>NC_025995.2:87354881-87558320 GCF_000442705.2 Elaeis guineensis
ACTGAGGTCTCAGACCTATCTACGGAGGCAGCCAGACTTAGAGGTGTATTGGAGGGTGGATTTGATTTCTTGAGGAGAGAGATCAAAGGCTCTAGTGAGCATGCATCTACACAGTTCACTGCACTACTTCAGTCTGTTTTGAGAGCTCTGAACCTTCTTGACACCATCAGGCTCTCTCTTGCAGTCCAGTCTATGGCTTCTCAGCCTTCAGGATCATCTCGCCCATCTACTCATGCCAGCACCTCCACTTGTGGCAGAGGCAGACGGGGTAGAGGACGAGTCTTTGGTCGTGATCCATCATCTCCCCACCCCATCTCTGATACATCTGATTCTGATCCATCTAGTCATGAGCTCTACTAGATCCTTGTAGCTAGCCTTGTCTGTTGTTTCTTTCTAGGATCTATCTTTTGGGCCATGTAATGATGTTAACTAATTGACTTTTATATTATGGAATATGTATTGAAACAACTATGGTATCAATCACCTTTTGATTATATATCTACTCTTTGACTTTTAATGTATGTTGCTATTTCATATCTATGGTACTCAATGGCATATTTTGTTTTATGATTGCTGTATTCAGGGGAGTAAACATTAATGTTAGTAAAATTAATGATTAGTACAAGAAGTTCAAGAAACAAAAAGAGAAAATGTATTCAAAAGAAAAAGGGAGTTAACAATGTTTGATGATGTCAAAAAGAGGGAGAAATTAAAGAAAAGTATCAAAAGCAAGATTAATAAAAGACTTAAAAACAAAATGAGCTTGCTAAGCAAAATCAAATGAGCAAATTTTAAAATTAATTCTTAGACATGCTCTGATACACTTTAAAATTAATTCTTAGACATGCTCTGATACACTTAATTTTTAAACATGCTCTGATACCAAAATTAAATAATCAAATGAGAATGAGCAAATTTTCAAGATGCTAAAAAATTTGAAAAACAAGCAAATGAGCAAATGAGATATTTTCAAATACGCAATTTTCAAATCCTTAGGTAAATTCTGCTTTGCTCTGATAACAAAAATAAATTTTCTGCTCTGATACCAAAATCACATAATCAAATGAGCAAATTTTCAAATCATTAAGTAATAGGCAAATTGTTTATGCAAATGGGCACATGTATCACATGCCAAAAGAATCAATCTTCTTTTCAAGCAAATGCACTTATAAGTTGATAGTAAATTTCCCATTTATCTTCAAACTACCTATAATGCATTTCATACCTTGAAATTCATGCTCATTGATTCATATATATGCTTTTGTTCAAGTGTTTTGTCATCATCAAAAAGGGAGAGATTGTTGCTCCTTAGATTGATTTTGATGATTACAAAGCAGTTGAAGGGGTACTAATATTTCTCACTTGAAAAAGACTTATTGCTCTTCAGGAGCAAAATTATAATTTTACCAAAACCCTGATTTGAAAGTATCAAATGATAAAATAAAAGATTTGTGATCCATTGGTAAAAATTTTATTATTTTTGGACTTGTATTTTGAAAGATATGCATGTTTGAAAATCATGAGTCGACCCATGAGTCGACTCATGGCACATGAGATGACTGGCACGCTGAAATTTCTGGCCGGCACAGAATTGGCACATCCTGTGAGTCGACCCATGAGTCGACCCCCAAGGCATGAGTCGACCCATGAGTCGACCTCTGCAGATTTTAAGCCAGTTTTACAGAACCTTGCATCCTGTTCGATTCTCTGATGTTTTTCCACAGAGGTCGACCCATGAGTCGACCCCCAGGCATGAGTCGACCCCTGTGACGGAATTTTTCTGTAACGGCTAGTTTTTAATCCGTTTTAAATACTTTTAATGCTCATTTAATGTGGTCTAACAGCTCTTTTTCATCCTAGAATGTTTTCCACTATTTCTTAAAGCTATAAAAGGGACAAAAAGGTGGGAATCAAGAAGGAGAATCAAGAAGAGAGATTTTGAAAAAGGGATTTCAAGCAAACTTTTTAGCCCTAAGCAAGAGCTCACTCAAAGCATTCAAAAAGCCTTTAATCCAAGCTCACCAACTCCTCAAGTACACATTCAAGTCTCCAACCACCTTGAAAAAATCAAAAAGAGTCTTCTTCTCTTTGAGTAAAGTGTATTTAAAGTCTCATTCGCTCATTAAAGGAGCTTTCTTTGTACTTACTTGTGCTATTCATTGTTATACTTTGTTTGAGTTATTGTTTTTATTTTGGAAGGGTTCCAAAACAAGAGAAGGTTGATCCGAACCTAGAATCGGAGTGTATTAGGTTGGCTTGTACCCGAGAAACAAGTGGTCTAGCTTGGGATAGCTAGAGTCGGAGTTTCCGACATTTGTATTCGGGTTGAATACAAGATTAGTGGATTGAAATTCTCAAGTAGGAGCTTGGGGAGTGGATGTAGGTGCAAGGTTGGCACCGAACCACTATAAATCCTTTTGTTTGTGGTGTGCCTAATTGCTCTTCTTTAACTCTTCATTATTCTCTTGCATTCTTGCTTTAAATCATTAGTCTTGAATTAATTTTACTTTCCCTATTTATTTAGCTATTGTCAAACATTTTTCATAAGTCATAAGTTAAGCTTAAAATTTTTAGAAACCCAATTCACCCCCCTCTTGGGTTGCATAGCTGGGCAACAATATTATTTTTAAAAAAATTATTTTAAAAAATAAATAATAAAAAATAATTTTAAAAAAATATTATTTAAATTAGTTTTAAAATAATAATAAAAATTTTATTTTTAAATATTATTTTAAAAATAATATTTTTATTATTAATTTAAAAATACTATTTGTATGATAACATATTATTTTTAAAAAATTTATTTCAAAAAATTAATAACAAAATATTATTTCTAAAATAATATTATTATTATTATTATTTTAAAATATTAATTTATTATTAATAATAATAAATTATTAATAATAATAAATATTTTTTTATTAATACTAATATATAAAAAAGATAATATGTAAGTGAAGGATCAACGGATTTTTCTATCTCCCCCGATCGGGGGGTTGTGATGGAGTCACCATAGGCGAGCAAGGGGCGGACGGCGGAACCGAGCCCGCCCCCTTGCTCGGAGACTATTAAAAGCAAAGATTTGGCTTTCAAATCGACGAAGTACTGTGCTCTATTTATGGATAATTTATCAGGTTTGATCTGAATTAGTGGATCGATTCAGATCTCAAAATATATTATTGTAAAAAAATAAAAATATTATTTTTTAAAAAAATAAATTAGTATGTTATTATTTTTAAAATTAAAAAATAATATGTTAGCTCACATAGTTATGGTACATGCTTAGATATACTTGATTTATCATTTGAGAGATTGTGTTGCATTTATGGATTGTATGGACATGGGGTTGAAAATGAGCTAGACATGGATTGGAGTATTGAAGTGTTGCCAACTCAGCTTCTCAAATAGATTAAAAAAATATTTTTTAATATAATTATTTAATATAATATAATTAATATATTTTATTTTTTTATATCCATCCCGCACAATGCATGGATCTTCGACTAATTATATTAAATATCAGGTACTATACAAAATCTTGATAATTTTATTAAAACTATTTCTTATATTAGATATTAGGCAATTGACAGAACAATGAAAAATTTGTTTGACGCTAAACTATTTCTTCCTTTTTTTTCTTTTTTTTTTTTTGTATTTTAAAATATATGGGCATCATATGGGGAGGGACCACGAAGCCGGGCCCGGGAAATGAGAGCGGCTGGCGACGTGGGATGCGTAGGGGATCAGGTGAACACGAGGAACGGATTCTTTGATTCGCTCTCTTTTTTTTTTTTTTTTCCTCTCTCTTTTTCTTTTTTTTTTTCTTTTTTTTTTTTTTTTCTGAGAGATGTGCACGAGTGAAGAGACGGAGAGAGGAGAAATTTCTCCGGAGAGAGGAGGGCAACGGAGATGACGTGGCTGTGGTCGTGCCTCAGAATTCGTATGGCTGTGGTTTTTTTATAGATAATTAATTACTACAGGTTTCATCGATGGTTGCACGGCTTCTTTCCATAGTTATCTTAGTATTTTATCTAATTAATTTAAAAAAAATATATTTTAAAAATAATTTAATTTTTAATTTATTTATCAAAATGATGCAGATAAGATAAAACGTCGTCCAAAATGATGTTTTATGATGGCCACATCATCCATCTTTTTTTTCTTATTTTTCAGATAAAAAAATAAAATAAAATAAAATTATCAAATCAAATGATATTTTTTATTCTCATTTTTTTATTTTTTTTTATTTTTTTTATGATATTTTTTTTATTTTTAAAATTTTTTTTGAGATATTTTTTTAAAAAAATAATTTGAAATTGAGAAAGTAATTTGAAATGATGTTTTTTATTTGAATAGAAATTAAAATTTTTATTTTTTTAAATTTAAAATTATAATTTTTATTTTTTTATTTTTTTAAAATTTTTTATGATATTTTTTATTTTTTTAATTTAAAATTATTTTTTTATTTTTTTTATTTTTTATTTCGGTCGCTGGTGCCCCCTGTCCCCAGTCAAACGTCCCCCGGTGGTAGCCTCCATCTTTGACTTCGGAAGGGGGGACTTCGAATTCTATCCCTTTATCAGGCGGGATAGAACAAGACGAAGACGGCCAACCTCGGAACGTGTGGTTAGAGACCCACTGGAACTAAAAGGAAAGCCAGCTTCCCATGTTGGTAGAGTTAGCAAGCTTTTTGGTTTTTGTTGCGACTGTCCGGATAGCACTCGCGTATGTTCAATACATAACTTCTCTAGCGGAGAGCCTGGTGAGAGTGATGTGTCAACCGTTGGATATGGTGCAATGGCCGCTTTAAGAGCTGTGCAGATGGATAGAGAAATAGGAGACAATATACCGGATACTTTAGACAATAGAGAAATAGGAGGCCCTTTTTTTTATCTTCGATGGAGCCAACCCCCATTCCTCCGGCGCCGGCCCCCTCCTCATCCATCGATCTCCACCTTCGTCTTCTCGTCCTCCTCCTCCTCCTCCTCCTTCTCCTTCCCCTCCTATAAATACAGATCCATTAGTCCGCATCCCACATTCAACTCATCCAAACCATGGCCGACATACCCCACTGCGATTCGGACGGTGAAACGAACCGCTACCTTAACTTTTCTGATTATCCCGTCTATTCACCATCGTTTCTGCCACCACTCCCCTCTGATCAAGTTGAATCATTTCCCCCATCTTCGGAACCACCGCCCAACAACAATACTGGACTTACTTTCAATCAAATAGCAGCTCCAGTGCAGGGAAACGTGACGTCGGAAAAAGTCAACATGGAGTCCCTGATGCGGGAATTGGATGTTCTTACCAGCGATGGACGTGAATGGTGCAATAATCTGCTCGGAGAAATGGACTACGACATATATGGTATGTTGGAGGACAATTGCTAGTGTTGTTGTTGCTGTTATGGTACTGTTGCCGTTATTGTCCTTCTTGCAGGTATAGGAGAGGTGTGCTTTAAAGTATACGAATCCCACTGTATCTTGCACTATCATTTCTGTTGGGTATAAAATATCCGTAGCCGAAATCGACAGCGGAACGGCTCCGCCCGGACTCCTATGGGAGTCGGGCTCCTCCATCAACAGCAGAACGGCTCCGACCGGACTCCTACGGGAGCCAGGCTCCTCCATCGACAGCGGATCGGCTCCGCCCGGACTCCTACGGGAGCCGGGCTCCTCCATCGACAGCGGAACGGCTCCGCCCGGACTCCTACGGGAGCCGGGCTCCTCCATCAACAGCGGATCGGCTCCGCCCGGACTCCTACGGGAGCCGGGCTCCTCCATCAACAGCAGAACGGCTCCGCCCGGACTCCTACGAGAGCCGGGCTCCTCCATCAACAGCGGATCGGCTCCGCCCGGACTCCTACGGGAGCCGGGCTCCTCCATCGACAGCGGATCGGCACCGCCCGGACTCCTACAGGAGCCGGACTCCTCCATCGACAGCGGAACGGCTCCGCCCGGACTCCTACGGAGCCGGGCTCCTCCATCAACAGCGAACGGCTCCGCCCGGACTCCTACGGGAGCCGGGCTCCTCCATCAACAGCAGAACGGCTCCGACCGGACTCCTACGGGAGCCGGGCTCCTCCATCGACAGCGGATCGGCACCGCCCGGACTCCTACGGGAGTCGGACTCCTCCATCGACAGCGGAACGGCTCCGCCCGGACTCCTACGGGAGCCGGGCTCCTCCATCGACAGCAGAACGGCTCCGCCCGGACTCCTACGGGAGTCGGGCTCCTCCATCGACAGCGGATCGGCTCCGCCGGACTCCTACGGGAGCCGGGCTCCTCCATCGACAGCGGAACGGCTCCGCCCGGACTCCTACGGGAGCCGGGCTCTGCCATCGACAGCAGGGCGGCTCCGTCCGGATCTCTACGGGAGCCAAGCTCCGTCCTCAGTCTCCGACTTCAGTATCGGCTGCTGGAGCCGGACTCCACCCACGACCTCGACCGAAAGGGGGACTCCTCCCGGACTCCTACAGAGGCCGAACTCCGACCACTGTCGAGCCCCGATCAATAGATCCGCTTCCCTTGGCGGATCATGATAACAACCATGATCCTGTTCCACTTCCTGTAGCGGATTTCGTGCGGCTCCATCACCCCCTGCGGCGGACCCATTACTCTCTGACAGGCTGTGTCAACAACTATGATGCTGCTCCGCTCCCTGCGGCAGGTGCTGCACGATCCCACTACTCGCTGACAACTAGCAGCAACGGACGCCGCTCCACTACCTGCAGTAGGCCCTACGTGGCGGGCTGTGACGATGGCCACGGGTCTACCCCACTATCTTTCGCAATCAATTCCCCTGACCATGGGCGGCCCACTACCTGACGGTTACAAACGTCGCCATCAATCCATTTGCCTCCTCCGCCTATAAAAGGGGACCCAGATACGTTGTTCTCTAAGCTCATTCTCCCTATCTCAAAACTCTGCTAAATTCTCCGTTCGAGCACTCCATTCTTGTTGAGGCAGAGAACTGACTTGAGCGTCGGAGGGTCTTGCCGGAGCAACCCCACCTCCGGTTTAGACTTCCCTTGCAGGTCCCGGCGGCGACCGCGGCTTCCCCGACTCCAGCTTCTCCGGTGCAAGCGGATTTTTGCACCAACAGGATTGGCGCTAGAGGAAGGGTCTGTGTCTTCGCAGCACCCTTGTTCTTGAAGGAGTGCTCAACGGACCTGCTTCCGGCCATCTTTTCCGGTATCCAATCCTCTTTTCCCCATCCGATGCCCTCTCGCGAGGTTTCTGCACAACTACCTCCGGCTATGGTTGCCGGTAAAGGGTGGCCGGATGACCAGCCTTCGCCGGATTCCGTTAACGTCATCTCGGGGGAATCCCGGTAGGGGACAATCAGCACATCAGCTGCACCCCTCAAGCGGCAAAAAGTTGAAGAGCCCATAGCCTTCACTGAAGAAGACGCCCAGGGAGTCCAATTCCCTCATAACGACGCGGTCGTAGTTTCCTTGAACATAGCAAATTATGACGTCCGTCGTATTCTCGTCGACAACGGAAGTTCGGCCGACATCTTATTCTACAGTGCCTATTCGAGAATGGCCACTCTTGGCGGTCATCTAAGGCCGATGTGCTCCCCCTTGATAGGGTTTACTGGTGACGCCGTTCCGACGGAAGGAATGATAGCTCTAACTGTGACCGCGGGTCAGCATCCAAAGCAGTCCAGAGCCCTGGTGAATTTTCTGGTGGTAAAGGCGCCGTCTGCCTACAATGCAATTCTTGGCCGACCCGGCCTCAATGCCCTTAGAGCCGTTGTTTCAACCTACCATTTGAAGTTGAAGTTCCCCACTGACAAGGGGATTGGAGAAGTTCGGGGAGACCAAGCGCTGGCCAGGCACTGCTACAATATTGCCCTGCAAAGAAGCGATCAAGCGGACCTCTGTCCAGTCGACGGGTTGGATGCGCGCGACGACCTCACTGAAGAGAGGGGCGGTCCGATCGAGGACCTAATACCAATTCCTTTGAATGATGGGAATGCGAAGCATGTGGTGTTAATCGGCTCCAGCCTGGAGGAGGAGGTGCGGACGCATCTCGTGGATTTCCTCCGAAGGAATGCGGACGTTTTCGCATGGGTCCCGACGGATATGCCGGAGATTGAGACAGAAGTCATGGAACATCATCTGGCGGTCGACCCTAAATATCGGCCAACAAAAGAAAAGATCCGGAGTCATGCCCCGGAGAGGCAGAAGGCGATAGCCGAGGAAGTGGATAAACTTCTCAAGGCCGGATTCATCAAGGAGGTCAATTATCCAGAGTGGATCTCCAATGTTGTCTTGGTCAAGAAAGCAAACGGCAAGTGGAGGATGTATATCGACTTCAAAAAGCTGAATAAAGCTTGCCCAAAGGACAGCTACCCCCTTCCCAGGATCGACCAACTGGTGGACGCTACCTCGGGCCATGAGCTTCTCACTTTCATGGACGCATTCTCCGGCTATAACCAGATTAGAATGGCATCGAAAGATGAAGAAAAGACTGCCTTTATCACTAATCGCGGCCTTTACTGCTACAGGGTTATGCCGTTCGGCCTCAAGAACGCGGGTGCAACCTATCAACGACTGGTGAACAAGATCTTCAAGGAGCAGATCGGCCGAAACATGGAGGTTTATGTGGACGATATGCTCGTGAAAAGCAGGTCTTCCGAAAATCATGTAGCCGACCTCGAGGAAACTTTTGGCGCTCTTCGAAAGTATAGAATGAAGCTGAACCCGACCAAATGCGCCTTTGGAGTAACCTCAGGAAAGTTCCTGGGCTTCATGGTGTCGGGGCGCGGGATCGAGGCCAATCCAAAAAAAATTCGCGCCATCCAAAATATGACTGCCCCAAGGTCGATCAAGGAGGTTCAATGCCTCACGGGAAGAGTCGCGGCTCTTAATCGCTTTGTCGCAAGGTCGGCCGAACGATGTTTGCCCTTCTTTCAAACCCTCAAGCAGCCGAAGAACTTCTGTTGGACCCCTGAATGCCAACAGGCATTCGAAGAATTGAAAAGCTACCTTGGCTCGCCCCCACTACTGGCGAAGCTCGAGCCTAAGGAGGAATTATTTTTGTACCTGGCGGTCTCTCCCACAGCCCTTGCAGCTGTCCTTGTTAAAGAGGAAATGAAAGTCCAGCGACCAGTCTACTACATTAGTCACGTGTTGAGGGACGCCGAGACCAGGTATACTAAATTAGAAAAACTGACCTACGCCTTATTGATTGCAGCTCAGAGACTCCGGCCTTACTTTCAAGGGCACACGGTGACGTTACTCACCGACCAACCGATCAAGGTGATTTTGCACCGAGCTGATATCTCCGGAAGAATGGCGAAATGGGCCATCGAGCTCACAGAATTCGACATCAACTACAAGCCTAGACCGACGATAAAAGCCCAAGTGTTGGCGGATTTCATAGTAGAATGCACCATCCCTGAGGAGGCCGAACCTGAGCAAAACAAAATTGACGACCTGAGGACTCGACCGAACTCCCCCGACGAAGAAGCCAGTTCGCCCGATAGCTTTTGGACCCTCCATGTGGACGGATCGTCCAACATGGCAGGCGCGGGTGCAGGCCTGATCTTGACCAGCCCGGAGGGAGTCGTTGCGGAGTACGCTCTGCGTTTCGAATTCCCCGCAACAAACAATGGAGCGGAGTATGAAGCTCTGATCGCAGGATTGAGGATCGCCAGGGAGCTCGGAATAGGTCAACTCCGGGTGCACAGCGATTCCCAACTTGTGGTGGGGCAAGTCAGCGGGAGCTTTGAAGCGCGGGAGGACAGTATGGCCAAATATCTTGACAAGGTGAAGGAGTTCATCCCTGCCTTTGGCAATTTCGACATCAGGCAAATTCCAAGGTCGGGGAACACCAGAGCCGATCTTCTCTCCAAACTGGCGACATCGGCTCCGGCCGAATTGCCAAAAGGCATCCTCTTTGAAGTTTTAAAATAACCGAGTACGGAAGAACCGCGACTCGTAATGGAGATCGACCACGAGCCCAGCTGGGTCGACCCGCTAATAACCTATCTTAGAGATGGAATTCTCCCCCAGGACGCGAAAGAAGCCCGAAAACTCCGAAATCAAGCCTCCCGGTACATCCTTTATGAGGGCAAATTGTACAAAAGATCGTACTCCTTGCCTCTCTTGAGATGCCTCCGACCCTCAGAAGCTGACTACGCTTTATGGGAAGTGCACGAGGGAGCTTGCGGAAGCCATTTAGGTGCCAGGTCTCTATCCCACAAGCTACTCCGCCAAGGGTATTACTGGCCAACAATGCACCATGATTCAATTGAATATGTCAAAAAGTGTGATCGATGCCAGAGATACGCCAACGTCCAGAGACAACCTGCTACCGAGCTTACACCCTTGAGTGCCCCATGGCCTTTTGCGCAATGGGGAATGGATATTCTTGGCCCCTTTCCCATGGCGTCTGGTCAAAGAAAATTCCTCCTTGTAGCAATCGACTACTTCACCAAATGGGTCGAGGCCGAGCCACTAGCCAAAATCACAGAAGCGAAAGTGCAGGATTTCGTCTGGAAATCGATCGTGTGCAGGTTCGGTTTGCCTAGAACCCTCATCACTGATAATGGACGGCAATTCGTGGGAGCCAGATTTGCTGAATTCTGTGAAGACCTAAACATTTCCCACAAATTCACATCAGTGGCCCATCCCCAGGCGAACGGCGAAGCCGAGGTAACAAACAGAACCCTTTTGCAGGGGATTAAGACCAGGCTCGAAAAAGCAAAGGAAACTTGGGCGGACGAACTTTATCATGTGCTATGGGCTTATCGGACCACCCAGAGGTTGCCTACAGGAGAGACTCCCTTTGCTTTAGCCTTTGGTACGGAAGCTGTCATCCCGATCGAGCTTAAACTCCCGTCGGCACGAGTCGTGGTATTCGACGAACCCCAAAACGCGCAAAGTCTCAGAGCCAACCTCGACCTACTGGAAGAAAGGCGGGAGATTGCTCAGGTTCGAATGGCAGCCTACAGACAGAAGGTTGCCCGATATTACAACGCCCGAGTCAAGAACAAAGTATTCAAAGCAGGGGATCTAGTGCTCCGGCGAGCTGCTGTCTCACAACCATAGGGCCAGGAGAAGCTTGCCCCAAACTGGGAGGGACCTTATGAGGTCAAAGAAGTAGTCCGACCTGGAACTTATTATCTCAAGGAACTCGGAGGAGCCGACCTCCCGCGACCGTGGAGCTCAGAAAACTTACGGATGTACTACCAGTGATTTCGTCCTAATCAAAAAATACGTGCCCATTTATCTTAGGACAATTCAAGCAGACGGTATCAAAAACGAGAGGGCAACCTTATAAAAGTCGAAGGCCCGGTTCTTTTAGACCGGATGGGGGGAGAGGCCTTGCAACGCCCATATGTGCCTCCACAGTCCTGTTAGGGACAGGAGGAGAACCTCGCCCTAACTTGAGCAAAGTCGAAGGCCCGGTTCTTTTAGACCGGATGGGGGGAGAGGCCTTGCAACGCCCATATGTGCCCCCACAGCCCTGTTAGGACAGGAGGAGAACCTCGCCCTAACTTGAGCAAAGTCGAAGGCCCGGTTCTTTTAGACCGGATGGGGGGAGAGGCCTTGCAACGCCCATATGTGCCCCCACAGCCCTGTTAGGGACAGGAGGAGAACCTCGTCCTAACTTGAGCAAAGTCGAAGGCCCGATTCTTTTAGACCGGATGGGAGGAGAGGCCTTGCAACTCCCATATGTGCCCCTACAGCCCTGTTAGGGACAGGAGGAGAACCTCGCCCTAACTCGAGCAAAGTCAAAGGCCCGGTTCTTTTAGACCGGATAGGGGGAGAGGCCTCGCAACGCCCTAATGTGCCCCCGCAGCCCTGTCAGGAACAGGAGGAGAACCTCGTCCTGACATGAGTAAAGCGGAAGGCCCGGACTCCTACGGGAGCCGGGTCCCTACGCCAAAGAAGACTTCGCCCGGACTCCTACGGGAGCCGGGTTCCGCCGCCAAGAAGACTTCACCCGGACTCCTACGGGAGCCGGATCCCTACGCCAAAGAAGACTTCACCCGGACTCCTACGGGAGCCGGGTCCCTACGCCAAAGAAGACTTCACCCGGACTCCTACGGGAGCCGGGCCCCTACACCAAAGAAGACTTCGGACTCCTATGGAGCCGGGTTCCAAAAAAAAAAAAAAAAAAAAGAGAAGAAGAAAGAGAGAAAAAAGAGGAAAAAGAGACTTCACCCAGACTTCATCCGGACTCCTACGGGAGCCGGGCTCCGCCGCCAACATCAGCTACAGGACAACTCCGCTCGGACTTCTACGGAAGCCGGGCTATACTTATGACTTTTGTTGCAGAAAAACTTGGCCCTGACTCTTACGAGAACCGAGCTACTCCAACTTCCGGAGGGCTTCTCCGTTCGGACTATCAAGGGAGCCGAACTTAGCTCCGACTTCAGCGGAGAAAAACCCAAGCAAACCTGACAAGTGGGTATCTCCGAACGACATAAAAGCCGAAAAGAAGCTCGGCGAATGACGACCCCACATGAACTGAAAAGGTCGCCGACGACCCTGGAACGACGTAACACAGGCAAAGAGAAGGAAAGAAAAATGAAGAAGTTCGGCAGGCAACTATTTAACACAAGATGCAAACAAGGTACTGAAATTACTTTTTCATTTAACAGAAGTACACATTACAAGACCCGGTGGGTCAGGAAAAAAGAAGATACACATCATCGCGAGTATCGCGAGCACGGTTCGGGCAGGACGAACCGGAGGTCGCTCCGAGCTACGAACTCCGTCTCTATCCTTCTCAGTCACATTCTCCAGTGCGTGTAACAGCTCTCACCCCATCTTGCCTCATTCTGTTCCCGAAGTCCCAACCTTAGCGGGAAAGGGGTGGGATAGATCTCCGGAGGCGGTGGGGGTAACGACGGCAGTAGCGAAGACCTGTTTCAAGAAGAACCGTAGCCACTTCAGGAGCGGTCGGGACACCAGAGATATGCCTCATCTCCGGATGCACCACGACGGCCGCCACCCGAGACGCTCCGACAAGGTCGGCATGCGTTACTTCCACCATCCCCGCAACAAGTTCTACTGCCCCACCGTCGACGTCGACCGCCTCTGGTCTCTCGGCCCCGACGGCGTCAAGGATCCCGTCATGGCTTATGACGTCTATTCTGCCCTCTTGACCGGTATCACCCCGCCTTGCTGCTCCAAGATTCGCGGGCAGAATAACTTCACCGACAGCCCCCGTTATTAAACCCCTGTTGTTGAAGGAATTCTTCCTTGGGCTCCCTTTAGAGCGACGAAGATTTTCACCGGCCGCCATTCTCCTCCTCACCTTCCTCCAAACCCTAAAAATCCCCTCAAAAACAGCCTCCCGAGTAGAGAACATGGTATAAGGGAAGGAGACAGGGACTGGGGCGAGAGAAGCAGGACTCTCAGATGAAAGAACAGCGCCAGAATGAGGCCACGAAGGGGCTGAGGAGTTTAAATAGCCGATGGATCCTGGCGCAGTTATGGCGGCGGGTATTCCTGGGCCAACTGATGTGTGCCGCGTGGCGCGCTTATCCCCTTCACCGCCATCGAGGGTTGACCGCTCACGAATTCCCGCCAAGCGACGCTTGGGATCGCGTTTCAACGGGGGTTCCGAAAAGACTTTTCAAGTCACCTTCACCGAAAAACGGACTATGACGTGCGCGCATTAAATAGGGGCGGCAGTGCGCAAGGTTCGAAGGGACAATTCCGGCTGCGCACATCTCTCTCTGTGTACTTCCTTCGCTTGAAATTCAAACTCGGAAGTAGGGAGACTGGTGTTGGGTATAAAATATCCGCAGCGAAAATCGACAGCGGAACGGCTCCGCCCGGACTCCTATGGGAGCCGGGCTCCTCCATCAACAGCAGAACGGCTCCGACCGGACTCCTACGGGAGCCGGGCTCCTCCATCGACAGCGGATCGGCTCCGCCCGGACTCCTACGGGAGCCGGGCTCCTCCATCAACAGCAGAACGGCTCCGCCCGGACTCCTACGGGAGCCGGGCTCCTCCATCGACAGCGGATCGGCACCGCCCGGACTCCTACGGGAGCCGGGCTCCTCCATCGACAGCGGAACGGCTCCGCCCGAACTCCTACGGGAGCCGGGCTCCTCCATCAACAGCAGAACGGCTCCGCCCGGACTCCTACGGGAGCCGGGCTCCTCCATCAACAGCAGAACGGCTCCGACCGGACTCCTACGGGAGCCGGGCTCCTCCATCGATAGCGGATCGGCACCGCCCGGACTCCTACGGGAGCCGGGCTCCTCCATCGACAGCGGAACGGCTCCGCCCGGACTCCTACGGGAGCCGGGCTCCTCCATCAACAGCAGAACGGCTCCGCCCGGACTCCTACGGGAGCCGGGCTCCTCCATCGACAGCGGATCGGCTCCGCCCGGACTCCTACGGGAGCCGGGCTCCTCCATCGACAGCGGAACGGCTCCGCCCGAACTCCTACGGGAGCCGGGCTCTGCCATCGACAGCAGGGCGGCTCCGTCCGGATCTCTACGGGAGCCAAGCTCCGTCCTCAGTCTCCGACTTCAGTATCGGCTGCTGGAGCCGGACTCCACCCACGACCTCGACCGAAAGGGAGACTCCTCCCGGACTCCTACAGAGGCCGAACTCCGACCACTGTCGAGCCCCGATCAACAGATCCGCTTCCCTTGGCGGATCATGATAACAACCATGATCCTGTTCCACTTCCTGTAGCAGATTTCGTGCGGCTCCATCACCCCCTGCGGCGGACCCATTACTCTCTGACAGGCTGTGTCAACAACTATGATGCTGCTCCGCTCCCTGCGGCAGGTGCTGCACGATCCCACTACTCGCTGACAACTAGCAGCAACGGACGCCGCTCCACTACCTGCAGTAGGCCCTATGTGGCGGGCTGTGACGATGGCCACGGGTCTACCCCACTATCTTTCGCAATCAATTCCCCTGACCATGGGCGGCCCACTACCCGGCGGTTACAAACGTCGCCATCAATCCATTTGCCTCCTCCGCCTATAAAAGGGGGACCCAGATACGTTGTTCTCTAAGCTCATTCTCCCTATTTCAAAACTCTGCTAAATTCTCCGTTCGAGCACTCCATTCTTGTTGAGGCAGAGAACTGATTTGAGCATCGGAGGGTCTTGCCGGAGCAACCCCACCTCCGGTTTAGACTTCCCTTGCAGGTCCCAGCGGCGACCGCGGCTTCTCCGACTCCAGCTTTTCCGGCGCAAGCGGATTTTTGCACTAACAATTTCTCATGCCTGCAAAATCATCACGAAGGCCGGCAACCACCAAGGAAAAGAGTCTGTACTGAGTAAGGTTTATTTTTTCCGTTTTTTTGGTAGAAATATGTTAATATGGCAAGCTAACGAGTATAGATGCGTTTCCTTTTGCCGCCCTAAGAAGGGAGCCAACATTCTCATGCAGCCAAACCCCTTGTCCTCGCGTGTAGCTCATGGTAAGGAGCAGCCATCTTTTGTCCAAGCCAAAAACTTAGCCCTTCAGGCAACCATGCATGGACCGAGCAGTCCGAGCCCATGAGCTTGCAGCAGCTAGCCATGGACGTCAGATCGCTCGAGGAAGGGGCAGCATTTGCATGGTCTGATTACTTGCAGTCCCTTGGTGTCCTCAAGGAGCTCCAAGGAAGAGAAATTATACCCTACACTCCTGATCTGCTTCCTCTAGCTCCGCCGCTAGCCCCCCTCCTCTTTCTGGATCTCGCCACCCCAGACTTCTTCCGACTAGCCCTCCCCACCCTCCCCCGCAGCTTCTCCGCTGCCGCCGCCTGCGCTTCCTATCCGACGATCCCACCGCCAAGTCCCTCCTCTCTCTCGACCTCTTCTCCAAGTTCTCCTCCCCCTCCGCCCAGCATAACCTCGGCGGCTCAGAGGAGAATTCCGAGCGGGAACGCGGATCGGAAAGCAAGGAGCACCTCGGCCTTCATTAGAGAGGCCCTCGTCTTGGTGTTGCCTTTGAGGACGACGCCGTCGACCCTGACGCGCGCCAGACAGACTCCTCTTCATTGCCACCCATGACGTGGCGTCCCCGCCCATGAACGGGATCACCGACCAGCAGACGCCTTTTTTTTTTTTTTTGTCGTCCTCATAGTCAACACCTTACAAATCATCATGCGCCAGCGTCATATGGTACAGTACGTCCCGTCCACCGTGAGATGCAGGGGCGGCTCAACATATTTGGAGGGGTAGAACTAAAAATTAAAATATAATTATTTAATTAAAATTTATATAATTTTTTATTAAAATTTTATTTTTTTAATTTTTTGAGATGCAAAATTTTTAATTAAATTTTTATAATCAAATTCTCTTAATATTTTTTTTCAATTGATAATATAGCCAATCCATTTAATCTTTTTTGAGACATTGTTGATCTTAAGTAAGATTTTATTAATTTTAATTTTGAAAAACTTCTTTCTGCCGAAGCAACACTTACTGAAATTATTAACATTATTCTAAAAGTAATATATGTATTTGGAAAAGAGTCGAGTCGTCTTATATGATTGAGTATATCCATTGAACTGTTATCTTCCACTTGTATAATTTTTTTTAAAATTTTTAGCTCTGAAAATAAATCTAAACCATCAATATCAGAGTAGTTATTATATTTTAAAGAACACTCAAGATTAAGACAATATTCTTTCAAACTATCATTATCTAATGACTTCAATTTTTTACCACTAAATAGAAAATCAAAAATATTTTCATATATCTTAAATTGTTCAAATCTATTTTGGAGTGAAAAAATTGTTTGATCTACTATATATAAGAAATAATCAATTCTAAATGATTCTTCAAGAGATTTTGTTATTTCATTGTCAACATTCTCATCAAATTGTTTCTTTCTGCGAATGATACGCTTATCATGAAATTTAGGTTCTATTTTCATTTCAGATGTAATTTCTTTAGAAGAAATCATAGCGGATGCAAATCCATCTTCTCTATATTTTTCAAAAAAAGAAAGAAGACTTTTTAATTATTCTATAGCAACATCAATATGCCTATCTGTTGATTGTAAACTTTTGCTAACTGAATTAACAGCAAATAATATATCATACCAAATAGTGATGCTCAATAAAAACTCAAAATTTTCAAGCTCATAAGTTGCTAAGCAATTAGCTTCGCTTTTAGTTTTAGGATCTTCACTAACTTCTGCTAATTCCAATAAAGCATCTCTTATTTGTAGAGCTTGAAATCTTATTACTTTAATACTTTCAATACGACTTTCCCAACGTGTTTGTGATAATGATTTAAGAGTTAGATCAGAAATATTATCTTACAAAATTTTTCATCGCTTAGTAGAAGAAGAAAATAGTGAATAGATACGTTGTACCATTCTAAAAAATGATATAGCTTTAGTACAAGAACTAGCCATATCACACAGTACTAAATTTAAACTATGACAACCACATGGTGTATAAAAGAATCTAGGATTTATATCTAAAAGTCTTTTTTGCACTCCTTGCTGTTTGCCCTTCATATTAGATCCATTATCATATCCTTGTCCTCTTAAATTATTAATATCAAGTCCAATATATTTTATTTCATTCATAATGATATCAAAAAGATCTTTTCCAGTTGTATCATCTACTTTTAAGAATTCAAAAAAATATTCCATAATTTTGATTGGACTTGATGAAATATCTACACATCGCAATATAAAAGATATTTGCTCTTGATGACTTGTATCTGGAGTGCAATCAAGTATTATTGAAAAATATTTTACTTCTAAATTTTTTTTAATAATTTTATTTTTAATTTCATTTGCTAACAAATTTATCAATTCATTTTGTACATTATGTCCAAGATAATGGGTATGAATTTTATCATCTTTAATACGTCGAATATGTTCTTGCATTACCGGATCGAATTCTGCAATCATTTCAATTAGACTTAAAAAATTTTCATTATTTGTTTGATATATCTTTTCATTTTTTCCACGAAAAGCTAAATTATTTTTACCAAGAGTTTTTACTGCAGCAAAAATTCTTAATAAGACTTTTTTTCAATGTTCTTCATCTTTATTTATTTGTTCTTGAATACTTTTATCAATTATTTTATTTTTCAATAGTCTCATTTCTAAATCAATCCATGAACACATATTAATAACATGCTCATTACTCATCTCATCACTCTTAAGTTTAGCACTAAGATTTCTCCAATCTCTACGACCAACATTAGCTAGTTTACTTATACTAGAAGCAGAATTAAATAATTTGCAACAAAAATAAAATACTCTGTCTAAATCTTTTGAATAAACTAGCCATCTTCTTTCATACTTCTCTCCGTTTGTCAACTTTTGAATATAGTATGTAGTAGAAAAATATCTTGAAAATTCATCTTTAGGAAAATCTATATCATCAATTCTAATTGGATCTTTTTCTACTAATAAATCTCTCAAATTTGTATCAATATTTGTCCATTGACTTGGATCATAAATATTTTTAGGAATGCAATCATTTAAATTAACCGATTGATTTTCTTCACTATGACTTTGAAGATTATCTTGAATCTCTTCGTTGACTTTTTCTTGTTCTAATATTTTATTATCATAAATATTTTTAGGAATGCAATCATTTAAATTAACCGATTGATTTTCTTCACTATGACTTTGAAGATTATCTTGAATCTCTTCGTTGACTTTTTCTTGTTCTAATATTTCATTATCATTTAATTCTAAAAAATTATTAACTTGTTCATTTAAAGAACATTCATCAATATTTTCTAATTTATTATTTTTATTACTTGTAAAGAATTTATCAAGAGCTCCTTTTTGAGATTGTATTAAACTTTCAATTTTTTTTTTTCTAAAGCTTTGAATAACCAGATTCATATTTTCGAGTTGACATATTTAAATTCTTATTATGAATTATCAAAAAGATATAACTATTATAATTATTTTATATTTCTTAAATAGCCAATACAAGATCAACAATCAAAATTTTTATTCAATGAATCAAATATTAAATAAAATAAAGATAATATATAATAATATAATATAAATTTTAAATTAAATAAAAAATAGATAAAAATTAGAATAATAATACCCGATTGTTCAATGCTGATTGCAAATGAGAATAATAGCACCCGATTGTTGAATGCTGTGTAAAATATGGAGCATCCACTGCAACACTATTCCACAATATTTTTATCAATTGTATAAATATAACAATATAAAAAAAAGGAAGCAATTCAGATTAGTTTTATAAAAAAAAAATTGACCGTTGAAATTTTACCGTTGAAGTGGTTGGATCGGATTAATTACCTTACCGCTGTAACGCTGTTAATGCAAGCCGCCCGCCGCCCCTTTTTTTTTCTCTTTCTCCCGCGCTCTCCCACCATCCCACACAGCCACGCTACCTGCCCATCAGCCACCGGCCACGTGTTTTGATTTTTGAAAAAAAAAAACTGATGCCACAGCGGCACAGCCCTTTCGTCTTCTGTGGCTGTGACCGGTCACCGGCCGATCGACCGTCGGCGAGCCGCGAGGCCCGCGACAGGCGACTTCTCACCCTCGGACCAAGCGGAAAGGGGGGACTTGGGGGCTGCGCAGGCCGCAGGGTCCGGCAGGGGCCAAGGAGGGGCCTTCTTCCGGGCTCCGGCTTTCGAGAAACGAAGGCGGACCGGCGGCCTGCCGGCCCGGTGCACCAAGCGGGGCGGAGGGGGAGTGCCGAAAAACAAAAAAAAAGAAGAAACTTACCGATCTCCTGGTGGTCTTGCTCTTGCCTTGCCGCCTTGCCAGCTGGAGAGGCCTTGCCGGGCCGGAGAGATCGGGACTGGTGGAGCCGTGAAGCGTGGACTTGGAGGCAGGGCGGGACTGGGACGCCGGACGCGGAGACATGGAGGCGGAGGCGGGATCGGGACGCTGGGATGCGTCGATCGGTCGATGCGGTCACAGTCACTGATGGAGCGTGGAGGCGGGACCGGGACGGCGGGACGCCGGAGTCCAGACGGCCGAAGGTGGAGGCGTGGAGGCGGAGGCTGGACCGCGACTGGACTTGGAGGCGGGACCAGGACATCGGAGACGGGATCGGGATGCCAGGATGTAGTCACTGATGGAGCGTGGAGGGCCTGGAGGCGGGACCGGGACGCCGGAGGCGAAGGCTGGACGCCTGGAGTCCTGGATCGGGACGCCGGACTCGGAGGCGGAGGCTGGACCGCGTCGCCGCGATGCCGGATGCGAGCGAGCGCCGAGCAGGAGGCCTCCTGGGGGCGGGGGCCTAAGGCAAGGGCTTCGGTGGTCTTGCCCTTCAGCCGCCCCTGGTGGGATGGACGATCGCACGTAATTTTTTTTTGTCCTCATAGTCATGACCTTTCACATCACCTTTTACATCATACGTATCGTTAATCTAGAGTATTACTGTTATGAAATCTATGCGGATCTTCTGCTGTGCATTGCAAGATGAACAGCGTATCCATTCATCATGCAATAGACGGTCATACATGATCACACGTAATTTTTTTTTGTCCTCATAGTTGTGACCTTTCACATCATGCATATCATTAATCCAGAATATTACTATTATGAAATTCGCACGGATCCTCTGTTGTGTATCGTATCGTACGATACACAACATGCTTCGTTCATCGTGCAATGAACGACCGTGCATGATCGCACGCAACGGGCGTGAATCACCCTCAAGTTCATGGAATAGAGTGTTTTGGGCATTAGGTGTATTTTAAAATCATGACCGTTAGCCAAGCCCAACCTATAGAGTTAAAGGCTGCAAAGTAGATTGGTGGGACAAATTTAATTTGGTCCAGAAAGGACAATAGAATAGCCAAATCCAACCGTCATAGAAATTATCTGGATGAGGTTTGGATGGGAAGATGTGACCCATGCATCTTCAATATGGATTGAGAGGTATGATTCAATCATGGATTTTTTTTTTTTTTTTTTTTTATATGGTAATCATGGATTTGTATTGATGCGTGAAGTATGGGTGCTCCTATTTTGATTTGATGAGTATGTTAAAGATGTTCTTCTCAAGTTTTTTTTTTCTTTTTTTCTCTCTAGTTTGTTACACTGATGATCACATGCCCAGCCTATCTTCCAACTGTGATTTTGGAGGACTAGATGGTTGTTTTATTGTTTCTCTAATTACCCAGTCGAGGACTAATTAATCACCTTCCTGAGGATTAGATGGTTGTCCCACTGTTTCTCTGATCACCAAACTGTTGGACTGGAATCTTAATTAATTCAGTTTTAATGTCTTACGTTCTACAGCCTTAGTGACAAGAACTGGGACTGGGTAAAGAATTTCGTAGACAAGTACAGGATGCTCATGGAGAAATGTGCAGGCGAATGGAAGAAAGACACATTGAGTAGCTTGATCATCATGGGGTCCGCAGTGGGAAGCAGCAGCGGCAGATCAGAATCTTATTTTCCTCCGGTGCCAGATTTTGGTAAGATACAAAAGAAAGGTAGTTTTATTGATCATGAGAATTGGGTAAGCCTCACAAGGATAGTTTTATCATGGTGACCATATATGATTTCCATGAGAATTAACTCTACGTGTCAACTGTTTTCTCTGGTTATCCTTTTTTTTTTTTTTCTTTCCTAATTCGGTCTTGATGATTTAAAGGGGGATCATCACAACTTAGTGCTGGTTATACTACTGGAACAACCCCAGCCACCGCAACTGAAGGGAGTGGTGCTCACACAAGACGTGGGAAGACTAGACTCGCAACCCAGGTAGTTGATTATCAGGTGCAATCTGTGCTCTTGGCATTTACTAACAAAAATACTAGCTAGTGTAACTCAAGCAAGTCACCGGAGTCCTAAAAAAAAAAAAAAAATACTTCACTTGAATAAATTAATTAATCACTCTAAGATGTACGTGGAGCTCACGTGGCTATAGCTATCTTAGAGCAATGCCACGGTGACTCGTACATACCCGAGAAATATGAGAAATTATTGCCTGGACCACGCCCAGGAAGACCACCCAAATCCCACGGTAGATAACAGGCCACATTAACCCTTGAATTTCACGCATTCCCGATGCGCGTTATCCACCGTGCACATGCGCGCTCCAAGATTTGCGCTGGTCCACCCAATAAATTCTCAAGAAATATCAGGATGGCACGCCACAATGCCACATGTCCGGGTGATTTGTTCGAGTGAGTAATCTGAGTTTGGGTGACCTTCTTCCTAAATTTTACCATGTATTTTCTTTGCAGAGGGAGCGGAGCAAGAATATAGCGTTGGAAGACCTACAGCACTATTTCAACCTTCCCAGAAAACTCGCTGCTCAGAAGCTCGACTTGTCCTCGACAACGTTCAAAAAGGTCTGCCGTCAAAACGGGATCCAATGCTGGCCTTACAAACCATATTAACGTCCTCTCTTGCTCGTGGTGTAGATCCTTTACGGTCGCAGAGAATCCCGTTCCGTCGCTCCCTCGCCCGCCATCTTATTGGCGTCATTGGATTGTGGGTGCGGGTACGAGAGAACATCTATAATGTGATAGATAAAGAGCCAAGATTACTTGGAAGGTGCCATACGAAAGCATCACCCAGCTATGTAAATTTTATTGTTAGTTATTTTGTTTACAAGCAAGAAACGGTTGTTGTATCATGCGCCAAATCAGTCCACTGGAATCCCAGTTGGTTGATAAAATATATTTTAGATGTGTCTGCCTAATTTACTTTTCCTACTATATATTTTATTTGGTAGTAATACGATAGTTTTTTCTGCGAGTATGCCACCTGACCCAAATTTTTATTCTTAAAAGGGGAGAAAGGACTATGATCTCAGAACTTCAACGTTGCCCTACCTATTATTGGAGATAGCAAATAGTGTTGTTTGTGATCAGAAGAAATATCGTACTTCTCGCCATTCATGGGACCACACGACGGGACAACTTTTGTGGCCACGTGAGCTATATATGTATGTATAAAATATTTACCAAACATTCCATGGAAATAAGTCAAAGGGTTTTATCTAAATTTTATTTCTTATGGACTATCTTTAGAAAGGAAAATTTTGATTCTTCAACTAGACAAGCTGCGGACCAGCTGATTACGGCAATTTGTTAGGAAATCCAAAATGAGCTAGTGTACTTCAAGAAAGTTGTGCAGGAGTTGGTACACATGGACAATTAGTGCCTCTTTGAGATAGCCATACTTGGACCCACTAATTCGTCCCTCAAGATACAACATAATTTTATTAAAATTATTCAAATATATTTAAATAAATTAATTAACTTAGGCTAGAATAGAGGGATGCAGAGTAAATAAATATTTGACCATCTAAAAATCATGCTGCTGTTTGACGGTTCTAAAATTTTTTTTTTAAAATATTATTTTTATTTTTTTATTAAAACCAGCCACGTGAAGAAACTCTAATATAATACATCCGTAAGCATCCGATGTAATCCAGTCATAGAGACAATAGAAATTTTGACCAGATATTCCACACTACTGTATGCTCAATAATATAAGATACCATCCAATCAGTCGCATAATTTTTTTCTTTATAAATGTGCAACATGAGTATCATATAATAGTCTCCAAACAATAGCTAGCAGAAGAAAATGATCTTCTGAGAGCTCAAACCCAACGGACAACCATGAATCACCATCCTGAAATCTCCTTTCAAATCACTCCATCACTCTCTAAGGCACCAATGTATCAAAGAGCGAGAAATAACCAATTATGACAAGGAGCGGTCTGACATTATAGATGATAAATCCAGCACCATCACGTTGTCCTCTTATCATTCGCATTACCATCGATCTTGAAGAAGTTAGGGATGAGAGTTCCCATGAAAAGTGAACCAGCTGAGACGTAGAGACTGTAGTAGTGGGACCCTAGAATTTTCCAACCATCCAAAAACCTTCCAAACTCCTGGTCCTCATGAAATCAATGGCATCAACCATAACTCTTATCACAATTCCAGCTGGGTTGTCATGGATACCGTCAAAGATCCTATTCTAAAATTTCAACAATACTGACAATGATACTTTGTCAGTAGGCCCTCCAGCCTACGTTCCATCATTAGCGTAATCTTAAACAATATATATTCTTTATTTTATTAATTTTAGTATTAGAGCTGTTTTTTTTTTTTTTTTTTTTTGTTGAAATAGATATAAATGGGTAGCTTAATTGAGTTTTTTTCCATCTTATTCACAAATCAAGTAGGGCCTTTTCTTTGGAGTAATTTAAATAGGCACAAGTCGTGGGTCTGCAAACAGTCATGCACTAGCTTTGTCAATTAACAGTATTGATCACACATCATATTTCATAAGATGTTATTTGCATAGATTTTCATGGAGTGGAGCAAATAATAATTAGCATTCTTCTGCTTCATATGAGGGTTATTTCACAAAATATTTTAGATGGTCTTTAAAATATATTTATATGATGTGGAATTCTTGCTACATAGAGTAAGATTAGGGGGGAAGTCAAGACCATAAATTTTGATTAATGATCTATGTAAATTAATTTTTATCGAGAGAAAAGAGAGGAGATCAACTTGTATTATAATTATTGAAATCCATACTTTTGGAAATGCGCTATCCAAGAATCAAACATAAGATATCTAATACGAGAGAAAAAAAGTATGACTAAAAAAGTAAACTGTATTTCATCTTTACATAATCCATCTTTCACCCTTATGATACTTTTTCCTCTCTTTTACTCTCTTTCAAGAAGATGGACTATTCATTCCAGACCATCTCCTTAAAGGAAAAAGGGCGAACACTTTCTTTCGCCCCAATGATAAGCCACAATAGAAGTTTTAACGTAAGCCAACAGGCAAGCTGGCACATAGCATCCTACGCCATCAAACGACCGCTTTACTGAATACCAACAAATCTTTGATGCTATGTCATACTGTTCTTGCATAATAATTACGTCTTGTATAAAATGGCTGAAAAGACGTGCATGGCAAAAGGCTTAATAAGTTTTTCACCTGCTTAATTGGATTGCAGTCATCCATCATTATCCCTAACTCAACCATCTGCCAAAAAGATTCTAAGAAACATTTATTAGTTGATAAGAATGTGACCGACCCATATATTATTCTCTCTTGATAGGTTAGTGGTGTAGAAAGGCATTCTGTACTGCTTAAAATAGTCATGTGCATTACATGCACAAACTTTCTTTTAGGAGGTCAGTAAGACGTTATATTATTTTCACGTTGCTCCATTCATAAAAAGTCACTCAACAAAACAGTGTTTTCCTGTTGCCCCATTCATTAATCCCAGATAAGTAATTTTCTTAAGTGGGAAACGAGGTACGGTTCTTATAATGGCAGGAGTCACTGGGCCATGACTTAGCAGAAATTCCACGGAAAATTTTTCGTAACGGCGGGCGATGTTAAATAATTCAACGTTACTATTTTATCCGATTCATTGATATAATCATCATTTTTTAACATATATCTAATATTTATAATTTTATTTTTTATTTAAAATTTTAAATAATAAAAATATTTTTATTCATTGAAAAAATTATGGTATTCTATTCTATGCCCATATTATGACATCCTGCCTTCAGAAAATCATATTTTTTATCCACAAATGTCATTATATAATACAGGATATCATAATATACACATGATATCATAATTTTTTTAAAAAATAAAAATATTTTCATCATTTAAAATTTTTAAATAAAAAAATAAATAAAAATATTTCTTTTATATTATGATATCCTGGGTCATATTATGACATCCTCTGTGCAAGAAGTCATAATTTGATACAGGATGTCATAACATGCACAAGATGTCATAATTTTCTAAGCCATATCATGGCATCTTGCGTATAAAAAATCATAATATGCCATAAGATGTCATAATTTTTTTCAAAAAATAGAGATATTTTCGTCGTACGAAATTTTTAAACAAAAAAGTAAAACTATAGATATTAAATATGTATTAGAAGGCAGTGGCTATGTTGACCAATTACATAAAGTTGTATGCTCCATGTCGGATTTTCTACACCACACGTGGTGCACAAAGAATTTCTTGAAATTCCACAACAAACGAGAAACAAATGAAGCCTAATCATCTATTAGGGTATCCACAACACCTAGAGGCCCAATAACCCAATCAAAAAATATCGGGCCCATGAAACAACTGCACCCATGAGTCCTATACCCAATTAGAGTTCAAGAGTAATTCTTTATATACCACACCCGATGTAAAAAAAATACACCGTCCCATCTGATTGGACTACGTAGCCACCGTTTTTCAATACGCATTTAATACCTACAATTTTATTTTTTCGTTTGAAATTTTGAATAATAAAATATTCCTCCTCGTCTAAAAAAATTATAACATCCTATAACTATATTATGACATCTTGTGATCAAATTATAACTTCCTACACATAAGATATCATAAGAAAAGGATATTTTTGTTATTGAAAAATTTCATAAATTTTCAATGACAAAAATATCTTTCTCTCTTTGTAACTTCTGCAAAAAAAAATTATGACATCTTATATATAGGAAGTCATAATTTAGCCGTAAGATGTCATAATATAGCCATTGGATATCATAATTTTTTCAGAAAAGGATGGACATTTTCATTATTCAAAATTTCAAACAAAAAAATAGAACTGCAAGCATTAAATGTGTATTGAAAAGCGATGAATACATGCTCCAATATGATTGAATGGTACACTCCATATCAATTTTATTGCATTGCATGCAGTGCACAAAGACTTTCTCTAGAGTTCAATCTTGCCTGGGCTTGAGTAAGCCCATGGAAGCCTATTGGGCCAGTACAGCCCAAAAGAAAACCAAGTATGGACCAGGTCTGGGCCTGCTTTCAATCGTGGGCTGAATCTAGGCCTACACCACTCCAACCCAACCCAATAAGAATTAAGTAAAGACAGAGGCAACATTCTCAGTAGGGACAAATGCTTCAGCATTAAATTGTGTAATCCATGCTAGGAGCCATCGACACTAGCAATGTCAGCATTCGGCCTCTTCACCTGAGGATTAATTAGAAGAATCCCCATAAAAAATGCCGCCGGTCCCCTGGATACTGCTAAGATGTATTGTAAGTGGATAGAATTGAGCCAATTAGACCACAAAGACTTGCTATCTAACAACGGCTCGAATCTATGCAGATCTAATCACATATTCTGTCATTACTCATGAAATAAAATAAATAAAAATAAAACCATCTTCATCCTCTAAATAACCTCGAATGAATCGCCAAATTCATCGGTTCCCATCACTAAACAACAATATCCAATGCTCCTTGTGCATTGAACAATGCCGAGGAAGTCATCGGTATAAAAGACACCCTTACCACTGGTTTCCCCTCTTCCCTTTTCATCAATTCATTTGTCTCTGTACACAAAGTTAAGCAAAAACCATGAGCATCCAACACAAGGAGCAGCAGATTACACAAAGAAAGGTACTGAACAGTCAACCATCATCTCCCAACCAGAGATCTCCAGTGGTGGAGAGGAAGTCTCAACGGCACGATGGATGCTGCAGGATCCTTGCCATGTTAATCTCTGTGCTCTCAGAGACACAGCAGCCATCCAAGGCAAGTCTTCAGCAACAGGTATCAAACAGCAACCAGGTCTTTGTAACTCATAGTGAAGCATGAGTTTAGTTTTTCAGAATTTCAATTACCATTTTCTGTGACTACACCATCAACTGTGAAGATCCCATATTTCAGCACAAATAACAGAAAAGCAAAATCTTACCTCTCCTTAGTATTTCAGCATTCCTCAAGCATTGTAGTGGAGAATGGAGAAGCCATCCTGCCCAACCAATGCACCAAATGACATTTAGGACAACTTCAAATCCCTGGATTTCAAAAAAGAACAGAAATGTGAAAAATGAAAATTTACAAACAATCCACAATAATTCCTCAAGCATTGCAGTGGAGACTAGAGAAGCCATCTTAAATGCACCTAATGGTATTTCAGGATGATTTCAGAACCCCGGATTTCAAAAAAGAACAGAAATTTGAGGAGGGGGGGGGGGGGATGAAAAATTAAAAGCAAACAACAACTAGTTATGGTTTAGATAGAAAGCTAGATTTTCCTGGATGTTGAAGTATTTTTCTGTTTTTCAATCAAGGTTGGTGAACTCAGAGAGGAGCTTCAACGTCAGAGAGAACTCAAGGACACTTACAAAGCTCGTATGGAGAGGATGCAGGACTATGTCAGGTTCTGCTTAGACATTGCACAGCAGAATGGATTCCTGCACCACATATCCAACAACCAGCAACCCCCTCATCCCACAGAATTCAATCATGAAACAACCTCAAAACCAGTTGATAGGATGACCGGTGATCCCCAGTTAGCGGGCATTAGGGATCAAGCAAAGATCAATGGATGGTTTATTGAGCCCCATGAGGTGAGCATATGTATTCTTCTCTTTCAATCTTGTTATCATTCTTATGTAATACCTACTGCAGAGTTATACCCACGTATAACTCCTCCATTTGCAATGGTTGCCACCACAAGACTTCATGGCATGTGAAGCAAGGATGCTAGTACACAGGCATCCACGTAGACATAATCATGTCTAAGGATCATTAGGAGCATTCTCAGTGACATCGCACAAGAAATTGCAGCTTATATTCACTTTTCACCAGAAGAAAAGCTTATTACAGATAAATAGGTTCTAACAAGAGGACCAAGATATGAATCAGATAGAAACAATGAAACATAACTACAAGCCCAAGAACATGAGTTTTTTTATTAAATTTTTTTTTTAAAAAAAAGAAGAAGCTACTTTATATGATGACTTTGGGGACATGACATAGCATCTAATTTCCTCCAACAGAATAATCATGTTTTGATCGAGTATGGGGATTCCATTGCGGTCATAAATTCTGACATCTATATAAGTATTGCTATAGATGATACTTAAGTTCAGATATGCATGTCCATCACAATCCAAGTTTGACTTTTTGATAATTCTCCAAGTGCTATTTAGAGTTCCTGGGGAAAAAAAGCATTTGACTCAACTGTTTACTTGAAGCCAACCACAGCGATGTAATCTGCATGATATTTCATCAACTTGAGGGTGCATCAGTCATCAAGTAATGACTTATTTATCGTGAATTAAATTATATTACAGGTTTTATGTTTAATATAGTAGTATCATGACAAAATTGGTTCATAACTCAACAGCTTTATTTTGGCTGCTAATCCTACATAAAGAATATATCTTTATGCATAAAATTACTAAAAAAGTAAAGGAATGATGTACTAAAACTTCCTTAACTGGTTGTACAGTTAAAAGTTATTCGATACTTGAAAAACATTTGAAGAAGCTGATATATTTGCATAAGCAAGGATCTAAGATTGAAAAAGTTATTAGTCATCAATTATCAAAAGTCATATTATCACTAATCAAAATAAACACTATAAATGGATTATCAAATAATCTATCACTATTTTTTAAGAAAAAAAAATTCTGAAGCTTCGAGTAACAGCCTCGGTTGTTCCAATCTCTGGACAAACTTAGATGCAGCATTTTTTAAAATACAAAAAGCACATTCTGTATTGAGTGCAGAGCGGTGTCTCTTGTGTTAAGGCTTCAAGGTACCCATCTGAGATGGTCATCAGCTACCAATGTTCATAACTCTTCAAGCTCACAACAGACATGAAACTTTTTATCATCATAAACTATAATCTAGTGACAGACAGTGATAGGTTGGGATTCTAATCAAGGAACCCATGTGAGATGGCGTAACCAAGTGAAGATGTTTACAATAGCTAGTTCAAAGGAAATTAATTGGAATCGACCACAAGCACATGATGACCCACAAATTTCTGGGATTAGCTCCTTGGCTATGGTTATAACTTCTTGCTAATTGTTTGATATCTGGGCAGAAGGTAAGAGATATGCTGCTTCCCATTGATAACTAACAGTAAACAATGCAATTTACTCTGAGCAGATAGAGTTTAATGAAAAGATAGGCCAGGGGACCACAGCTGACATATACAGGGCGACTTGGCGAGGCCTTGATGTTGCTGTTAAGTGTATATACCCAACATACTTCCAATTAAATGAAAGTGGTGAAGAATTCTTTGCCTACGAACTTGATACTCTTTCACGTCAACGCCACCCTTATGTGTTGCGATTAATGGGTGCATGTCTCCTCCCACCAGAAAATGGATGGGTGGTCACAGAGCTGTTGAGTGGAAAGACTTTAACAGAATGGTTGCATGGACATAAGGAGAGGCAAAGAGAAAGGTCAATACCTCTTCCCCCTTTGAAAGAAAGGTTAAAGAAGGCGTTGGAAGTTGCTCAGGCAGTGCAATATCTTCATGAACAAAAACCCATGGTCATCCACAGAGATTTGAAGCCAAGTAACGTACTCCTGGATGATTGTTCGCATGTTCGAGTGGCTGACTTTGGGCATGCTCGGTTCCTACCTGAGGGAGAGGCAGCACTGACAGGTGAAATAGGTAAGAATCAATGTCTACATACTTGCATGAAGTAATGAAGGATTGCATATTGTCCATCAAAGTCATCATCTAACAGATGCCAGATGCTCAGCTGGCATCCCTTGCCCTTGTAAGAGTCTTGGCCTCAACCCTGGAAAACAGGTAACAGCTGTACTGCAGGAAATTTTTTTTCCTGGATAGTTGATCAGATACTTAATTGAAGCCAACTTTATCTTCAGTTCGGTTCTCAATATAGTAAAAGACTGGGCTACTGATGAGAGATTAAGTCATCAATTCACCATGAATTTTCAGTAATGACCAGATACAGAAAAACATCATTTAAGCCGGTGCATAACATGCACAGAGCTGACCTTTCATATATAATGACAGAGACACAAGCAAACTTATGTTCCATAGTTACTGAGAAGAAAAAAAAACTGTATTAAATTAAATTAATTTACTTTTGTAAAGTTTGACTCTTGAATGCTGCCTCTTCAATTTTCAGGGACTTATGTGTACATGGCACCTGAGATAATCCGATGTGAACCATACAATGAAAAGTGTGATGTTTATAGCTTTGGCATCATATTGAATGAGCTGATTACTGGTCAACATCCATACATAGAGACCAGCTTCAAACCTAGAAAGGTATAATCCAATCACCTGCTCAGACCTTCAAGATGAACCTTCTTAAACATTTATGCTCTAGCTTTTCTAGGAACAGTCTGCTGATGATTCACAATAATAATGCATTTCAGATATTATCTTATGTTGAAGCAAGCCGAAATTACCTTTCAGATATCAAGTAAAACCAAATCTAAAAATTCTGAAATGGAGTAGTCCCTAAGTACTTTAAACACTGTATTCACATGTTCATCATCTTTCCCCAAAAGTTACTGGGAGTTGCTCTGCACTTCAGAGCTACCAACAAGCATTATGTATGCCCACTAAGCTTCTGCGAAGATACTGAATTTACCAAAAAAACACTCAATCCTCATAAATAGAGTTATATGAAAAAATCAAGGTGCAATCTAGATCTCAATAAAATCATGTTGTCATGCAATTTCCTTTCATGCAAAGATCAGTGTATAATCTTATTCTTATATGTGTTCCCCTAAAGATTGCACTGGAAGTTGGAGAAGGAAGGCTTCGGCCAGCACTGCCCGATGATGATGGCCAATACAAAGAGCTCATAGACCTCATATGTTGTTCATGGAGTGAAGATGCTTCAACAAGACCTTCATTTGCAATTATTGCTTCTACTCTTAGAAAGATCCAGGAGAAGTTCAACTAGATTAAGATGCTTGTTGTATTAGTAATGATTTTTAATATGAAAATGAAAAAAAAAAAAAAAAGAACCAGAAAAAGCAAAAAAATGTGTGGTCTACAGCCAACATTGTTGTGTATTCAATTTCTTTCGGTAAAAAATGGCAGTTTCCAGCTGCAGTCCCACTCCAAGACTCTAATTTTGCAATCCTACAGCTGAATACTTCTTTCCTATTTCATGTTTCAGAATACATAACATGCAAGAACACAATTTACAGGAGTCGTCAAGATGACCTGGCTTAAGTCAAATTCAGTTTTATGTATTTCTGGTCTAGGTCACATGAACACAATATTATCTCCTCCAGAAGGAAAGTAACTTGGCATCAGTGGGTGGCAAATATGGGCCCCAAATGGGTAGTCATATAGTTTGGAAGGAAACATTTCCTCCAAAGTCTGACCTGCGAGAGTATTGAGACATGATGTAGATTGTATAGCTTACACCTCAGGAAACAAGGCATCATCATGCTGGAATGCAGGGAGAGAAAAAAAATACTCTGTAGACAAGATGTTAGAAAAACAAGTGGTGACAATGGCATGACACAAAATGCTATTTGTAGACATACAGTCTGAAGTAAAGCAACATGGTTTTCTTTACTGGTATTTTGTGAGCTAAACTTGGCTGAGGGAATATAAACAAAATATATTAAATACAATTTTCAAATTTGTTGCATAAACCTCTAAGTTCTCCCAAGAACCCACACCCAAGACTTAGAAATTGGTAAGATTATGACACTTGGGTGTGGATCTGCAAGAAGAAATTCCTAGCGATTAAAAGAACCCAATATTTAGGCACATATTACACCTGAAAATCATAATCAAGTCCATGTAACATAGATCTTCGATCAATAAAACCATACAAACTTACTTGTTATTTTGATTTGTTTACACTAGTAGCATCATAAAAATAGGATCAGTAGCATGTAATTATAAAAAAAAATTCATATACAAAAATATTAGAGTCCATGTCTTATCTTTTGCTTGTTCAACATTTTATGTTTGTGTTGCTTTCTGTATTTCTGAAATCTGATTTGTACTGAAGTAGACATAGATACATTATTAGTCAATGAAAGGATCAATAAGACAAAGTTTGACTTGACAGAAGAATAAAATTTGAGCAAATATCAGTTGCCAGAAAAAAAATTCCTGAAGTTATAGATACAACCATGAATCCCTGATATTTCTCATAAATTATTCTGTTACTAGTTGATGTACTTCAACATATGGATACAACAATAAAGAAGTAATAGAAGAGCGATGCTAGTTCTTATCAGACTGAATAACTTCATGTTAGAGATGCAAAAATATTTCCATGAGCATCACTGGGCATTCCCTCCAAGGACATCAACCATCTTGTACATATCTCCCTGCCTCTGCACCTCAAGAGGAAGGTTCTCCCTGCAGATATTCTATTGTTTGGTTAGAATTGCAAATCTTAATGAGACTTGAGTGGCTACTACAGAACAATACCTATGGAACTGGATCAGAGAATAATCGACCTCCGCAATGACGGTTGTCTCTTCATGCCCTGCTGTTGCAATTATTTCACCGAACTTCAAAAATGTGAAAAGTAAAAGACTTACCAACTGAAGGCCTCCATAAAACAGCAGTTGTCAGTATACAGAACAATTTGCTGCCTTTATTTTACACTTACCGGTCCAACAAGACCAGAATGACCCCATGTAATGTAGTCAGCACTGGTATTAGGGTCCGGGGCTGGTGCACAAGTTGCAACAAATAACTGCCATGAAAATTAGTATTTGTCAAGATTAATTTGGAAAACAGGATTTATGCATTATGAAGCATAAAACAAGTGAAATGAGGAGCAAAAAGCAGAGAGCGAGAGATTATTACCTGATTATCAGCAGCCCTGCAGATTGTTATGATTGAAGCAAATAATAGCAATAATTAGTGCAATTGAAGTTAAGTTTCAAGAGAAAATTAAAAAGGTGTATGCAGGGATGCATGAGCATGTGCACATACACATGCACACATTCACACATTATGGACGATCTATCAGTTTGTGTTCATAAACCATATGCAAATGACACTTTTTTTTTTTTTTCCAAAACTATTTCAGTTTAAGAAGTCCTTAAGACATAAGGAAAATGACTGTTCAAAGTAATGAAAGAAGTCGAAGCGAACAGTTATAGTATTTTTTGACCTTGCTCTTTGCATCAATTCCCACAGCAATTCACCAGTGCTCATGTTAAATGCTCCAGGATAGCATATCAAATGAGCCCCTGAAGGTCAAAGACAAGCTACAATCATCAATCCTTTACAGCAATCTTCATTATAACAAATTCTAAAAGTCAAATATCAGATATATTGACACTGGAACAAAACATGTGAAGGAAAACATCTCTTGATTTTAAGATATTATCCTAGCTCAGAAAAAAATGGCCTATTTGAATAGAACATTACAATCTAACACTACATGATTTTGTATATTTAGATATGGATGGTTTTTATTTAACCCTTGCAAAGGGTCAAACAGTGCTTTTTGAAGAATATTCTAAACAGATTGCAAGCCTAAGATGTGCAGACCTTTCACTTGATGTTTCTGTTGTAACCAGTTTGTTGATGTCCATCGCACAACTCTCCAGTGCATCATCCAAACTTCTGTTTCGTCCTCATTAATATAGATCTGGGTATATGCTTCCCTATTTTGTGTTAGTGATCTTCCTGATCAATAATTGTACCATTAGTTTTGCAGCTTTTCTATAACTTTAGAACTTAAGGGAAGGAAAAAATTGGCAGAGCAGCTAAAGTATATTTTCATGAGTATCAAGAATGAGAATCATGTGAAGTCCCATATGTCCATGGAGATTCTGTCTTTGTTCCTTCTGACAGACTTATAGCGTCACTTATTCTTACCTCTCTCTATTGGTGTAATAGACAATGGCAGTAAGCTGCAACCTTATGAACTACACTTTGATCTCATTCCTTATCTACAGTTTGCTGATGGACTTCTAAGACATATTAATTTGTTTTCTGATTCCTTCTAAGAAAACTCTCACTCTATGATCCATGATTTATTATGATCTAAAAGAAGGGGTTACATAAGATTCCAAGCCGCTAGCTAAGGACAGCTGACAATAAAAGAAGAACCATACAAGGTGACAGTCTACTGACAATGAATATTGGCATCTAGAACAGAGATCTAGTGTCTTAAACACACCAAGAATGTATTACAAAGGTGATCCTTGCTAGAAAAGGTGACATTACCAAATTTGGATATGGGGATCAGCCCAAAAAAAATAACAAATGAATGAAATGCATATTAAGACTTAAAAAGTTGAAGTTAAATTATTAAACCCTAGTTCCTACCACATCTGGACTTCATGATCAGATCGAGTCGCAATGGATCTTCATGTTCTTAAATTTAGTAAAAAAATGTCATTTTGGATCTACAAGCTTCTAGACTAATGAGTCAAATTGAAATGAACCTCTAGGTCCTTCAACTCGTTTTGTTCTCTCTTGTGATGTCTGATGTAACTCAATGCAAATGCATTATTCATTCACATACATTTGACTTAAGCATTGTAATATGATGGAATCAAAATTAATAGAAGACAACTTTTATATTATTTGAGTCTTCTTTTCAGCATGTATACAAGGTCATTTGATTGAAGTTAACCCGATAACAAGGATTGGCTAATGGCAAATTCTTGAGCTAGATAGAACCACATACCAACATGAATAAACATGCCCTCTTGTATAAAGTGAATTATATTATACAACAAAAATAGAAGCTCTGCGTGTGCTAAGCCCTCCGTTCACCACATGGATGCCCGTATTAGTAATGTTATCAATACAGTTCGTTATTTTGTATAATAAGTAGAGTCCTTACCTAATACAGTTCTTCATTTTGGATCTTATTGATAAGATATTAGTACAGTTCTTTATTTTAGATAATACGCAGGACTTTTATTTAACATGGTGATAGTCTATTATAAACATCTAAAATGACTACAGTCATTCATCAGATTCCCTACTCTCGATGAGAACTGATCATATTTATCAAAAATTTTTTGCTCTTAATAAGTTTATAAAAGCATAATACCTTCCTTCTTGATGAATGAATTTCTTGTTTTTTATCATGAATATCTTATAACATATGACATATTGTTATAATAGTTGGTTTTAATGTCAATAGCAATCATTATTTTCATTTGCATCATTTTTCACTAAATTTTTTTTCAATATTCAATTTTTTGCATCAATTTTCTAAAAAAAATTGCATAGTTTGAGAAAAAATATTTTTATCGAATGAAATGTGATTAAAATGATCATTATTTATTATTATTACCTATTACTATTATAATATTACCATATAACTTTAAATATTAATTTAATAAAATAATATACTTTGTAGCAAAAAAAAGATATTATTTATATTTATAATAATAATAATATACTTTGTGTATTCATTTTTAGACATTGCCAATGGGGTTATATGTTGGCACTCTATTTTGGGCCCTACCAAAGGGATAAGTGTTGTGGTAGTTATAACTGTTGAGTTATATGTGTTTTATTTTGAATCGGATATATATTTATATAAGTCTATGAATATTTGAAAGGATTTTGATTTGTATCAATTAGCATGAAATATGTTCTTATGTTTATTTATGATATTTATTTTCGAACATCATATTTTATATCTGAAATACTTGGTTGAGATATTCATTACTTACTAGGCTATCAAGCTCATTACGTCTCTCTTTTATTTTCATATTCAAATTCTTAATTATGGACATAGGTACTATTTTACGAGCGAGCTAGAAGCGAGAGTCAATAATATCAAACGAGTTTAAACATAAACTTATTATTATCTGAGGTTTAATTGATATAAAAACTTCTAAATATTATTAAAATTTTATGAAAGATTAAAGTTAATTTTAGTTAGTTAAATTTTGAACTTAATTTATTATGAATTCCACTGTGATGTATTGATATCTGTTGGAAATAACTTGCATGCTTGTAGGAAGAGTTCTTCATGAATATGCGGCAGTTACTGCGATCTTTAGCTCACGATCTCAAGTCAAGGGCATAACAACTATTATAATTGTTACCATATAAATTTAAATGCTAATTTAATAAAATAATATACTTTGTAGCAAAAAAAAGGGTATTATTTACATTTATAACTGATATAAGAGGTAGATAGATCTATCGGGATTACTTATAAGTGAGTACTATATTATATTATGTGTTGTCTTAATGATAGGTGAGTATAAGTGATAGATAATAGAAAATCTTGATAGCATCAATTAAAGTTAATCAATACTTAATTGTTTAATGTAAAACAAAAATTTGGCTATCGAAGACTTTTATTATTATAATTTATTATATTTCTATATGTATTTTAAAGAAAGAAAGGAAAAAAATTGTATCCAGTGCATCATGCAGATTATACCCCTTACAGATTCTGATAAAATATGGGTTAAATTTGTGATTTGACAACCAATTTTGCCTAAAATTTCTTCTTTGTCATAGAAAGAGGGAGAATACAATAAGTTAACAATTTTCAGTTCTAAAAATCTGCAAAAATAAGCTAATAATGACTCAAAAATTTTAATGTCGATGATTTATTTAGCCTTCTCCCATAAAATATTGGCATGATTTTCGATGTTTTTGTTCTTCTGCTTTCACTTTTCCAATGATAGAGATGCAAAAGATGGTTACTCTTTCAAATCTTTCCCCTTGCTAATCAGCAACTACAAGAGAAATGTACTTTCAAATGCAATGAATGTGGCCAAATATGCAGATGTGGTCTTCAAACCACACTACTTACTGATATGTTATATTGTATATGGACAGAAAAGGCGGTCAACTCAGCAACCCACGACTACATATGCAGCCTGTGTAGCATTGTCCAGCTGCATATACAACATGCTTAGCATTGTGGGGCCATATACGCAGCCCTTTATATTGAAGTGGGGCAAGTACATGAATTAATAATATTAATATGTTACTTATTTTACAACTATTGCTATCACTTATAAACTAATATTGTTAGTTGTCGTCATCATCTCAAAATTGCTGCTGTTTATCCAAAAATATTACTATAGTTATTGTTGTTTTTTATTGTATTTAGTATACTTATTTATTCTAAATAGTTTAAAATACTAACTACTTATGCACTTTGCAGTCCCTTTAACTGGTCACATGCTTCAACCGCCTTTTAAAGCAGTGTGTGAAAATATCTTTTCAGTCCTCAATTCCTTCATTTTTTTTGTCATAAGATGTAGCTCTTAACGGACCTTCTCACTTATACCACTTTCTGCTCCCATGTATTTGCTAATCTGTATATACCCTCATCTTCCCTAGAGCTCAAGATATCTGCATACATCACTATATGTTACAAGTTTAGCCTCGCTAACTCACCATTTTCACTTCCAAGTTATCATTCAACTACACTAAAACAAACAAAAATTAAGTAATAAACAAGAATTGCATGTAGCCAAGGTAAAGCTAGTATGTCAATATGATTAATAAAGGGAAAAGAATGATACCTCTTGATCCATACAACATTGCAAGTTCTGGAAAACGGATATCATGACATATACCTATCCCAATACGCCCAACATCTGCACCAATCTTCCATATCAGTTATTTGAAATATATTGGATTCTTGAAGAAGAAACAAAATATATAGTTATCGCATCCTTAAATCTATGGTTATAAGAGAAACTCTAGAAGAAATAACGAACAACAATCTGATGGAACATGAGATATATTATGATTTAATTTTGGATAATTTTAATATTGAAACATTAGAGCTTTGGATTATAATTTTGGAGAAATAATGAACAACTATCTGATGGAAAATTAGCCACCTCAAGTGCCAAGCTTTTTATTCTAATCATCTGTCAATTCCTCGACCTAAACCAAAAAAGGTTGGATGCCAGATTTATTACTCCAAATGTTATTCCACTAAGATATCTCAATAATGTTCTCAATTTCAGAAGACCAATTTTATTTCTACTGAAAGAAATTCACATTAAGAATCATTTATATGCTGATTTTTTTTTTTTTTTTTTTTGAGATGTTATATGCTGACATATTCAAAAGTATAACTTGATCTGATTTGGACGTGGTCTCAAATTATTCAGGAGTTCATTGATTATCAATAAAGCATTAGAAGGTTAGCAGTAAGGGCCATATGTTATTGTCCAATTCATCGCTACCTTTTCTCAAACAAGACATAGAACGCGAGTAGCCAATCTAAAGTTTGTTTAGCTTAGTAATCAAACATACAACGTTCATGACTAGCATTTTATTTGCAGTACTTGGTGCAAAGTCAAAGAAATTGGTGCAACATAATTGAAAAATGTAACAGCACTCGGCTTTGAGAAGTACCTGTGTCCACAATGGTAGGTTCCTCTCCAGCTGTAAGAAAATCAGATTCCCTGAAGGCAACCTCTCCAGGGACCTCAAAATCAAACAGATGCAGCTGTAAATCATCACAAAATTACTTAAACACTAGATTTTTCCTGATCCATCAATTATTACTGAAGAACTTAGTGTACTTGGAACTGTAGGTTTTTCCATAATTACATGAATCACACAAAAGCAACAAAGAATCCTTACTTTTCTATGCTTGGCCTTTAACTTCCCATCTGGTCCAAAAACACAACATGTGTTAAATAATTGACCTGCAGACAGTTCAGGTATTGATCCACCTACTAGCGTGATTCCATTACGAAAAGCAACTTCTGATAGCATTGAGATTGATGGGCATGCAGCTTCAGCATCTATATCCTCCGCATACTTTGATAAGTTCTTCAGTGATAAAGGACAATTCCATATTTCCTATTATAAATGTTAGAAGAAAAAAAAAGAATAACTCCCCCATGATTTTTCAGTTAAGCATGAGCAAAGTTTAGGACTAGTGAATAAAATTGACTGAAAACAAGCAAAATTTCAATGGTCATACTCTTTTACCTAGATCTGCGTCCATGGTTTTACTGTTAAATTTAAGAGGCAGATACCAATTGCATGGGACCAAATTATTATAAATTACATTTAAAGCTACAAATCTTCTATAGAAAACGTCAAGCCTGACTACATCATCAGAGGTACCAAATCAAATTAAACCATAATACAAGCAACCATCATTCTATAGGCATCAAAATAACATATTAAGTTAAGAAAAGGAATGTTCAAGAAATAGAGTTTGCAGTCCCAACAACAAACTCTTCCAGTTCATAGGTTGAGATGGCTCCAGCAGACCAACCTATAAATCAAGGTGCGACGCCAACTTCATTCATGACCAAACCTTATGTTATTTTTGATGCACTTATAACAGCTGTAAGAAACTGATACCCAGATATTATGAGTCCACAAAAGGAAATAAAGTGAAAAGACAGAGATAACTCTTATTTTATTTGCATTTGGCTATAACTAGATTTTCTAGCTCCAATCGCAAGTCAAGTCCTCTAAAGTAGAAACCATCTTCAAACCCCTAAGAAATCGCATTCCGATATTCTCTTGTCTACATTTTCTCCTAACCTTTCAACATGAGTGGCCAAACCATCTGAAATAGTTTCAAGATTCTCTTTGCACCATGCTCCTTGTAGAGTTGTCCGCCCTGTCAAATCTCCTAATGACAGCGCCCAAAATCCATCCAGCCTAAATGAAATTCAATGATTACATGGCATCTAAAGGTGTATTTCTGCTTAATCTACCCAACTTCAATCCTACTTTTGACATTGTTGCATCTCTCTATTTCTTTGTATGAAAGATGCTAGCAAGAAAGAAGATTCTTTTTTAATGTAAATGCCAAACCAAAACAGGCCTGTGAACTTGTTCATTATCTTTTAGATGTGTTCTGAAACATATACATCATGGAGCATCTAACTGGCCTGGCACAGGAAACCTAAAATCTGCAGTTTCCAAATTGGACCACTCATCTCATATCAAACTAGACCACCCATCATCATTACAAGTAGCATTGGCTAATGGAGCTGCATTTTAATTAAGAGTACATAAATACATGATAAATATATATCAAGTTTCGAAGAGAAATTTATGGGGAGATTGGTGAGCACAATAACATAAGCAGTCCATACACCATTTTTCTTTTTAAAAAATCATCTTGATAATTAACCATCCTTGCATATAGAAAAACTAATTTTCAAAAAAATCTTGTTATTTTGTCTCAGCCTTTAATTGTCTATGCTCTCTCATAACTTCATAATACAGCACATAACTTTGTTACTGCATTAGTTCATGCATTTTTTCCTCCCCATTATAAATGTGTATCATGTGTTCTCATCTATTCATCCAGCATTTCTCTGCTCTTGAAGATTGATGCAGCCCCTTAGGAGATAAGATAACTACAAGATTTAAGCCAACAGAAATTTCGATACAGATCTGAAGTTAAGTCTGAATCCTAACATTTTCAAAGTTATTTCTTTCACATGATGGTATAAAAAGCCTCTGATCTGCCTTTTGACCTGTTTACCAGCAAGATTTCTGTTGTTTGGTAGCAGACTAGCCGTGCTGTAAGACAGGAAGAGGGGAGATAGGGCAAAGTACAGCAAGATCAAGAAGAATACATAAGAAGTAGATAAAGAGAGACTACTTTAAGACCAATCAGGGCTCCTAGTCAACAACACATATACCCGAGTACACATATTTGCAATTACTAATATTAAATTGAAGGGGTGTTCATAGAATGTCATATTAAGATTCCCATCGAGCATCACCATACTGTTACATTGGAGGACTTGGATCTTACAGGTAACACAACCAGCTTCGCACCCTTCCTTGCTGCATCTTCTATCAATTTCCGAGCATGAGCAATGTTCCTTTCCTTGTCCGGAGTGACCAGCAACTGGCAGAGTGCAATCTTAAACTGAATCCCAAGTCAAAAGTTACATACACGAATCACATATACAACTGAGGGAAAAAATGATGCACGATAACATGAATCATTTGATAATTTCATACTCACAAGAGAATGTTAAGAATGAAGATAAATTTTGAGAAAAAAAAAAATTATATATAGGATGGTTGATTGGAATTTTAATTTGAGATCAATCTATGTTTACACGAGTCCAGAGAGAGACCTTTGAGATCTTTGGCTGGGGCGGAGGGATAGGGGCCGGGATCCGGGCGTCGGAAGCCATAGCGCGCGGGCCAAGTCGCTCACTGTTCAGGATAGGAGTTGACAATGCAAAAGAGAGACGGCGAGATGATGAAGCGGAACGGGTTTACATAAAATGTACCCTGACGTGGAGTGGAAATTTAATAATATTGGGCACGTGCGGTGCGCGTGATGGAAGGCATGAATTTAAAGGCGGCCGCGGCTTCCGAGGTTGGGACGGCAAATAAATTATCGTTTGGGCAGGATTTTTTTTTTAAATTCTGCCGTTGAATCGGATTTATTATACCAGACATGAAAGATGCGTTCCAGGAATCAAAATATAAAATATTCGAAATATAGCTGGATCGCATGGTGTAATGTCCAGCCAATTAGCTACACTACTAGTTTTGCTGTAAGTGTGTGCCATCTCAAGAAGGCAAAAAGTATAGCAATGGCCAACAATCCCGAACAAGATGATGAAGTATTTGCAAATAATTAATCCGGAAGCTATTTAATAACTGTCAAAAAATCTCTTTCCAAGCAAATATATCTTAAGAGGCCCTTAAGATATCTGAAGTATATTTTGGGCCCCAAGCAGGATTTTGTTTTAAGAAAGATAGGAAGAAGTGGGTTGTTGAAAGAGCTCAAGGTCTGTTTGATTGGAAATAATCTAGTATAAAAAAATAAATATTATATCATATTATCATATTTGATATGAAAAATAAGAAGAAGAGACGGCGAAGAAAATTACTGAATCTCATATTTATTTTTTTTAAAAAAAAAATAAAATAAATATCATGAAAAGTTGGTATTTGATAAATTTTTGAAAGATGGTAATCAATATTTGATAAAAATATTCTCAGTAAAACTATATATGTAATCATTAAATTTATTCTGATGTCTTTTTAAATTTATTTAATAAAAAAATTTTATAAAAAAAATTAAGATGAAGGTGATATTATGTAAAGAACTATGAGATTATAATCATTATATTAAAATTGATGAAGATGACAATGCTATCTTCATATTAAAAAATTATTTTATATTGAAATGTATATTTATAAATTTTATCATATTTTCATATAAGATTAACTTCAATCAAATGTAATAATTTTTTTTTATATTATTTTTTGGAGTAATTTTTCTACTAACCAAATATAATAAAAATTATTTTCTTTCATAACTATTTTTTATCACGCTCCCGACCCGAGATTTTGAATCGAGGGTCATGGCAACCGCCGCATACTCATAGAAAACTCTTCCCATAAGCATGCAAGGCATCTTATCATACTATCTTAAAACAACAGCGGAATAATTAGTCAACAATTAAAATCTAAAATATAATGACCTAAATTTTTTTTCTTTAATATCTCGATAAATTCAACAACAATTCAAAAGCTTTGCATCAAATTCAATAAGCCTTTCAACCTAAAATAAAAGTACGAAGATTCTGCTTCTGATCACTCTTCTATTCATATCTTGTATCATCTTAATTCCTCAACATCTGTAAAAATAGTAAAATAAGAGGTAATGAGCTAGACAGCCCAGTAAGCAACGATCACTTCTCAACAGATTTCATCAGGCATATAAGTAAATAATCATTTCTAGAAAATAAGCATATAGAGTTCATCAATTCGAAATCAATTTCAATTATGCAATATAATTCATGCCAAATTCATTTCTTTTTCGAAATTTCAAGTTTCTTTCAAGATTTAATTTCTTTTATTCTTCAATTTCTTTTCGTCAACCATGAGCTATGATCACATTTTTCCTGTGGCAGGGTCATAATACCGCATATCTGCTTGCGGTAGGCTGCGAATCATCTGGCAGCCATGTCCTTTGGAACCGCTGGTCTCGCTGGCGGTTTGTCGCTGGTCTCTCTGGCGACATGTCGCTGGTCTCGCTGGCGACATAAACCCTCAGGACAATCAATTGCCAACGTATATGCCCCCATTTGCGGGGTCCTTTACATAGTCAGGTTGTCAATTCATAATGTTTCTTATATCATAATTCTTCATAAATCATATTTCATATTCTAATTTCGATAATAAAACATATAATCATGTAATATCGAAATCAATCAATATAATGCATCACGAAATCAATATGTTCAATCATGCTTCATCATAACATTTCAAATAAGATATTTTTATAGCAAAATACCATTCATCCAATTCATGCATCGTTTCACAAATCATGTCAGAAAAATACATTATAATTTGCCGATAAATCTAGAAAAAGTGAAACATTACTTACCTCGAACGCACTCCAATAAATCCACATAATTCTATAAATTTTCTTTCAAAAAATTCTGTTCGTAGATCATATCGCAATATTTCATGATCAAACATCCACAATCCTATACAGAATCAATTTCAATAATTAGAAAGAATACGAATACCATATTTCAACGGTTTAGATTGGGTCCGATCATCTAATTTTATCTAATCAAAATCTAATTAGGATCTAAATGATCCAAAGTTTGACTATCAGATCAAATCGGATTCGAAGTGATAGGACCGAGGTTTCTTCATCGATTTCATAAAATCAAGTAGAGAGAGACAATCAGAGGAGAGAGAATTCATGAGGTATAATTCGAATTGATCAGGTGACACAATCCAACATTACGATTGATCCAATATCTTGATTGGTGAAATCAACATGATCAAATCAAGTCATGACTAGATCGGGATCATGGATGATCAAATCTAAAGATTCATGGTCTAATCAAGGTGGGTGCCAGTTCGCTGTCTAACAATCATGGATCAGGGTTCTTCATTAGAATCAGATCAGACTTATTAAAAAAAATTCTTCATTCACTAACCTTTTTTTAGAGAGAGAATCAATCAAGAGAGAGAATATTTTAGAGAGAAAATTCTAGAGAGAAAAAATTTAGAGAGAGAAAACTCATCTTGAATTCTTCAGACAATATGATTCAATAAATTCTGATCGATCAGATCAAATCATGCTAAAATTATCATGTGGATAATTAAATAAGATCATGAGAAATAAAATCTAAAAATACCTGATCTGATCAAAGTGGATGTCGGTGTATCGTCCGACGATCACAGATCAAAAATCCATTACGATAATCATTTAAATTCATCATCATTCTTCTCAAAATTCTAAAAATCTTAGGAGAGAAAAATAATCTAGAGAGAAGATTCTAGAGAGAGAAAGTAGAGAGAGAAAGTCCAATTCTAGAGAGAGAAAATACTAGTTCAGGCTGAAGAGAGAGGGAAGAGAGAGAAACTCTCTTTCTCACATTTTATTATTTACATCATTATTTATTAATTAATTTAATAATTTTTCTTTTCTTTTCTCTCTCTCTTTTTTTCTTTTTTTTTCTTCACGGAAGAGAGAGGAGAAAATCTTATTTATTATTATTATATTATTATCATTTTATTTTTCATCTTTCTTCCTTTTTTTTTTCCTTTTCTTTTTTCTTTTCTTTTTTTTTTCTTTTCTTTTCCTTCTTTTTCTTTTCTTTTTCTTTTCTTTTCCTTCTTCTTCTTCTTTCTTCTTCTTCTTTTCTTCTTTCCCGGGCTTCTTTTGGGCTGAAACAGGGGACCTTAAGATCCCCTCGTTGGGTGGCCGGTCGGCGACGCAGCCGGCGTGGGGCGGCCGTTGGCAGGAGGAGGTGACTCACCGATAAGAAGAGGGCCAAATCGGTGGTCGGCGGTGACCACCGGCGACGGCAAAACGGCAAAAAAAGAAAATTCTTCCGCAACAAAATCCGGCGACTTCGGTCGCCGGCGAGCGTGCACATCGGCACAGGAAGGAAGGGGGAGAAGAGAGGAAGAGGAGGAGGCTTACCTCCGTCGCCGGCGAAGCTTTTCCGGTGAGAAATTGGACGGCACAGCGACGGATCTCCGTGAGGAATTTCCGATAATTGCCGCCGTTTTGCCCCGGGATTTCTCGATAAGAGGAGAGAGGAGGATTCTCCTCCTTAAATAGAGCCGGAGGGAACTCATCTCCGACTCTGATTGGGAGCCGACGAGAGGAGGAAGAAGACTCCCTTCGGGAGTCTTCTCCCCTGTTATCTGTTTTTTTTTTTTTTTTCGTTTGGGCTGGCTGGATTATCACATTTTTTCAGATAAATAATCTTCATAAATCATTAGATTACCTCATAGTCTGTTATACCCCAACCAAACATATCTTTGGAGCTACTAAGGGCAAGTAATCCTTATTTTTAAGAGAGAAAAGAAAATAACCTTAGAAATTAGATCACCTATCGTATTACTAGTTGTCCAATCGAGCACCTCTTCTGCTAGCCGGATCTCATTCAACTGCCCAGTTTCAACCGTGCCTTCAAGAGAGATCTCTACATCAATTATTTGATTTGTAAGATCTTTCAGAACCCTAAAGGATCTGGATCTATAATACAAACCACTCCTAACTTCATCTCATCCACTCTCATGCCATGGGCACCCAATGTATTCACAAGAAGGTTACTGTTCACATGTTGCGCAGCTGGCAAGACGGGGTTTGGTGCAACTCAAAGAATCTTCTTCCTTTTTTTTTTTTTTTGGGAGAATGTATGAGATTTTATTCCTATATCTCGAGGTCAGTTGATTATAAAATTGCTAAAATCAGCAGTTGTGGGCTGGATATGGATAAACTTTGCATTGCATGCACGCATAAATGATCTGATGCACAGCCTAACGGTGAATGAGAAGCGACGCTTTAACAGCACTCATGGGCTAAAAAGAGGTAAGGTGGCAAGGTGGAGCCAAGTCTAGGTTTTTCCCCTTTTTTTTTTTTTTTTTTTTTTTTTTTGGGGGTAGTAAAGGCAGAAAATTATATGAAAGTAAGTTGCAAGGAAATGCAACCATGCGGTACATTCAGAAGATTAAGGAAACTAGGATAAAACAGAACATGAAGAGAGATACATATACAGCCAAACATAATGTACAAGGGAGAGAAGCAGAAGTCTGTAATCCAGAAAACATCCAGTGCAAGCTCTGAAGTATAGTAGTCAGTCATCTGAACCTTGAAACTAGAAACGAACATACATAATGATAGCATCGCCAAATGGAATCCCGGATGAAGTGGCGTTTGATAATAAGGGAGCAACGGTAACTACGTGTGAATAACCTGAGCAAACCAGCAGCATATAGAAAACTTTTGGATATAGTAGACATGCTTGTAGCAATTAGAAGCTGAACAACGAACAGGAGTTGATTCTTTGATAGAAATTGTTGAGCTAACTATTCCTGGATCATGAGTGAGCGAAATAGGTAGCCCATGACTGTAGAGCAAAGCCAGTTGTGAAAATGCATAGTTTTTTTGGTAAAAGATGAAAAAACATAGTTGACTATTGAAGTAGAGCAACAAGAATGGAATGACAGCATCCATATGATAGAAAAGAAGCACCATATATATATATATATATTTTTTTTTTTTTTTTTATATTATATATATATATTAGCATCAAGCCACATGACTCACTAACAAGTAATCTTGAGCAAAGAAAGAGTGCCGATCCTTCGAGAGATAATAGAACAACATGCAAGCAACATTCAAGAGAAGAGGACCCTATAACCCTGAATCTTTGCAGAATATTCCACAACCCATTGGATGTGCCAATAGTGCCTCTGATTGAGGACACCTGAGAAAAACGCATGACTGATAGATGATATTCTGTACCATAGTAATATCCATTTGAATGGCAATATAAGCAGAGACAAAATGAGAAGTCCAATTGCCTAGAGAAAAACACCAAATTTGCACTATAATTGGGAAATTTAAAACAACTGCACAGCAATTAGGTTTCTTAGATGTAACCAACTTCCGACACTTCGCAGGAGCTTTCAGGTCTGAAATAGTCCAGTAAGGTTGAATACCTTGAACGAAGGAGGATGCTATAGAATAGAAAACATATGCACTGATCCATGCAGACTTTGCCATTCTAAATAGTGATAATCTCAAAAGACTCTGAGAATCATAGGTAGGCACAGAGAAATAAAGAACCACGAATTACAGAAAGATAACATTGATAAAAAGCAGTAGCCGATATAAAGTTTGAGTAAGCAACAGTTGTGCACATGTGACTTGGAAGTTGAACCAACCATGCAAAGAGCAGTCCTCCTAATTCCAAAAAGTGTAATGTGTTCAATATGTACGGGCAGAAGCAAAGACATCAATAAGCTGTAAGGCAATGCACAATCCCAAGCAGCACACAGTAACCAAGATATCAAGACCATTGTAGCACTGAATGTGGATACCAAATGCACACTAGGCCTACGTAACATAATTTCTATATTGTTTCTGTGGAAAGAATATGCCATAAGCATCAGCCTGAGAGACACGCAGCATCAACATCAGCCTGGGTATCCCATTAAAAGACTCCTGTAGAGCTTTATGGGCTACATAATCAGCAGCCTGGTTAGCTTCTCTGGGAACAAGAGACACCTTAAGATAAGAAACAGTGGTTGGCCAAAGAAGGAAATCATGTATTAAAGGTGCATACTTAGAATTATTGGTAAAAGGGGCTTGTAATCAAGATACCACATTGGATGAATCACCTACAAGCCAGATACTATGTGCATGAAACTGGGTGACTACATTTACCATAGCAAACTGCATGAAGCTCAGCCACCAGAACAGCTGAAAGCAAGATTTGTTTACCCCTTTCTCTCAAGAGAGCGCCATTACAATCTCAAATGACATACCCAATGACAAGTCTAGGTATCTTCAAAGTTGGAGTCTAGACTACATTCCAAAGTAGCTTCGTTCCGAAGTAGTCGTCACTACCCATCACAGAAGATGTTTTTTCACCAATTGCCCCCACATATTGGGTCTCTATACTAGTTGAATTGCATATGGATCAAGCTATGTCCCATTTTGAGCAAGTACTATTATTTAAAAAACTTAATTTTCTTTATTATCTCAGAACTATTTGATAAGAACATAAATTCAAAGAGTAATTGATAAGTTCAATAATAAACGTGAGGAAGTAATGGTGAAGCACAATAGCGTTGAATATATAAAAGTCAAAAATGCGTGACCAAGCATAATAATATATGGTTGAATTGGATAAGGTTTGGGACAGATAAACTCTCAGTAGACTCAAACCTACACCCAAAATATTACAAAGCTTTATCTTAATTTGGATACATAGGGGACATTTGATGATCCAATTGGGATCACCACGGTCATCTAAGATCATTGGTGATCCAAATCCTAGGATAATCTGATCCCTAATGATCTAAGATCACAATATATGGTTGGTTACAATGCAGTGATCAAAGATCTCCGAAAATATACAAGTAACTTATTTAATATGCTATAGAAATCTAAGATCACCGACAATCTAATACTAAAAATATCCCTGACATATCTCAAATAGAAAAGAAAAAATGATAAAGAAGAGACAGAAGAAAAGGAAAGCCTCAAATTACCGTGATTAGGTTAAGGAAATGAAATCACTGTTTCGAATCACCTTCTCAACAAAGCTGTAAAAATTGGGATTGAGGATTGGGGCAAAAAAAATTTTAAAAAATATATGTAATAGATTTTTTCTCTTCCTAATCACCACAGCGAGAAAAGAAGGGATTTTCTTTTTTTCTTCTATGGAGATGATATTCTAACTACCCACTCAGCACGTGTAAATAACATTGCATATATGCATGAAAAAATATCACGGCAAAAAAAAATTAGTTTCCTCCTCCAGAAAGTCTCTCAATTATGAAGGTATTTTGGTTAACGTATTTTAATATAAGATCATTGTGATAAAATGACGTTGAATACCATCTTCAAGAGTGAATTTTTTATTACCGTGTTGGACAGTGATTTAAGAAGTGAGGATGATTTGAAATCATAAATTTTTTATTACCGCGTTGAATAGTGATTTAAGAAATAAGGATGATTTGAAATCACTACCACGTAGAACCACATGATGCAACCAAAAATGATGATCTTATCAACATCATCCACATCATCTTTGATCTTGAATAGATCATCAATACGAAATGCCACCCATACGGAGTTTGGTTGTAGATGTTTTTTTGCATTGGGTATCAATCTTCAGATCTAAGTGACAGCAGGGTAGACACGATACGATGTTCATTTGTCGTCTGTAGTTCCGACGCCCAAGTAAGAACCGTCCAGCTTTATCGTCCGTCAATTTCCTATGCAAATTAAGGTCCGAGCTCAACCTTATCTTGGGAATCAACTCATTGCAATGGCTCACGAGGCTAACAATTATGTTTCTGCTTAATTTGAGCTAGATTATCTGGCTGAGCTACATGCAGATTTAATTATTCGTCTCATTAACTCTTTACTTGTTGGCCTTTATTCTTCACTACCAGCCCTAAAACAGCACCGATCTTATGACAGTTCGCCTTAGCAGGGTTGAATAATCCATCGTGAAAAAGACATCGCTGCAGCTAGCAGAGCGCAATTTGAAACTAACCGGAGAACAAGGTGAATTTAAGTGTTGGTGCCCCTCCCCACCCCCACCAACCCCCCCACCCTCCCTCAATGACTAGCGAAAAGCAGTGTTTCGAAGCTGAGAACCTTCTTATAACCACGCGTACCTGAATTTAGACTGAACCATTCAATCCTCTCCTATATTTCCTCCAACTTTCTATGAATACATGGTGACAGTCAGAGACACCACATGTAACGTCGGCAGCAAAAATAGGGTGACAGCATCTAGATTTTATTATTATTGTTATTGTAATCATCATCCAAAAAGAAAATAGATTTTTTTATATAATATATTTCATAGAAAACGGAGACTCGTTCCCATCAGCATTTGCCAGGTTCCATCCGCCAGCAAAACCAGTTTTATGGAAATCAACCAAACACATAATTTTATAAATTCAAATTAGACTTCATAAAAACCCATTTTAGCAAAACCTAACAACAAAGCAGACCCAGAGGATACGTGTTCAAAAAGCAACCTAAAAAATACAGCTAGGAATTGTATAATACCGAACATCCAAAGATAGATCAAAAGAAAACCACCCATAATAAAGCATAAGCAAAAATTAGGTGTCACTAAATCATAGTGGTTTAACCCTAATTGAATCTTGACACCTGATTAAATAGGAACCCGACTTGAACACTCCATACCAACAGTCTCAAATTGGATTCCATCAGCAGTAGTGCATCGCCAATAGAAATATAAAGAAACTGGCAAAACAACAAGCGGCAAGCAATGCTCAAGTAATTTCAGCTCATCACACGCGGAGAAGGATGAATGGCATCGCACGTCAAAACATAAATGACAAGCTCGATCATACTAATCATAATGATTCCTGTTGCCAGACCTGTGGAAAAATTGCTAGCACACATGTATAAAGAACTATAAAGCAAGTATAGACAAGCCACGCTCAAGTAGTTTTAACTCACACCCAGCGAAGGGTGGTATTTCACCTCATAAAACAAATGACACAAGCTCAATCGTGCTCATCATAACGCTCTTCTACTGCAACTAGGAATCAAGATCCACCTTGTTTATCCTTTGTTGCTCTAGATAAAAACCACAGAAACCTCAAGGCTGCTTCAGAAATAACGCTCATGTTATTGAATAACCGTATTCAGAAAGTTGATGATCTCTCGTAGTACAGAAATGTCTCTTCCTGCCAGCAACATTGTTAGTTATGACTTGTAGAAAACCAAAAAAAAAAAGAAACAAAACAAAAAAAAGAAGATGCGGCACTCACTAGAAAGTTTTGAGCAACGGATACATGAACAGGAAAATTATCAGATTATTGCGGAAGAGACCTATATTATCAATGAATGGCAATCATAGATGGTAAAAGAGGATAAACAGGGATGTCATGTACCTTCTAAACCAAAATTTGTTTAAGATGCAAAAGCTGAGCGTCCTGGAGGAGGAAGTGCAACAACTTTCCCTACTGCAACTGTTTTCCCTGTTGTAACAGCACAAACCATGTTATCATCACAATAAGCACAACCGCATCATCACTCCAAAATTCTCCTCACCTTCAGTACGAAGGGTAAACCTTCCAAGCTGGGCAAAATCTGGAAAGTTCTCGATGCATATCAAGTTATTCACCTAGATGACAGATTTGAGTAGATATTTAGTACTACGAAAGTGTATGGTATACCTTGCCAGTATTTCCAAGGGCATACCTGAATGCAGCAGACAACAACAGCACCATTCTTAACAAAAAGAGGCTTTCTCTTTGGCTTCTTTTTCTTTGGATCAGTGTTCTTTTTCTTTGTGTCAATTTCTTCTATAAGATCTACAATCTCACACTCCTCAACAATTGCATGGATGTGTAATACTGCCTTGTAACCAGCAGTAAAAATTGCCTAGCACAAAAATAGTACAGTATCAATAATGCTTGCTGATTAAGAAACAAGACATTTGTTTCCATAAGCCAAACAGCACTGTCATAGCCAAGAAAGACTTTGTTTTTTAGTTTTTAAGGAAAAGGACTTACATTGTCAAGCAATTCAAGGATCTGCAACTGGGCATTGAATTCAGTAACAGCATTGATTGGATTTGCTGTACAGACATGATAAATTTTGTTAGCATGTATTACCAGCACAACTTTTTGGATACAATTGGAGACTTCCTTCTATCAAAAATATAAATATAATTTTTTATTCCTAAAAGAAACTGCCAGCACAAACAAAGTAATTGGGCAAAAATATGAAGAGACAGCCTACGGTCATCTTGAATTTCAATGATTCTTATCAAGCACATGACCCTGTAAAGATCTACTCATCTAAAAGGAAAGCTAAATCGAGCCGTGGTCAATCCCACCACCAAAAAACATAATACAGCCATTCAAGAACTTCATGTACGGTCTGAACAGAGCACGTGCGCAATGAAAACCATCCAAAAAGAAGCATACTAGAAAAACATAAGGTACGTCACCAGACCCGCAAAATTGGATTGTTATTATATGATAGTAGTTGATAATAATCAATCCAACAAGACACATGGTAGGTGGGACAAACTGGAGGAGAAGCAACTGAGAAAAGTATGGGCATGTTTAAGATTTAAGGAGGCCACAACAAGAAATAGTTTGAAAAAGCCAGGTGGGAAATGATTCCGACAAAAGGGATGGAAGTCAAGGAAAAAAAACCTAGAAAACTAGTAATAGCAGATGTATCCAGGGACAAATGTCAAAGTTAATGAAGCCAGATCCATACAACTGGAAATGGTTTCTCAGTTATGGTGTTGAATTTTTTAAGATAAAGAAATCAATAGTGAAATGCATATCTCAACCAGACAGCAATCATCAGACATCCCTAATAAAGAATTGACATGCATAGGTTTTAAATAGAGATCAGGTATCCAAAATTCCTTGACAATCATCAGGACCAAGAAGGCACAAAAACAGAAACAAAAAAACAAAATTTGATTTGTTCCAAGCAAGGTATACTGAACCGGTACCGTCGGCCGTATCGGCGGCCGATGGTACGGTTCAGTATGATTTCGTACCGTACCGAACCGACGAAGGCAAGCGAATCCGAACCAAAAGAAGAAAAAGAGAGAAATAGAGAGAGGAGGAAGAAAGAAAAAGAGGGAGGGGAAAGAGCCGGCAGGGCTGCCGGACGGCCTCCAGCTGGCCGGCCGAAGGGCGCAGTCCGCGCGCGCGGCGCTGCGGGGTGAAACAGGAGCGTCGTCCCTGTTTCGCGAGTTTTTTTAAAAAAGATAGTTTTAAGTGAAGCCGACAAATAGTTTGCCGACTTCATGATTTTTGTTTTTTTTTTTTTTAACTCTTAAGTCGGCAACTAGATTGCCGACTTCATGAGTTTAAAACCAAAAAAAAAATCGAAACAAAGGACCGTCTATTTCGAAAAAGAAGGCTTCGCGGCTCCGCCCGCTCGACCGCCCTCAGGCCGTTGGCTCACCGGCCACCAGGGCCTCGCGACGGAGGCGCCGTCCGTCTAGTAGGTCCCTTCCCCCCCGCATCCGCGGCTCCACCCGCTCGACCGTCCTCAAGTCGTCGGCTCACCAGCCACCAGGGGCCTCGCGACGGAGGCGTCGTCCGTCCGGTAAGTCCCTTCCCCCCCCCCGAGCGCTCCATCTCTCTTTCTCACTCTCTTGAAAGCCCTATCGGGCGATACAGGGCTCGAAAGCCCTCCGACGGCCGCAGCCGGCCACCGCCGACCTCCAACAGCTCCCACCTCCCTCTCCTCCTCTCTCTCTCTTTCTCACTTTTCCTCTTTTTTTCTTCCATACCGCCAGTGCACCGAATTTATCGATCGAATCGTGCCGGTTCCCCGCCGGTCCGGTACGATACGGGGTGTACCGACCGATTCGGCACGGTATGGCAAACGCTAGTTCCAAGTTACCTTGATATGCACCAGTTGAGTCAACAAAGAATTGACCAAGAGGTACATTGAAGACCATAATAAAGACAATTCATTTATCCATTAGCAATTATCTATAATCGGGTTCCCATGGCTTATAATTTCAAGCATATTCAGAACTTGAAGTCCGATGCATGTATAAATTGTCAGATTTTAAAGATCACCGACTTGGAACCGGACCTTATGCAGATCTGCCAGCAGTACAAGTCGAAACGCCCCCATACGGGACTATACCGGCCCCGAACCGACACTGAAACTATGGATGAACCAGGGAGGAAAAAGGAGAGAAAGAGAGGAAGGAGGAAAGGAAAGGAAGGCCGGCTGAGATAGCGATGGTAGCCACCAGAGGGCCGTGGAGAAAATGATAGCAGAAAGAGATAGAGAGAAAGGGGAAGGGAGAGAAGATGAGGGAGGGGAAGGTAAGGGGAGGCCGCGGATTGCAAATCTACTGTCGGCTTCATTATGTATCGTGTTTTTATAATGAAACAAGAGCTTCACCCATGTTTCGAACCCACAACAACCATGGGCTATTTTGGGCTGTCCGAAGGCCTTCTGACAGCCTCCCCTCCCTCCTCTTCTCTCTCTTCCCCTCTCTCTTCTCGCATGTCATGGAAGACCACAACGCTCCGAAGGCCTCGACAGCCCTCCAATGGCCTCAACGGACCACCACCGGCTTTTCCTTTCCTTCCCTCCCCTCCTCTCTCTCTCTTCCTCTCTTTCCTTCTCCCTCGCTCCATTTTTACTGGCATTCCGAATGCACCAGATAGCCACCGGTACAATTCGACATGTCCCAAACCATCCAATTCAGGGCAGTTCAGCGAACCATGGCCAGAGTGTTCTTTAAAACCGACCATTTCTAGCAAGTGCTTGCAGCATCCAATGACCAAAAATTGTTGACTAAACCTCTTTCTTTTTCAAATCTTTCTTAGTCAATCTATCTTATATAAATTAAATTAAAAAGACTGCCATGTTGTCTGTTACTTCCACCTTATATATTCATGGCTTCATTAGAATATTTATTGAAATCTTGTATAGCCAGACATGGTGGTGTCTGGAGAACATATCACTAGCCTAGTAATTTTAGTTCTGGAGTAATTATCTGTATCAGACTTGAGATGAATCTTTTCACTTCTATAATTTATGACTTCAGGTGAATCTTTGCACTTCTATGAATTACAGTAAAAAATAAATTCCAGTATAAAAACCATATGAAATGAAAGCAGCAAGATGCTCTCACGTGATTAATTTTTTAAAAAAATTTAAGCGCATAGCTTCATCATATTTGTCATTTCCCCCTATTATGTACTAATGGTGGTTTACTCTGGTGATATTTCCAAGAATGACCAGAACAAAATATAGAACCTTTCAAGCACCATCAAAGAAAGCCAATCTATGCCGTATGTTTTCAAGACTAAGTTTTCATAAAAAACTAATACATACCAATGCTTGAAAGGACAAAACCAGCCACGATATCCTCCTCTTCAATCCCTGACAACTTGACCCGGACATTCTCACCAGGCTCCGCACGATTTACTTTATTTTCATCACAATGAATAGCAAGCACTTTTACATTAGCCTGTAGATCAGCAGGCAATACAACATAACTGACCCAAGAATAACTTTAAAATTATGAACAGATTAAACCTAAGATGAGATTATACTTTGTTGGGCATGACCCACAAGTTGTCACCCTCACGAATACTTCCGGACTCTATTTTTCCCATCACAACAGTCCCCATGTCTTTGTATTTATCAATAATTGGCATCCTGCATATCAAACTTTATCATTCTCTTCAAATGGCATTTCCAAGAAACTCTAAATGATTAGGCACAATGATGCAAAAAGATTAACATGAATCTCCACCACATCCATGAAACTGCAATGATTAGGCAAAAAAGAGGAAAGCTGAAGTTCTGATCATAAAGCTGGCCAAACATAATTATTTCAAACCTTCAACTGCTATATAAAGCAAACTACCATCCAACTCCACAAGACTATTCAATCTACGGTATATGCTTTCCTTTTCCTGTTCCAAGTTTACCTTCAATGTTTTTTCTCTTCTCCAAATTTTACCCTTTTTAAAGTGATAGGTTATAAATACATTGTCTTATAATAACCAAACAAAATATGTATCCAATTGTTTCACAACAGAAGACTGCTTGGTGCATCAAATCATGATCACTCATCCTGAAATATCACTTGCAGCACATGGAATGGGATAATCTATGTTGTTCAGATCAAGAGTTGGAATACTATGCTACCAGTGCCTATACTAGTAAAATTCCAGTACAGCATGGATCGATATAGTATGATGCCGTACTAAAACAAACCACCTATTGGTACTGGCACAGCATGACTAAGATGCATAGCAAGGGATGTACCAATACTTTACTGGGACATGTACCGTTATGCACCAGTACTTAAATCCTTTATTTGAAATAAAAAAAAGATTGACAGTAAACTATGTGATTCATTAATTAGTCCTTTCTGTTTGATGCATCATGTGAATAGTCATTATATTGTATGAAATCCATCATGCCCATTCTGGGTGCCAATAATTGTTTGGCAACTAGAAGAAATAAAAGTGATTTCTGACCTGAGAGGGCCTTTAGGATCCCGTGGAGGAACCTGAATTGAATCCAGGACTTCAAACAAGCACGGACCATCCCACCAATCACAAATGCTTTTCTCCACTCTGGTCTTCATATTGGTACCCACCAAACCAGAGATGGGAAGAAATTGAACATCTGGATAAAGTGCATAAGGAACAGACAACTGTATCAGATAGTATGAACCTCATTTTTAATGATAATGATGAATTGATCATTATCTTTCACTTCAAATCTTAACACATAAAAGAAATGATAGGGTACAATTTTAGCAAAAATAACGATAGCAAGCAGACAAATCACAAGGTCCATACTCATGGTAGAACCCAAGAATAATAATTTAAAAAGACTTGCATGGTAGATCAAAAATAATTCCTTTAAAGTGGCAGACTTAATTCATTGCATCTGAACAAAAATATTGTTGGCAAGTTTCACATCATTCCTCAAACTTACATTTTAAAATAAGAGAACAAGCACCACCCAAAAGGAACCTAGTGGGCCATCAAAATAAATCTCAATAATTGTACCAAAAAAAAAAAGCTGGCCTAAGGTATGAACCAGAGACATGGATATATGAAAATACGCCATGATATGAATACAACAATACAGAACTTGAAAAATATGATACAGTGGCAGGAATGTTGCAATCAATAAATATGCATTTATTTTATGTACACGTTCTTCATTTTACATAAAATTGAACAAGATTCCTGAAAGCATAATGGGATATTATAGTAACACAGCCCATATTCTACAATAACATAAATATCCACACACCCCAGTTAGTTATCATTCTAATCCACAGATCAAAATTCATACTCCATGCTATCACATCAACATCACATTCTATAATTTCCCACCAATCATGTCCATGATTAAGAGGTTAAGATTTATGGAAAAAAGGCCCCCTCATCCTTCATCTCTAAATCCAACTGCGCCTCATCCCCCCACCTCCTCCCCCTCGTCATTATAAAAAAAAAAAAAAAAAAGATTCATAACTCCCAAAAAAACTCCCACCTCACCTCAAAGTCCAACCACAGCATCCCTCTTTATCTCTCTCCTCTGTTTTAATTAGGGCACATAATCTTGAGATCAAGGATCTAAGTGCCAGGTGATACCACTCCATACCGCCTACACAAGGCATACTATACTGGACTAGTAGGGCCCACATTCAATATGCCCCCGCACTAAGTGTCAATACCAATGATGTACCATAACTACACTCTGTATGGCATGCATTGGTTGGGTGTAAATACAGGTACTGAAACCCATAATTAAATCTGTGCATGAGAAAGGGGCTAGAGGCCCAAGTTTAGCAGATGTAAATCTAGGTTTGAAACCACCTAACCCAAACCAATGCCCAATCAATTGTCCAGAAACACAACCAAGAAATATGATTCCCACTTGAAATGGCAACAGCATGCAAATTTGAAGCATCAGTAAGTCCTAACCAAGAACGATAATGCATGGAATTGCCAATGACCAAATGATTAGTTTTACATAACAGTGTATTGATTTAGAATAAATAGGCCTATTTTTTTTAAAAAAAAGGCCTTTAAAAAACAACTAATATATTCATGTTAGGATGTTATTAAGTAACAGACAGAAAATTGAGAGATCAACCCAGTAAAAACAAGAAATTTTACCCAGCCAAAAATTAGATGATAGCCGGTCAGCAACGGAATGTAGGCCAAAACTGAATAAATAACCTGGAAGAAGCAGGTTTTTCTTTCTCCTCTGGGATCAAAAGGACCATATAAAGTAAGCCAAACTCCTATTATCCAAGGAAATGAAAGAAAAATAAACCCTTAAGCAGTAAAGGGAGCATTAAGCTGCCAAATGAGCAAGCTGCATGTAATCAGCCCATGTCCAGCTCAAAATAGGCTCACAAGATTAACAAAAGAGAGGATTTTGAGCTCAAAACACATAAGCCAAAGATGACCAAGTCAAGATCACTCTCTGCTAGGCTCAAGGGAACATTAGGCTGCCAAATGAGTAAGCTGCATGTAAGCAGCCCATGGTCAGCTAAAAATAGGCTCATTCGATTCACAAAAGAGAGGATTTTGAGCTCAAAATATATGAGCCAAAAGATGATGTAAGCCTAGATCGCTCTCTTCTAGGCTCAGTATAGCTCAAAATAAATAAATATATACATGAATTATATTAATCTATCGATTATTTAAAGTAACTCAAAAGGGCTGTGCAAACATAAGACATATTCATACAAACTATTCAAGGCAACCACCAAGGTGCCTGATTGGGCTAGGACACCCAGACAAGCCTGCTTAAGCTATGTTCTTAAGATGCAATTGGATCGTAAATCATATAGGGGTTTCATAGGACCAAATCGTGGATTGCATAATAGACATTTGACATTTTCAGAAATCTCTAAAATATATGGAAAAATATTAAAGAGACTGAAAAGCAACGAGTCACAATAAAGAGAAGAAAAGTGGCTATCAAGAGAAATATATTTTTCAATAAAAGTTATTAGCACAGTTAAAAAAAAAAAAGAAAGAAAGAAAGAAAACATGGTTGAGTTTCCTCAAAGAAAGAAAAAAGGATTGAGGACAATAGTGGGAGAGCATAGTAGCAGATTAAAAGAACAAGAAAGAGAACGAAAGTAGGGTCCTGTGGTCACATATTCTACTTTCTTACAAAAAAAATTTAATCCAATAATTTGCATGTACTTAGGCAAATTACCATTTAGTATGTACCACTGGAGGCGAATCACCATTTAGTACAAACCACTGGACTCCTTGTCTTGTAAGGACTCTCAGACATTACATAATAAATCCATGAATACTTGACTGATATTGACTGCTAGAGATTGGAATCTTCATGCAACCAATGAACTATTATTTGAGAAACCAGTTGGCCAACTACTTAACCCCAATTTGAGTTCTAATAAAACTCTTTAAAAGGAAAATAAATCAATGGCACCTCGATTTGAATTCAAATAAAACTCCTAAAAGGGGAAAAAAAATCAATTTACACCCAATTTAAGGTCCAATAGAACTGTTAAAAAATGAAAATAAATCAAGACCCTCTAGGCTCCAAAATTCCTTTAGAGTATCCTAAAAGTCACTAAAGTAATTCCTAATGGCAACCTAGAAAATCTCCATCTATAAAAGGGACCAAAGTAGGTCCTCAGGAGGATTGTTCACAGTTCACACATGAAACAGGAGAGTCATCAATCTGTTACGTGCATGAGCAGTGCACTAACAGCTCATTTAAGTGCATAGTGTGATCTAACAGATTGCACTGTCCATGACTTGGATTGTACAGTCCAAAAAGTGGATCACCTGATCATTTCCAAAAACAATGCAGATACCCAATTTGGACCATTTTGCAATCGAACAGCAGCCAGCCAGCTCATGAATGTTTACTGGTGGTAAATCAGAGGCAATGGGTACAATGGCATCAATCGCTAATGCTAGTACCACACTTGTGTGTGTGTGTGTGTGTGTGTGTGTATTTAACCCCTCCCTCTTCCCCACCAGGGAAGGAAAAAAAACCTTTTTGTTCTTTTTCTTCTACTACTTTTTTGTTAAATCTGCTTCCCCTGTTTACTGTTTTCCCCTTTCGTATGCTTGCTAGCCTTGTTTTTGCCGACCTCCTTCCCCTTGCCCTTTTCTTCTTCTCCATAAGGGGGTGTTCCTCATTTTGCAGCACACTTGCTACTGCTTCCCTGCCATCCTCCTCATCCTCCTTGCCAGGGACTGGCTTTCTGGCCACAGCCCTGCAGCCTATTGGATGCGGCAGTGGCGGCAATGCATCACTGCCCTCCATTTTCTTCTTCTTGTGGACTTTGATTTTTGGTCATTTAAGCATTAAGACAGGTATACCTATGCCATATATAGTGAAAAAGGTTCATGTGTCTGTGCACATAGTTATGTATATCATCAAAGGTATGTATATCACTAAAGGCATGCATAATTAAGGCATGGAAGCTGTCCTCCCTATGCAGCTCCCAAAACCACAGCAGTTCGACAAACAGGAGACTAGGTTTTTATTTGCTCAACCTGCAAGTTGTTTAGTCACCCAACCAGATTGTTCAAACAGTTGGAGAACCCAATTCACCAGTTTAGGCAGGTTCATGAACTACCGAACTCCAAGTTTTAACCTTGATCGAACATGCTTAGCAGGTGGCAGGTTAACCGGGTCAACCCAACAGTCAACCAGGTTTCAAAAAGCTGCTTAGCACAACTTTGAATTAAATGGTTGTGAGCTAACTAAATTAGCAAAGATATCATAAGAGAAAGCAGTACCAACCAACAAATGAAAATAGTTCACAACACCGAAAATAAATAAATAAATAAACTAAAATATTCATCCACCAATATAGCAAAAGTGTGCATGGTAAAGCAAGAATGCAACAAAAAACATCTTGGTGCACGAGGCTCCTGCCAATGAAGGTCTAGGGAGGGTCAAAAGTATGCAGCATTACCCTGCATGCTAAGAGACTATTTTCATGTTTCAAACCCGTGATACCAGTCATAGTGGAGCAACCTTACTGTTGCACCAAGGCTCACCCTCAAAGTAAGAATGCAATGTCATATTTAATCATACCAACCAAACAACCATTACAAGAATATGAAAAAGAAAATAATGTTAATGATAGAATGAGGATTCCTGAAAATTTTGCATGTTTGCTGTTTTTTTTTTTACTCCAAAAAAATGGCTCAGAATGAAAACAATTTTAATTAAAAAGCCAACACAGAAATGTCAAGTATATTATATAAGTAGATGATCAAAAAAAAGTGAATATGAAATGGTAAAAATGTGGGAAAGGAAATAAAATTAACAGTGGGAAAATGTGAAAAGAATGAATATAGCTCATGAAAGCTTAGACCACAATACCTTTCCTTGAGTAACCTGATGACTTAAGGAAAGGACCCATCTTACTCTCTATTTCATTAAACCTGTAAAGGAAAAAGGCCCCAAAAAAAATAAATGAAACCTACCGATCTTGAGCAGCCAAAGTCATAAATTTAAATTGCTGGCAAAGAAAAAAAGGATGAGAACATTTGAACAAACCTTTCTTTGGACCATTTCACAGTAGGTTCATCCATTTTGTTGACAACAACAACCATCTTAGCAACACCCAATGTTTTTGCAAGTTGTACATGCTCTCGAGTCTGTCCTCCTTTTTCAAATCCAGTTTCAAATTCACCCTTACGACCAGATATAACCTTAAAATAATAACATATCATAAGATTATGCTATGAACTTTCAAAATGTAACATTGAACAAATAAGACGCCAAGATATCTTTACCAGAACTCCAATATCAGCTTGCGATGCACCACTGATCATGTTTGGCACATAACTTTTATGACCCTGCAGAAGTATGCAATTTGATGCACCATTGTCAACAAACCTTCTCAATATATCAGAATTATGTATGTGATACCCAATAATCAAAAATCTATACAAAGCATTAAAGTTGAGACCAGGACTCTCTTGGCGCTATATTTGTCAGATGTTAAACACGCCACATGGCAGCCCACCAACTCTTCTCCCCCCAGTGTTTTTTTTTCCCTTTTTTGTTTGGCGCACTGTGGACTCCCTTTGGAACCTTCCTGAGCCCTCCCAAACCCTCATTTCTCCGCTCTTCTCGCCGCCACATCCCACCAGTCACCGTCGTCACCTCTCTCCATCGTCGCCTCCATCGACTTCTTCCCCGCTCTCATCGCTGCCACCTCCTGCCAATCTCCACTGCCGCTTTCCTCCCGATCCTCACCGGCGTCGGGTCCCCCCCCCAATCTCCCGCAGGTGCTTTCCTTCCCCTAGATCTCCGTTTTTTTTCTTTTTTCTTCTTTTTTTTTTGCTTCAAACCCTTCCAAAGGCCTTCGGAAAATGGAAGTGATGAGGGGAGTTGGAGGAGGCAGAGGTGATGGCGGAGGGCGGCCACCGATAGCGATGGAGGGAGGAGCGAGGGAAACAAAGAGATTTACCGATTTAAGGGGGAGGAGGTGGGGTTCTAGGAAAGCAGCAGATAAGGAAAGAAAAAACGAGGCGGGGAGAGACCGCTGGCACCTCGATCCCCGCACTCGCCGCTGGGGCACCGCCGGAGCCACCACCGACGTCATCTATATCGCCAGCAATGTGGGCCCTGACTACAACACCGATGTCTCCCACCCCTCTCAATTCTGCCGCCGCTGCCTCCACCTCCCCTCCCCATCGACCTCCACCCCCCCGGGCGTCCTCTCTGCTCTCCTCGCCGCCACCTCCAGTCGGTTTCCGCCGTCACCTTCCCTTCGATCTCCCTCAGGTGCGTGCCTTCCTTCACCTCTCTTCTTTTTTTTCTTTCATTTTTTTTTCTATTTTTCTACCCATCCAACACACAGCACACAGAAAAGAGAGAGAAAGGGAAACATGGGGAAGAGAGAGGGTGGGGAGGGGAGCACAGCAGAGAGGAAATGTGGGGAAGATCTAAGGGGGGTTTTGAAAGGGTTAGGGTTGGGTGGGTTAGGTTAGGGTCGCACGAAGGGTGCGGGGGGCGGTTGCATGGGGTGGAGAAAGTGCGGGAGACGCCCGAGGCCAGAGAGGGGAGGCGAGGGGGGTTGGTGGCACCGAAGCCAGGGGAGGGGAGGCGAGGGGGGTTGGTGGCACCGAAGCCAGGGGAGGGGAGGGGAGGGGAGGAGGTTTGTTGGGCGTGTGGAGCTGGGTGCGGCACAGATGGCGGGTGCAGCACGGATGGCGGTGGGACAGGACCGCGACGGGGGCGGTGCGGATGGCCGCGACTTGGGCCTCACCCGGCGAGGGCAGAGGGTGGGGTGGAGGCGACAAGAGGAAGGGAAGGGAAGAGGGAAAAAAAATATTTAGAGAGGGGGAGGGAAAAAATATTATTATTTATTATTAATAATAATTTAAAATATTATTTTTAAATAATAATAAAGTAGTATTTTAAAAAATAAAAAAATAATATTTTAAAAAATAAAAGTAGAGGGATAAGAGACGAAAATAATATTTTAAAAAAATATTATTTCTAAAAAAGAAAATATTAGGGAGGAGAGGAAAAAAGAAAAAAATATTATTATTTTATTATTAATAATAATTTAAAATATTATTTCTAAATAATAATAAAATAGTATGTTAAAAATTAGAAAAAAATAATATTTTAAAAAATAAAAGTAGGGAGGGATAAGAGACGAAAACAATATTTTTAAAAAATATTATTTTAAAAAAAAATATTATAAAATAATTAATAATATTTTTTAAAATATTTATTTATTATTATTAAAAATATAACATATTATTTTCTAATTTTAAAAATAATAACATACTGATTTATTTTTTTTAAATAATATTTTTATTTTTTAAAAAATAATATGTTTCGAGGTCTAAATCGATCCACCGGATCAGATCAAACCTAATAAATTATCCACAAACAAAGCACAGTACTCCATCGATTTGAAAGCCAAATCTCGACATTAATAGCCTTCGAAAGTTACAAGATACTAATGATGGAGTATGTCGCCTTCCGTTCCCCCCGCCCCTCCCTTCGAATTTCTATCTCCCTCGATTTGGGGGGGGGATGGTGGCGGGGGCACCAGGGGTGAGCAAGGGGGCAGGCAGCGAAACCAAGCCCCTCCATCCTCTGTCCGCGCTCTCAAGACTACCATTAGATTTTTAGTGATTTTAGCTCATAGCCCTATAAATATTTTAAAATATATTTAGGATTTATTTTCAATTAGTTGTCTCTTAATTATAATTTCATACATGGATATTGTTGAAATTTTGTCAGAAAAAATTTGGAAGAAATTATGAAGAAATTAAAATTACTTAAATCAATATACGAAATCGAGGTTCAATACAACATAATGAAGTTATCGATCGCACTCACCAGATAAGACTGTGAATCTCTGCTTTTTTTTATTATTAATTTTTTGTTATGTTTCAAAAATATGCTACTATTTTTATAGCATTTGGTTTGTACTAAAATGAATTTTAAATCAATGCGAGAAAAGATTGTCTTTTCATTTTTTTCATTTTTTCTTTGTTTTCATTGATTTTTCGCATATTTTTTCCTTGTTTTTCCTTTACTTTTTCTGTTCGCAGGAGTCAATTTGATGGGAGGCTTGGAGTAGTTGAACAGAAAAGTTTAGATTCATCTCAATCGAATGAGAAGTTTCGAGCGATCGAGATAACTCTCTCTCCCCCTCTTAATGAAATTTATTGAAATATATTATTTTTTATAGATTATTTTATTTACTGTCATTTAGTAGTTTAAAAAATTTATTACTATTTTGATGCTAATTTTAAATAAAATTTTAAAATCAAAAATAAAGTTCTAGATAAGATGATACTTGATGTCTTATACATGATGTATGTAGCTGTTTGTTGTACCACTGTTAAGTACTAATTACTTTACATTGAATGATTGTATGTTTCTAGAAAGTACAAATAGAATCAATATAAATTTTTAAAAAATAAATTATATATTCCAAAAAATATTAATTTTTTATTATTATTTTTTTATTATTTTTTAAACATTATTTAAGTAGAGCCCGCTGCATAGCGCAGTCGAACGCAAGATTGCTGCTTGGACCTTCCTTCCAGAAGGTAAGATCGTATTAGCTTTCTTGGTTAATTTAGACATTCTGCTTTCTTTGGTTGCAAGAAAGGGGTAGGATGATATGAGTTTGTTAAGTATTTTTTGTTATAAAAAGAGATTTTTATTTGGATTTTCTCAAAAAAAAATTTTGTTCACAGTACCGTCCAGACATGTGCAAAGGAAGCAATTACGGCGTTCAGTTTAATCGGATTAACGAAGCCTATGATGTAAGCATTCTCCACTCTTCCCCCTTTTCTCCCCAAAATCCCTTGAGAAAATTTTTAAATTTTTCATGTTGGTATTTTTTTTAAAAAAAATAGCTACTACAGAAACATTTCGTCTAGATTGAATGCTCCATTTTTTTTCTTTGGGTTGATTTAGACTCATCAATTTTAAACTTTTAGTCATAGTAGAACAAAAAGAAAGTACCGCTTTGAATGAGCACCAATGTTTCGTTCTGGTTATGGAAAGTCGGTTAATGTGAAAGAGTCTTCTATGAGGAGGGCAACAGCTATTCATGAAGGAGTAGATATGAAGAAAGACAAATATTGCTTTCTTTCTTTATTATTTTCATTATCCAATAGCAAAAAGTTTTAGTAGTTCATAAATCCATCATGCCTTTTGTTCATTGACTTATGTTAATATACATTTTTCTTTTAGATTCTACAGTAAGTTTAGAGGATGGGGGTGCTGAGTGTCTTCCAATGTTTCATACCGGTTCTGGAAGTTAGTTACAGTAAGGCAGTCATCTCTTCTTTTCGTATTCTGCTTTTGACTAATGCTTACCTTTTATTTGCATGTTGTTGATGCCTTTTAATTATCAAGAGTGACACTGCTTTCTTTTAATTATTGTGCATGAATGTCGAAATTAAAACGATGAATGCATCTGGAGGAACTTTAAGTTTGTCTGAGGCGCCAGCAAAATTTATTTTTTTAAAATTTTAAAGTAACATATGATGATATCTTGCCAAGAATTTTTGAATTAGTTGTAGATGAAAATAAACGTATTTTAGAAATCATAAAACATTAAATTTACTTTGTCTTTTTTTTTTTGAGACACATTTTGATAAATTCAATAAGAATGTCTTTGTATTTTCTGACATGACTGCTTCCATTTTTCTTTATTTTTTTCTAACTGAAAATATATATATATATATATAAACACACACACACACACACACACACACACATATATGCATGTGTGTGTGTTTTCATTTACGAGCTGCAACAGTTTCGGAGGGTAGTGGGGTGATGTGGGTTTTCCAATGTTTCATACTGGATCGGGAAAGTCAGTTATAGTGATGCAGTCTTCAATCAGAAAGGTAGTTCTCCTGAAGAAGAAAATATTAAAAAAGATAAATTATCAATTTTTCTTCTTTTATTTTAATTACTTATTTTTTATTTGCTTTCGCCCTTTATTTCTGTACTTTTGAAAAGGTATCTTTCTTACTTGCTATTTGAATGTGTCTTAGAACCAAATTTGGTCTAATAAATCATTGGAATCTTTTGTCATTTGAAATGGAACAATGCGAAACCTGATCTGAAATTTTGAATGGGCTATGCATGTGAGTGCAAATTATTTATTTTTTTTCATGTATTCATACATCGGATACCGATAAAGTGCAAATATTAGTGTATGATATACTTAATTGGTGCATTATATTTGATGAGGTCAGAAAAGTTCTACATTTATATGCACTTGATACCTATCTAAAACTTAGTTTTAATTTTTTTTCTTTATTTTAAATAATATTTGGTTGGAAAAAATTTGGATTTTTTGAGTCTTTTTATGCATGGATTTTCTAATTGTAAATAAATATTTGGATCATGAAATCCATATTAATTTTGATCATGAAAGACGAACCATCTAACAATCCTTTCATATCAATTTACCATTTAATCTGGGTCAAATAAATAATCAATTTTTCACTATGATTTTGTATTTTATAATTATTCTTTTTTAGAATTTTTAGATTGATTTAAGAATTTATGTTCAAATGTATAAAATATCTAGATTTATTATATACAGTTAAAAAATATTAGAAGATTAAAAAAATTGATTGTATTAATTGGATAACACTAATTCATCAAAAAAAAGATTTTATTTTTTTAGTATTTTAAGATTAATTTTAGGATTCTATATATAAATTTATTATATATGGTCCAAAAAATATGCAAAGATCAACATAAATAAAGTTGATAGTTTCAGTTGTTGTGTGTATATATATATATATATATATATATATATATATATATATGATTTAGAAAATTGATTACTAGAAAAATAAGTTTAAAATTATGGATTATATTTTTTTGATTGATTTTAAGATTTAATATTAAATATTTAAAATTATAGGTTATTTTTCTAATCATTTTGGTTCATATTTTATTATGGAACTCAATTCAGTAATACTCTAATTAAATTTTTTGGTATTCATATTTTTAATTTAGACGAAGGAGTTATGATAGATGAAGACTAGCATTAATGTAAGTTCATCAACTAATAAAAATATTATATATTATATTATATAAATAATTTATATATTGATAAAATATTTTAAATTTTTGCTTTGACTCAAGGTAAATCCCGCTGCGAAGCGCGGGTTACATGCTAGTAGTAATTCAAACATGATACCAAAGAATAATTTAGGATATTCACTAGACTGATATAGCATTCCCATAACGTGCTAGATTCAACATTAACAATGCATGCAGATACCATTTACTTATAAGCCAGTAATCAGACAGATTGAACTCATTTAATAGAACATACAACGCATTTATGCACTCGCAATTTGATCCTTCCAAAAATGCAGGACTTTGATACTAATGCATAGTACTTTTTCAAGGAATAAAGAAAACAGGGCATTTGTTGTAAGTAGATAGAAATATAAGATCAACGAATTTCAGGTTGCATATGAGAGTTATTGAGTTAATAACAATGGCATGGTCTTTCGATGCCACATATCACCAAATAGAGAAGTCGGATTACTAATGATGCCAATTATTTAAGATTTTGACTTTAAGCAGAGTCTGACATCTGCAATTGTGAGGTTGTTCTTTAATTTTATACCAGTCTTGTTACAGGACCCACTCAAAGCTTGTTATGAAACCCAGAATCTTGCTGATTCATTTGTTGTGGCATAATAAGTCAATATTGCTATACAATATCATCATGGAATTGAAAAATGAAAATAAATTCCTTGTTCTGACAAAGCAGATGCCATCCAATAGCAAATAATGAATGCTAAAATATTAGTAGAAAAATACCGGAGCATCTAAAATTGTGAATCTTGTATTTTCTGTCTCAAAATGAGCTCTGCCAACCTCCACAGTCTTTCCCTGAAATCCATAAATATTTAAAAAAAAAAAAAGCAAAAATAATTGATTGGAAAAATCATGCAGTCCATTATGAGATGATATGTTAAGCAAAAAAATACATAGAACACATGAGTCAAGTCTTTACAAGTAAGATGATGTTTTCAAACATAACATAAATGACAAAGGCATAAGAGACTTCTTGATTTCAGCATGCATGTAACAATTAGACCTTATCATATTCATATAATATTGAAAAAAAATGACCCAGGTATAACAGCGCAGGTAAGCAAAAAAAAATCTAGAGCTTGGCAAAAAGATCATAAAGGAAGTTTAACCCACAATAGATTGAGATAGGAGAAACTAAATTGAGTAAATTCCATAAGAGATTGGCATTCAAACAAAATGAGAATTCAGGGCAGCAAAACACACCTTTACACGTTCTTCCTCATTCGTGTCCATAATATAAGCCATGTACCTAGAATATCAAAGACCAGGCTGCTTAATAAATATATATCTATGGATGTGTGTGCGTGTGTGTAAGAACTTAAAAAAAACAAAAAGAAAAAATAATCATGAAGTTATTCAAGACCAGTCCATAGCAAATTGTGAAAGAATAGACCCACCAGCAAATGCTACATAACATGCAAATATGTCAAAGTAGCAATAACTTGAAAAACACTTAAGTCACAAAATAGAACAATTCAACCACCCACATGCCACATAAATAACAGTTAAGAACTCAGCCCTCTGATTTATCCCTAATTTGGTATTCACTGGAATTTAATGCCATCCCAACAAAGCTTACATATCCTGACATGACATGTATTTGTGAAAAAAAAAAAAGATATTTTTCTCGAGAACAAATGCTCCTAAGTCCAGACATTAGAAGGCTTAGAGCAAAATATTCTAGCCCTTGAAGATACAAAAGATTAAGAAAATATGGAAAGGGTACAAAACAAACAAAGAATTTAATAAAGTATAAAAACATAAAAGAAGAATCTTGAATTTACTCATGAAGTTCAACAAGGCATTCAATGTTTCCGTAAATGCTCTTTCATGTACTTGCATAAATATCTGTCCTCCTCCTTTCAGAAGAATTTTTTTTCACCAGAGAAACAAGCAAGAAGATTCTGCTGATTCTTTTTTGACAACGGATGAAAGAGGATCAATTTATAAAATATGGATACACCACAAAAATAAGTTCACCATACCAACACACTATGACCATGGTGGATAAGGCAATGCTCTTGCCCATCAAAATCTCCTCAATCAAGAGAAAACATTCCTAGTATATCATGCATCCCGTTCCATATAGTAAGTAAATGCCTCAGGCTAGCATTCATTGAATAGAAATCATATCACAGCATTATTTCCTCCAGGCAGACTTATGAACCCCAAAAGACTCATTATAGAGAGCCAATTCACCAATACGAACCAAATCTAATTAGAGCAACCACAAGCTTGGCAGGCATCTCAATGTAGGTGACACACAGATTCTCTTTTGAAAATGGACAGCACAGAAGAGAACATTGTAATTTACCTGATTCTTGAATCTATACACCAAGACATTCCTATTACCAAAGCAATGTTCATCATGTTCCTTCACAATCTCCCCATGCCACTTCATTCATAGTGACTTTCGAGTTTCTTTTACCATAAAGCTAGCAACTACAGAAACTAATAAAAAAAGCATTTAAGGAAATCCCAATTTTAAACATATCCTCTGCAAAGGGATTCCAGATTCTTTACGAAATTTCAAAACATTAGCAGATGATCAAGCAATTTTTTCTTCTCTTTGAGCACATAGATCAACAAAGCATCATATTAGATTTGTGTTCTAGAGGTCCTTTCTATATGATTATATTTTAATGAATAAAAACATAGTCAACCTAAAAAAAGACAAATCCACTTGCAAACCAAAGACCTGACACAGGAATAAAAGGAAAGATGTGTAGGACATTTAATAGATGAAATGGGTGACAACCTCCTCATATCTTCAGAATAAAATGCAGATAGATAAGAATGTAGCAAAGCAAGACACCTCCTCAACCACAAGATCTCCTCCAAAATACAATCATGCACACAATCATATCACCTAAAATTTTTTTGGCACTCAGATAATGATTTTGATGATTTTAATGAATAAAGTACTTTTTGGGGATGTATCACCTAAAAAGTACTTTCCATGTGGAAGAATTGCATGCTAAGAATGAAGGGAGTTCTTGACATGGAGTTGGCACTTGGCAAACAGTTCCCTATTTGCCTGAGAGGGGAAGGCTTGAAGCATCATGGCCCTCTGCTCTTCAACCATGCCTAGCTCTTCGCAGGCTCATGGCCTAGCTTCGGAATGGGATCAATTAGTCTCTGACATTAACCCACCGCAGCAGGAGACCACTTGGAATTCTGTTGAAAAAGGTGAGGAAGAGGGAGGGAGAGACACACAAAGAACGGAAGATTAACTGGAATATGGACAGAGTAATGGAAGGAGGGAAAGCATATGAAAAATTAGTAAGATTTTCTTCCTTAGGAGGAAAAAAAATTGCCTATGAACCTTGCAATTCCTTTTTCCATGAGTCAATAAATTATAGCCAACATGAACTATATTGCAATTTGCCTGCCTTCTGCAAATACTTATCAAGAATAAGATATGAACCCACTTTGCTGAGTCCATATCTCAAAGATCAGTTTGCTAAAGCTTCAGGTGTGTCTGTTGTATTTACACAACATAATTGCTATGCACCTTTATCTAGGAAAGGGCAAGATTTGCATCTCTACGATATTCCAGAAAAATCAAAAAATGGCATGTTAGCTCATGGAGTAGTAACTCTACTAGAACAAAGATGCATATTTATCCCTTCAAGCCAAGGTTTACTATACTGGTCAGCATGGTGTGTACTAACCTTACCATACCATACCGAACTTATATGCAGTACAAAAGATGTACCAAGTGTCAGCATGCCAAACCAGACTCTATATCGGGTGTACCAATACAGTAATAGGAATGTTACCGGTACAGAATCCAATACCGAGATGGCAAACCTTGCTTCAGGCTCCATTTTTCCCCAAATATTGTCTTTGGAATGCAACAACAACACCACATAAAAGTTAAGAAAAGGTCTGGTAGAAGGATCATAAGAATATAATATCACAATTAGAGAGTATAAACTTCACTCTTTTACATCTTCAACCCATCTGCCACCAACCTTGGTTATTCTTACAAGTTCAATGTTCCTACAAACCACATAACTAAAAAATCTACCAGAAATTTCTTCTCAAAATTCTATACATTCCCCTCATTCTCCTCTTACACCCACCACCTTGACTTCTTCAAGAACCTATCAGATGCTCTAACATCCAGGAAACTGCTATCTTTCTCAAGCATCTCCAACGAATTCTGTTTTGCACTCTCACATAGTTGCAGAAATCACCCCCTACCTTTCCCTTCTCAGACTTCCACAATCTCAAGCCACAAAATTTTCAAATTTTCTTTTTTGGTAAGCCAAAATTTTCAGATTTTCAAGGGGATTATTAAAGTGATGTACCAAAAATTTCAAAGGATCAGGACAATGGTCTGCTAGTCAAAACTGAGCATAGGCACCATAGATCCACAAGATCATCTTATAATAATATATCCACAAGCTCCAAGTTTCATAACTTATCAAACTCTAGATATCAAAACACTAGCATCACATACTCCTTTCTTTTCACAAGAAAATCGCATCACATTTAATTCTTTGATCATATAGGAAGACAATGCCATTTAGTGCTAGCAACTTTAGCTCCTGGCAACAATCCACCCTTTCAAGAAGCAAGCTTAGGGCATATGAACTCAGGAGATACCCTTTATGACCCAAATTTTTCCACAGGTGCCGAGAAAGAGAGAGAGAGAGAGAGAGAGAGAGAGAGAGAGAACCAACCTGAAATTCTTTTGTATTTATTTGTCTTTGTTCCTTCATAACAATTGTACTGACCAAAAAAGGCCGTACCACCCAAACCAAGTGGGTGCACAGAACATACCACCCCCAAACCAGGATTGTATAGGCCTTCTCCTCATGACAAGGCCCAAACCGGGCAATTCAAGCCTAAACCTAGTGGTACTAGCCCAAACCGAGCTGAACCACATGATTTGGCTTGATTTAGGATCGTTCAGCTCTCTCCCCCTTAGTTGATTGAGGAGGAGGCAGAGAGGACTCCTATGCCTTCTCCACCTCACCTTCTTATTTTTTTCTTTCAGTTAAAAAGATCTAGAAAAGGAGGGATTTTTACGATTTCAGTTTAGATGCAACCCCAAAACAAGTAAAAAGCCTTCTCCCCTTCCCTCTCCTCTATTTTCCTTTTTTTCCTTTTGCTTGCCAAAATCGGAAAAAAGGGAAAATAAGGGAAGATCATGCCAAACTTTAGATTTTGACATGCTTTCATGATGTGTTGTATATCTACGGATGATCTATGCAACCAAAATTATAATTTTTCTTTGTCTATAAATTTTATATTAAAATAATAATAATAAACAAAAATAATAATCAAAAAATATATGCTCAAACGGATCCCATCGGATAATGGTAATGAGCCTATTGAGGTTGTTTGGGATACAACCCTGCTAATGCAGATGACCTCGCACACAAAGTAATGTCCCAAATCTAGATCTAAGTTGTACATCGGATCATATTCCACACAACCATGCTATGACCTACATGGATATCCTTCATCTAAGATATCATATTCGAGTGGGTATTATCCTCCATAGCCTCAAGCAACTTATAGGCCGGATTTCACTACCACGATCTTCAGATAGCCAATCAAATAAAGGCTTAATAACAGGGTGGCTATCCAGCGGGTGCATACTATGGGGTGCAAGATTATGGGATGGTCCTCTTGAAATCTTGTACTAGTATCGTAGGACCAGACTATGATCACGATTCCAACATCTATGAGGGACACCGATACTCTACAAAATTTTAGATGTTGATACATATTTTGTACTTTAAATCCATTAAATCGACTCCATTTGTTATATTGTATGCATTTTCACATAGTTTAATTGTACTTCAATTCATGACCAAAAAGCATCAAAGTGACAGCAAAATTACAAGTTAAACAACCATAATGATCAAAATAATAAGTGAAAAGCAAAAAGATCAAAAACAAATAGTAATTTAAAAAAAAATAATTAAAAGAATGGCCTATCAGTCAGATAATACGAATGCCACCCCGCAGTGGTGACCGACCAGTATGGCACCTCATACCGGTTTGAAAATCCTTGGACCTTCCAATGACCTATTAAAGCCTCGTCTAATATCTCAACCAGAAAAAGCAACTCTTTTTTATATTCTCACAAACAAGAATTTAAAATTATTGTTTCTCCCATACCTTCTTTTGCCACAGTCCTCTTTCCTTCGATCCCTCCCTCATACATTTGGAGCTACCAATAAGAGTTACCAATGATCGCATTAAAAAAATTAGAACTCAGGTTAAGTAATTACCCAACTGTTTTGGTATTAATATTACCTCACTACACTCAAAAACTACATCCTTACACTTGGAAGTGAAGAAAATCTTATTCTGTTGCCTAAATCAAAACATCAAATTGATAGTACCCTGTCACTATTTCACTCCCTAGAAGATTGTTGAAACAAAACATATTCAAATCAAAATTTTCAGGACTCTTAAAACCTTCTGGAATCCAGCAAAAGCACCTACCAGAGAAAATTAAAGCTTCAACTTTAGAATATATAGTGCAGAGTATATCAGTATTCATAATGAAAGTATAAAGTATAAAGAAGAAAATCTCATAATTTATAAACCCAGATACAATTTAAACAGATCTCTAAGTCAACTGTTTCTATATAGATGCACCGATCGTTCTCAATCTCATGATATCAAGCTTCAGATGCAAATACATCATCCTTCAGGTACATGTGAGTTGTGATCTCAACTTCCTAATGATGTATGAATATATAAACGTATACACTCCTGCACAAGGCAATACCTAGCATGACAAGGTGATGATTGCTTGGTGGCATAGAAGCACAACCCAGAATTAATGAAACATTATTCCCCTAATACAGCAGCAATCAGGGACTCCAAGTATGTATGAGAAATATAGGACAGAATACGTCTCTTTTAGACAACTATGACTTGGCAAGAACGTCCATGATTGAGCATATGACTTTGATGCCAATGGAACAAAAGAAAAAAAAATTGCTGAATATTCAAACTTCATAATGTGATGATATTCAAAACATATCATCATCAACAACACAAAACAGATATGGTAGACAAATGTTGGATCAAATTATTTGTAATAGTGGCAGAGTTGTGACATATAGCAACATATAGTATGTAAGGAAATAACAAACAGAAGCACCTAAGTAACAAATAAACACAACAAACAATGAAGACAACAAGTGCCTACCAGCTTTCTCTGCTTTTATCTTTTGCTTCCTTCTCATATTTCTGTATAGTTCGGTCATCAACCTGACCACTGAGGAAAAGTATCTGGCCTCCGGTTGTAGACTTACCAGCATCTGCATCGATGGAAATACAAGAACAGAGAAAACAGACATGATCCATTAGCTGGTTTTGTTAATATAACAATTAATGTGAATGTGAATGATGAATGCAGTCTGTGCTACAACCTACCACCAGATCTTCACAGGATCAATGGTCCAGGCAGCAACATCAGGTTAGACGTTGAAATGTAGTACAATGACATAAATTAATTTGATAGATGCTTTAAAGTCATGAATGAAACTATGAAGTTGGTATTTACAGTAGGCCTGCCATACAACTAACAGGTAATAAGAGGAGAGGAAGGGTGCATTCCATCCATATATCTCATATTACCTAGACTTATCTATAACAGTTAACTAAGAGAAAGAAGGATCAAGACTTGATAAAAATCTTTGATCAGAAACATATCTGCATTAAACATTGCATTAACATTTAGACATCGGATTTGGTTCAACATCATCTATCTCCTGAACTTTTTCTGTGTGAATTCACAAAATAATTAACAAACTGCAAAGAACTAGAAGTCCAAATGTGAAATACACTCTCCATGAACTCTCATGTACATGTTTGTTGAACCATAATCTCAAACACATAACATGTCCCAAACTTTTGGCTGATATTAAATCCTTTTGAAATTCAGCAAATTAAATCACAAAATATGGCATAGATCCTATAAACAGTTAACTGTGCTCGGACTTGTTTAACAATTCCAAATGCATGAGAATAGAAATATATATTTCATATCTATAGACCTGAGATGGACCTTATAACTATCAGAAAAAGAAACCAGCACATATTGAAAGAAACATATCAAAATCTAAAAGTGATGCTTAGGGCCTGTTTGGACGGTTGGGCCCAAAATCCCATAAGATTCGTAGGTTGGGCCAATACAACCACCGACAGCAATTAGATTATAGGCTAGGCTAGGTCTATCCAAGATCAAGATTTTAAATCCCATGGGACAAAGATATCCCGATTTCTCCCTGAAACGGGATGCCCCACTGTCCCGTTCCATCCCGACAGCAGTCCCAATCATGCATCCCAATAGATATCCTCCATCTTGCCCTTCTTCTTTCCTTTCTTTCTCTCTTTTTTTCTTTTTTTCGTTCTTTTTCTCTACTTTCCTTTCCTTTTTCTTTCTTTTTCTCCCTTCCTTTCTTTTTTTCATTTTTCTTCCTTCCTTTCATTTTTCCCTTTTCTTCATCTTTCCTTCATTTCCTTCCTTCCTCTTTCTTCTTCTCTCGTTGCAAGGATGGGTTTCGAAGTCCTAAGCCCATCCCAATCTTGTTTTCTCACAAGAATGGGATAATCCTGCCAAAATGCCGCCCATCCCATCGGGACGTAAAACCTTATCCAAGACTACCTTCTAAGTGGGCTAGCATGAATCCCATAGGGAGAAAAAAAAAAGATCTATGAAATCTTCTCTTTTTCCCTATGGGATCAGGCCAGCCCACTCAAAAGGTAGTCCTCGCTACTTATAGGTATAGGCCCAACCTAGAATACAATCCAATGTTTTTTATGGTTGTACTTATCCCATCCATGAATCCCATAAGATTTTGGGCCCAACCATCCAAACAAACCCTTAGTGAGATTAAAAAATCCCAAGGGAAAGAGAACACAAGTAATTCTAAGATAAAAGAAATAGAAATAGCAATTATAACAAGATAACAGGCTGGAAAGATATCAATGACCACTAAAGTGTTTTTTGTCATGAAGAAAGCAGAAGAAAGATGAAGAAAATGAGTAATGAGGTGAAGAAAGCTGAAGAAAATGAGTAATGAAACATGAAGCAGAAGAAAGCAAAATTCTAAAAATGAGGCATACCAACATGACCAATGAAAACAACATTTAGGTGCCGCTTCTTGTCTTCTTCCTTTTCATCCAGCTCTTCAACTTCCTCAGTTGCAGCTGCCTCCTTATCTTTCACTGTGATTTTACCAAAACAAGCATAAACATGGAGGGAAAAAAATCATGAACATTGTGTAAATGATGAGGATGAAGATCCAGCAATATTGGATCCATTGAATGGCTCAATAAAAGAAAGTTGAATCCCTTGATCCAAAGATCTTAGTACATTGGTAGGCATGGAGAAGGTAAAGAACAGTGATTAAAAAAGCCAACTCATAAGTAGTTAAATGAATGTTTCCTAATTATGATGGAAGTAATCATCAACTGATATAAAATGAATGGTGAATTTTAATCAACCTTCCTGCCCAGGCAACATTTCTCAAAAACAATAATAATATTATATTATTATTATTACTAATCAACTACACGATATTTGTGAATCTAGATAAGACACTTCACCTTTTGTTTCCAACTGCAATGACTGAAGGTTTGACTGAACCACTTTGACATCTGCAAAAAAAGCAAACATCAAAATTAATTAGAGCTAGACTTTTATAAAACTACCACAAACATTATCCTGCAACAAATAGCAGAGAAATTTCCTTAAACAAGTTTTCCTTCCTTCAGGCTTATTTGAAAAAGCTAACAGTTATGATTCTACAGAGACAACAGTGAAGGTTCATCAAAATACGAATTGGCATTGTAGCTTCCCTATGCATGTTTTGTAGCAAAGCTAATTAATTTATGACTTTTTTGTATATTGGTCACACTCCCAATAATCAGTTAATGAGCAGGGGACTTTTTTCTGGTAATCAGTCCATCTGGATCTTAGTTGTTATAACAGGGGGCAGGTATGGGAACAGGTGCGAGTATGGATACCGAGAAGCAAATATTTTAGAAGCGCTTTAAGTTGTTATGAAGTGAATGTGGGTTTGATATTATGAAGAGATTTTGAAGCAGGTACATTATCCTAGATAGAGTCCAGCTAGCCATCATCTATGATTCGAACTAAGATATTCTAGCAATGCTCCTTGGGGCTTGTCACATATTTGCATAGTAAGACATCAGTGATATCAAGGGCAACAATAACATGATAATATTTTGTGGTTCAAGCAAAAGGAAGAAACCACTATTGCACAAACAAAATGCATTATGCCTGTCCCCTTCTATCCTAATCTAGATCATCCATTAATGCAGTCAAACAGTAAATGAAGGAAATGATTATGTTATCGTTTTTCCTTTAAAATGATGATTGCAAAAGAAGGAAAGATAAAAACCAACCTGGAAAAGATGGGAGAAGGCTTGTTGATTAGTATTACGGTAAACCTTTGAAGATTTTATTTTATCATTAACCATCGCAAAGATCCTCAGCTATCATTACAAAAAGCGCATGAAGATTAAATGCCTTGCCTCCGAACATGTGACCAGCCATTGTTGAGAAATTACATCAAATAACAACAGTGGAGACAATGTCACTCAGTTGAAACCACAACAGGATGCAAAGACATGATGGCAGATTTTTGATGTACTCATAAACACAAGTAGAGTATATTCATTAACACCCAGCCAATACTTTCATCCATCATAGAAGAGTATTTGAAGCACATACAGCCCATTGTTTGGCAAGTCAGTCACTGTAAGTTAATAACACCAAATATATAGACAGAATGGTCTTTCTAAATGATTAATTGACAGATTATCCATCACCTCAAATCAGTTTCATGGTTGCTAAAAATTCCAAATACTTTCTGAACATAATATACATAGGTCTATCTAAACCTAAAAAATCTTGCTAACTCAATGAAGGAAAGAAATGCCAAAAAGACAACTATAACGGTGCCCTGAAGCTAACTCATGGCTTTCATCTAGGCCCAGATATCATTTTGCATAGATATCGGGCAGTTACCATTACAATGTAACTTGTATCTGGGCATAAAATATATTGGCTGGTATAAATTGATATATCCCAATATATTGATATGACATCAAAATATTGGCCACGAACCCTACTATGAATTTTAGAATCTTAAATTATTGTTTTAACCATTAAATGCTTACTTTGTCTTAATATGGAAGTCATCTGAGTTACTAAATTAACCAAGATGTCTTGGTTCCCATAACATTGGCTGAGATCTCAAAAATCTTGATCTTCTAAATTTTCCAATATATCCTATCTCACTGAGATGAGGATGATGTTGGTCCATCTCGGTATCATGCACTGATGCACAATATGAGATGGTTGATATCTCAGTTACTAAAAACCTTGAGCAAAGATACCCAGATATTATCAGAAATATCTGAAAAAATACACTCAAACAATATTGTAAAATTGAGAGAGAGAGAGAGTGAGAGAGAGAGAGAGAGAGATTTATTGCATAGCCTTATCCTCTTGCTCTTTCTTTGAATTTTGAGAAGTTCAAAATTCACAAAATCAAGCAAAAAATGGATGGCATTAAACAGACAGCATGATCATGACAAGAGTGACACGACATAAGATCATTCTTCAGTTAAGGACAACACAGTTATATATCATAGAAACCATTACTCCCTGGATCCAGTTACAAAATCAAAAGCAATAACAGGAAAGATCAAATCCACGTTAAGCCTAACTAAAACAAATGTTTTTCCAGTTCAAGCTTTATGCCACTATCTAAACCTATAGAATCATGAAGATAAAAATGTTCTCCCATAAACAACTCTATTAACGCCAACAGCCTCCCAAATATATTTTGTTCCTTCTACAAATACGCAATACATCCTCTTGTCATACAGGGGGGAAAGAACCGGTAATATGAATATCGACAATATCCTTCTTGATCAACAGATGATGTCGCAATTTCCAATAAATTCTAGACCAACCAAAGCAAAACATCCTGAATGATACTAACTAGATCATCTTGCATCCTTTAGATTTTCCTTTTGTGGGCCAAGTCGCAAGATGATTTCATTTCTTGCGAAAAAAGAAATATAAAAGCTACTGAGAAAGAAATGGAAAAATCCGCATCATCACAGAATTTCCGTCAAAGAATGATTTGTAATAATCCGGCATCCAAAGGAACTGCAAGACAAATTATTTAGGAACCAAACCATCGAGAAAAACAAAAGATACGAAGATGCAATTAGAAAATCCGCATCATCACTAATTTTCTGGGCAAGAATAAGGCTTGCGCAAGAATCCAGCGGCCAAAGGAACCATAAGCAAAAAAAAAAAAAAAAAAGAACAAAACCATTAAGAAAACTAAAGCTCGAACGATCTGAGCTATACTACTGCGACCCCGTGTCCCAAAAAACATCATTGCAAAGAAACACATCAGCTTTCCAACAGGACCAGATCTAAATTCACGGAGAGCTCTTCCAGTATGTAACAAAATTAGGGTTTATGGTACAGAGCGGACCTTCGGCGGGAGGAGGCGCTACAGTTTCATCAGCGGGAGGCGGATTCTCCGCCATGGGCTCGTCCTCCTCCTTGCTCCAGTCGTTGATCTCGCCGTCGTCGACGAGGGCGGGGGGTGGTGGGCGATCTCCGCTCTCGCTCCTTCCTCCATATCTTCGCGAGGGCGGCCAAGGGGCCTCTCACGCCCTCCTCTCGGGCACGTACGGTTTTATCGCGAGGAGGGTTTCGATCAGTGGGCGCGGTGGGGAACGCGACGCTGGTGGCAAGCGGAGAGAGAAGAATAGGCCGTGCTGGGGAAAGGCGGTCGATAAGCAGGCGAGATGCTTCGAAAACTTTGGCTGGGTGTTTTTACATATTGCCCCCTGGCTAAAGCTTATTAGTGCGAAATGCCTCGAGATCTTTCGCTCGGATTTTTACATATTGCCCCTTGGAGAGACGTGATAGACAATCAGCGTTCCTCGCTCGTTTCTTATTGAGCAAAGGCAGTACAGTACGGTAGGGCGTAATACAGGAAAATTACCATGTTCAAGCGGAATCGGAACATTATGTCATGGAGCAAGAGAAGACTTTTGGAATGCACATCATCGACGTTTATTGCATTTTGCCAGAATTAGTCAGAATGCTCTTAAAGGGATCAAAAATATGGAGCCCATCAGATTGACTGCCTGTCTGGAGACTGAACTGTATCTAGTTTACGCATATCTTAGGGCCGTGGCATCATTTGCGCTACTACATACATGTGTTTGGAGCTACTGCTTCTGTGTTCTTCTATAGGTATAGAATTTAGTAATCTTCTTGACCAACCTGCTTCCTTCGATATGGAGTATGGTGGAGTCATCAACCGTGGTATATACCATTTGTTCATAACACAACTCTTTGGGCATTTTGTTATGCCACGCCCTTTGGTTAGGAATTGGTTGGGGACCTGTTTTGTTTCACATGTGCAATACATCCAAGATATTAGCTAGGAAGTGGTTTGAAAGCTTTGTACAAGGCAACAAAATCGATTATTTGTGGTTGGAACCTGTTTGTTCCACACCTTCAGTGCATCCAAAATATTAGCTAAAGACTGGTTTGGATGACTTTACGTAGAAGCAAGTCTACTGCATGTTTCGCAGCTTGAATGCCTGAACTTCCTGAGAGCTTTATCTCTAGCAGTTTGAATCCCCGATCCCTATTCCCTAGCACAGGAGAGAGGAAAAGAAAAGTGATGCCCTCCGCTAGGGTGAGTATATTTTTCTCTTTTTTATATTAAACTAGATTTGTACCGTGCGACGGATTGTATGACATTATTTATTGCTTTCTTAAATATAAAATCGAAACAGATCATATTATAAGAAATGATTTTATATTTTCATATGAGTGTAAAATGTTGAACTACGATGTTAAAATGGTTAAAGAAATATTAAATGCATGGTTATCAAAAATTGGCTATCATAAGAACCATTATATTTAGAGCCTGAGTGTATGAGAAAAAAACTCGCAATCCCTTATACATTGTAGTTGCTTCATTATCTAAAGAATCAACAGAAACTATAAAAAAACAGCTTTTTATCTGTATTAAGAAGAAACTATTTTGTACTACATCAAAGCTACTGAGAATGAAATTGTTTCAAAGAAACTGTTTATGCTAAATTTTGGAATACTTCTTTGAATACAACATTATTTATAGTATTAAATATGTAGCCTTCATTGCCACAAATCAATATTCTCTAGAGACTGCAACATAAAGTTGACCATGGCTAAACACTAGTCTTCAAAGATATAATCCGACATTTGAAAGCGATTGTCCCTAAACTCTTGTTGATTGTCATAGCAAAGCAAATAGCTATGGGATATTGCCTGCGCTGGAATTTAAATGGCAGCCTTGAATTTGAAGAAGTTAAGGCCATCCTTGGGATGATTACCTTGTGACCTATATTGCTCCTGGAGATAACTTTACCTTCTAATACATGATTACGTAGCTGAGTTATTATCAATCTGATTGCATTGCACAAGCTAGATGAGGGGTCTATGTTTCTAAGCAATATCACCGGAACACCGGTCTTCAATTTTAGTACATACTTTGAAAGGTCAGAACATCAGATACTATTTAAGAACTCAGGTGTATATAGATCTTCTTGACTAAATACATAAGCATATGCCTTGCAGGCAGTATCAGAACTCAGTACACCTTATCTTCCCCAGACAACAAAGAAAGCATGTATTCATTGACAGTGTCTACAATATCGTGTATAGGAGCAAGAATGGCTTTATCTTGTAAGTAGCCTTCCTCATGCATATTTTGTAACAATAAGGGATACGTAGTTTCCATAATAGCTGCTAGAGGATCACTTTTATCCTTAATAAGGAATTATTAGGAGTTTCAACCAAGTCTTCGCCATCATTAGGATCACCAAAATTACCATCTCCAATTTTCAGAATCCATTCTGAAAATTCTTTCAACTCATTTATATTTGAATCAGATGAGCCTGTCTGAAGTCTTATATTTTTAGTAAGTTCAAGTATTTTACAAAATCTCCATAAGTAAGAAGAATTAATAGTGGCAAACATAATGTCCTGTCTGTTTTCTTTTAGAATGACTAGCAAATTTTTCTGAAGTCACCTCCAAATGCCACAACTTTGCGGTGCCAAAAGGTTGCTCCAAGCTGGATAGATTAGAAAACTTGAGAATATCTCTCAATGTCCTATCTAAGTTCTCAAAATAATATTTCTAAGATATAGGAGCTTCATCCCAAATTATTAACTCTGCTTGCTTAACAATTTAGCCAAAGCACTTCCTCATTTATTGTTGCAAGCGGAGTCTTTATTTATATTCAAAAGAATTTCGAATTTAGAATCGGCAGTTCTGCCACTAGATAACAAAAATGATGCTATTTCACTTACTGCGATCGTAAGCACGATTTGACCCTTAGATTTTAGAGTAGCAGATATGGTTCCATGCACAAAAATTTTTTCTGTGCCACCATATCCATAAACAAAGAACAAAACTTCCATTATTTCTTGAAACAGCATCTAATATACTTTCATAAACTTTCTTTTGTTCATCATTGAGACAACAAATAAGACTACTAAGTTCTCTAGCTAGAGCAATTCTATCATAAGATAGCTCATCTTGGATAAGTTTGTTCTAGATTTCCAAAATATTCCTTCATTAGGAGAAGGCATTGAAGGAAAATCTCTAAGACTCTTCCCACTGTTGTGCAACAGCTTTTCTATTTAAGCTAGAGCATATCTTTCAACTGTTCATCATTAAGTATTAAAGCTGCACAAATTCAAGATGAAATAAATGTGTAAACATGTTATTTGAATTATATATGATACAAAGAATATAGTAATGATATAAAGAAAAAATTAGAGGAAATTGATTTTATGCACCTTCATTTTGAAGCAATCTTCTTTGGTTATGTAGTATATCTTCACTTAAGAGCTCCCAAATTTTTTCCAAACAAACTCAGATCTTGAAAGACTGTTTGTAAATAATAATATAGCAAAAAGACTTTTAAGTAATGGCCAGAACCCTATGAACTTGCTTCCACTATGCCATCAATGTACTCTGTCATCATCCAACAATCCCAACGCATAACATACATCTTTAGAAGAATAATATTAAATACCTTTAACTTTCATAATGTCCTCATAAGATTTGGGACCCTTTGCAATATTTAGTAAGATTCTGAAGTAGTACTTCTCTCCAATACCAGGTAGGATATAAAACAATCTTCCAATTGAGAAACCATGTTACTTTGGAAACCATTCTTCTAACTGTGGTTTATATACAAACTTTGTTAAAAATTCTATATAGGTCAACTTTCTGACCTCCTCATATTTTTTTATTTGCCTCCATCCAAACCAAGAACATTATCTTCTTATTTCTATGTGTGTTTACAACAGAATCAATTGGCTCATCATCCCAAAATATAATCAATTGCTCATCAGAAAGATGAAAAGATAACCTTTCAATAGGAGGATCTCTGTGATAGATATCAAACCCAAAAATCCCCAAACGGCCTCACATGCTGATATATATCTACAATCATAATACATGTTGATTTCGTCTTTGTTTTCTTCTGATTAAGAATTGCCATGCATTTGATAAAAAGATGCGGCCACTTGATCATGACCTTTATTACATATTTAAACAAGTACTTGATTGATCTTGACTGATTGCACCATTCAATATTTACATGAGTATGATACTTCAGCAAAAGCCTTAGGCTATATGGAATCACATATATAATGTTCAAAAGAAAGCCATTCTTTTCAAAAGAATTTTCATTATCTCGTCTTCTATAGACGAGATATCTATCTTCACCAACAGCTGTTGTCTCATTAAAATTCTTCGAATATTATTTTGAATATTTTCCGACCTTCCTACATGGAGAGTGTGTATTAGCCACACCACACAGAAAATATGTGCATGAGGCAATCCATGCTTTTAAAACTCTATAGTATATATCACTGCATTAGCAATGAGCCAATGATTAAGATTAATAATATGAAAATAGATGACAATGCAATAATTTAGCCAGTAAAAAAATTTTTAATAAACAGATATTTTTTTATTAAAATATTATAGACAACACAATGCATATATGTTGAATTAATTCTTATTTTATAAAATGATGTATTATTTTGTTTAATTTAATATATATTAATGCATGAAAAAAATATTTTTACTTATATCATCATTTCATTAGATTTTATTATGAAATGCGATAATAAAAATCAACCCTTGATTTCTTACCATTAAATATATCAGAGAAAGGGGTTCTCAAATTTTCAATCAATTTGTTCTCTTGGATGTCATTATCATTTGACTCAAAGTGGAAGAATTATTGCTTTCAGCTGAAAGTCTCATGGTTGCCACTAGAGTTGATATATTTTCTATAAAAAATGAGATCAAAATAAAAATATTTTTTTTAGTTCTTAATATAATGTATTTGGCAAGATAAAATACTATTTTTATATTATCTTATATGCCGATAGAGATTTGTAACGTTTTTCTTTCCTATCCATCATCTTCTTAAGCCTTGCATTTTTTCATCATCCTTATTCATACCTTTCATTATATGACCTACTGATTGACATGAAGGTATTTAGATAGAATGATAGAAGAAAGCTCAAATACATATATTGTGAACCTCTTCAAGTGGCTAGCTTTTGCAAATCATAAGAATGACAAAAGGTTTTCTAAGCAGCAGCAACATGAATTTATATATCATCAATATATCAACAAGCACATGCACGAAATACAGTCAACATTAATAACAAATTAATTCAGCCACTTAATGGTTTAGTTGATTTTATTCATGACTATATTTAGGTAGCAACAATTTACTGTTAAGGAAGAGTACATATTTCATTAATTGATTGCTTTGAAATAGCCAAGCTTCAATTTTCAACTTAAAAGCACTAAAGATTTTGTTGGTTATTAAATATTAATTATGATAGAATTATGGGTAGATTGTTTCCTCTTTCCCATTGTAGGAAGATAAAATTCCTACTTATGCATTAATTAGTCACCATCCAAAATTATGATGCATAATAGGTGGAACCCATTCTCATTTAAGAATCATTGATGAGTTAAATGCTAGCGTTCATAAGTAACTATTTTTAATAAAATTAAAATATAAAAATTATTTTATAGTATAATTAAAATTCACTTTATTAGCTCTTTAATAGATAAGATAGAATGATGAAAAATTATAATTAGATATTTTTTTTTAAATTTATATTTTTTTTTATTTCTAAAGAATTGAATAATCAAGAAAGACTTTATATTTTTGAGACTTTATATTATGATATAACCCATGCATAAAATATTTGATCTTTTACTCGCAACATTTTAACTATTTAGCAAGACCGAATTTCCTTCAAGTGTGCCCTCATTCATTTCAATTTTTTTAGTTTTTGAATACTTTTGTTCATTCAATGAATATATTGAAAAATATAAGATTCTTTCATCATTAATTGTCTTATTTATGTTTTATAGATATTTCAAGCTTTGGCTATAGACCGACTTGAACGTTTGAATGCATCTCTTTCTACATTATGTTAGATATATTTTCATGTATATTCATTTTTATTGTTGGTCCTTAGTACTGTTGACTTCTTCTAGTATTCTTTGGAATCAAATTTTACTTTTTAAAATATGTGATTTACTAAATATACTGATATTGTTCTTTTTCTATAATATTATCTGAAATATTTGTAATATTTAACTTCTTGAGAGAATACCTAATATTTTTTTTTATGTAGCATAAACTTATTTTCCAAAGAGCGAAAGCAATAGTTAATGCAGAAAAAAATATTAAAATTTTTTCTATTTTCTCTTATCCAAATAAAAATCAGCATTCTTGATGGCTTTGGTAATCTTGATGAAAGTGGATGTAGTGGTTTTGGTATGGTCAAAAGTGGCTGGAGTAGTGTTGGTCTTCCTGAGTGAGAAGGATGGATGGAGATAGAAGAAAGGTTGGCTAGTCAATTTTTTTGATGTAAACAATCTATTCCTAAATTGAGTGGAGGACAATGAGGACTAGACTCATGTCAGTAATTTATCATGTTAATGTAATATAAAAATAGTATTTACTAAATAAAATAAATATGATATTATATTATATGCTCACTATTAACAACTTTAAGTTAGGACATGGGATTTAAGAATAAGCATATATTATTAACTTATAAGTTATATACTGAAAGTTATAAGTAAATACTATAAGTTATATACTATAAGTTATAAGTAAATACTATTAAGTTATAAGTTATATACTATAAATTATAAGTATATATTATTAACTTATAAGTTATATACTAAAAGTTATAAGTAAATACTATAAGTTATAAGCAAATACTATTAAGTTATAAGTTTTATACCATAAGTTATAAGTATATAACTTTTACTTAATAGTATATAACTTATAAGTCGTAGTATTTACTTATAACTTTTAGTATATAACTTCTAAGTTATAAGTTAAATACTAAAAGTTGTAGTAAATACTATTAAGTTATAAGTTATATACTATAAGTTATAAGTTATATGTTATAAGTTATAAGTAAATACTATTAAGTTATATACTATAAGTTATAAGTAAATAGTATTTAATTATAGATAAAAAAGCTAAGAAGGAAATTTGAGGAATAAAAAATTATATAGACATAATTAAATAAAGATTATATATAAGGAGAAGATATAAATACCAATAATATAGTAGAGAGATCGGTGCATATATTTAAAGGAAGATAATTCATGAAGTCCTGAATACAAATAGCAACATCTTACTAGCAAATGATATTAAACTCAAAAATTGAAGGAAACATCAAACTCAATGATATATAACATCATAGTCAGCTTATTTATTATTTCTCAATCTCAATAGAGTTATTTAGTTTGCTTATGGACATATGAGCAGTCAAGTTTTCTCCCTCCACTCCATCATCTGGCATACCATAAGAGTTTAGCCTTTTAGTAGAACTTGACTTGCTGGTGGATATCTGAGCAGTCAAGTTTTCTTCTCTCAAACTATCATCTGGCATATCGTCACTGCTTAGTCTTATTGTAGAAGTAAAGTTATTCAATGAAGTCACCTCAACATCATTTCACCACCAGCAAAATTTGTTTTCTTAAATATCATTTTAAAAAATTAATTATAAAAAAAAATATGTGGCTTAACAAATCCATAAAGAACATTAATTATCTTTAGCAAAAAATTATTACATACCTCTATTGCAGATAATGGATGGATGCATTCTTTAAAAAAGCTCTTTGGTGACTGAGCATCCTTCTTAATTTCCTTCACATAAAGTATCATTATGTATAAAGTTAGAGAACCAGAAAGTGCCAATCATTCTACAAGGTATATTGCTAAAGAATATGATAAGCTTATATCTGGTTACCATCAAAAGTCTTCACAAATTTTCAATCAATTTTCATCATTACTCATCTTCATCATGGTATAGACAAGTTTAATCCATCTAATTCTAAAATATTTGATTTAAATCTTAAATAAAAAATACTTTTCAGAAATTCTTCAAGTCTTTCAGATACTTGGTTGATGTCACCAATCTATTATTTTATTTTATTTTGATTTCATAATAAAAATAATCAAGAAAATGAAATTGATATATCAATTATAACAACATAATGATTAATATATATTATGGTCTTACTTCTATCACTTCCTCTTGAAGCTCACTTGCTATCCTATATAGAAATTGCATAACCTTACGATCAAACATCATGAGAAAAGCACCACTAGTGGTATCAACCACATGAACCTAAAGTTTGAATCTATAATGATGTGCATTAGATACATGATTGGAGCATACATTATTAAATTTATATATAATAGTAATTGCATATTTTTTGTTATATTAATGTTTTCTTTTTAATGCTCACCTTGGCACAACAAAATGCACAATTTTATTGCATTTTTCACAAAAAAATTTACACCATCAGGAGTGACCTTCTTTGCACCCTTAATACAAGTATTGTAAAAGCAACCATGATCAGTCTCTAAACTTAAAATAGTTGCAAGAGTCACACAAATAGAAGTCTGTACTCACATAATTATTGCAATGAATTAATTATTGATTATCTAGTAGCCATAAGAGAAAGTATTAAAGCCATCAAAATAACTCACCGCTCGACTATCTCTGACCTCATTTAGAAATTTTTTTAGGGTAAGTTAAAGAAAATCATTAGTGATAGATATTGTAGAATGACTGGATATCTGACTGAGTGTCATGGAAAGGCCACCTTCCATATGTTCAAGGCTGGCAAAAAGAATCAAATAGCATTGATGGAGATATTAAATATAAGTGAAAAAAGTCTTTGAATAGGAAATAAACTATCCACACTCATATAATTACTAATACCTATTTTTGAACCCAACAACATCTGATACGTCTGCATTAATCATCAACCTATTGGCGTATAGGAATTTCATATCTTACACGATCCGATATTACTTGTTTTATAAAGATTAGAGTATTAAGATTTATGTCAAAATAATTTAAATTGTATAATTTGTAAGCAGAATGAAATGCATTGAAGATATCATATATACCCACAAAGTCCTCAATCTTGTACCATTGAATTATAACAATGGCAGGCCCTTCATTGTCTAGAGCAAGGTAAGCATCAACTTCTTTGGCAAATTGATCCCATAAAGTGCAATTAAGCTTATTTTTCTATAAAGATTTGTTGAATAGTTTGTTCCATTTTGTCAAAATATAAATAAAAAAATTATAAATAATATTTGTGAGAAAAATCTTATGTTGCAGATAATAATTTACTCCAAGTCTTCAAGATCGATAACAATCCTCTTAGTTCTTTTCCTATCTTTGCAACACTCTTCAATATCATTAAAACTAAAAAGTTTACCAATCACATTTAAAATAGGAATCATAGTGTGCATCAATTATTAGAATGGTTAAAATTTTAATTTTATAATAAATAAAAAAATTGAGTTACAATTGTTCATCAACTAAATAGTTGTCATCAGCCATGCTATGAAGGATTTCATCAAAATACATAAACATGAATCTAAGCTTTGAGATCAAAGCTACATCCTCACATTCATTAACCAAGGTTAAATATTGAAAATTGATCTTGAATGCATATCATGTGGTTTTGTAAGAACCATATTTTAGCCTACTCCAAATTGAGAGATAATATAAACTTTTTCTTCATTCAGCATCCCTCTAAACTTATGGATGAAAGATCTCTTAACCGTTATATGAATTTTTCCATCTTGATCATGATAACAAACAACAGTAAGAGAAAATTGATATACATTTTTAAAGAAAGAAACAATATTCAGATAGTAAAGCATTAAAATATCCTCTGATCCTACAGCACATTTCAATGGTGTTCACCTCATCTGAGAGATTAAAACCCGATGTAGTCCACAATCGAATGATCCTAACCTTTATTCTTCATTGCTCCTTAGAGGAGTGATATCATTAATGAAATCAAACATTAAAGATATTTCTTCAAAACAAATAGGAAAGTTAAACAACGCACACGAATTCTATAGAGAAATAATTTCTATTTCAATGAGGATGAGAAACCATATTCCTTATGATGTGGTTCTTTTATAGTACCACATTTTTATTGGCAAATTGAAAATCAAATTGACATTGAAAATCAAATAAGCATTTAAAATCACCAAGTCCAAGATATGTTTTGATTGAGAAACCTCAAATAAATGTTGCTTCACTTCTATCATCTTTTTATCTTTTCATTATTGCATTTATGCACATACTTATCAAGAAATTCAGCCATTAAACATTACATGTGGCAAATGGAGCTCGAGATAATTATAATATGCATGGTGGAAAATGTAGACTATCATATGTGGGAAATGCATAGCCACTATCTTTTCACCCTCCTCATTATTGGTTTATGAATATACTTATCAAGAAATTCACCATTAGATGTTACATATGGCAAATGGAGCTCGAGGTAATTATGATGTGCACGATGAAAAATACATACCATCATATACAACTATTGATTTTTTTTAATAATTTTTGAAATTAAAAAATAGCTGTAATCAGCTTTCACATGTTGTAGTTTCATTATTATATAGAGGGTGCAAGTTTGGTGAGAAAAGGCTAGGAGAAGCTTACATTTGGCAGCCATTGAATCCAAGAAGTTCTACTTTAGTTATATATATAGATAGATTTTTGGAGATTAGAGGAGACTCCACATGCGAGACTATACAAGAGATAAAGAGAGAGGTAATACTAAAATATGAAAGGAGTGAAATTAGAAATACAAATGAGTTAAACCTCGAGTAGCAAGATTTTTTTTTTAAAGAAAAATTTACTTCATTCTAATCACAACTTATCTATACAAATATATTAAAGAAGAAGCCACTGCTCTCCCAAAGTGACAAGTGTCCACATCCATATTGCATATGTCCATAATATGAGATGCTATGCATCAAGCATTCAATAGTCCACAGATAAAACTTTACGACTGAACCCATTCCTTCCAACAAATAATTTAAAATATAAATAAAATATTGAAAAATAATGATGGAACCCATTTCTTCAACAAATAATAAAAAAAGAAAAAATAATAAAAAATTATGATTGAAGCCATTGTATTCCACAAATAAAAAAAAAGAAATGAAATGATAGAAAAAATTATGACTAAACCCATTTCAATCAACAAATGATCTATAGCAGTATTATATTTACCATTAAAAAAAAAGAGGCACGTGTTCTGAATCCCCTTATTTCTTCTCAGAAACCTCCATTTAAGATAATGTGAGATGGGATCTACACATTCATTGCAAGATTGGACTGTTTTGAATAGATTAATCCTCAGATGTTTCTCCTGACCATAGCTGTGCATAATGCTCTGTTTGATAGGGAGTCAGGGTTGCTGGATGGTTCTTTTTCAATCAATAGAGGGACTATGAAAATTTATAATTAAAAAAAAAAATTCAATACATTATCATCCTGGTGTTTACAACCTATATAGTCAAAGATGGATTTTTTATGTAGAAAAAATACAACATGTAGAAGAAAAAAAATCTGTACAGAAGGAAAGTCTATTTCTGTCAAAAATCTTGTTTCTATTTCTATAGCTAAAATCCCTCAATATGTAATCAACACAATTATGTACACCAGCTAATTTATGACAGCTAATACTTTCCCTCAAGTTGACACATATATGTCAAGAATGCCCAACTTGTTAAGTAAGAACTGGAATCGATCACGACTAAGGGCCTTGGTGAAGATATGGCTAACTGAAAATGAGTGAAAATATATGTTGTGATTATATCTTATTTTTTAAATAATTTTGTACAAAATGACAATCAATTTAATGTGATTGGTGTGTTCATGAAAATAGGATTGCCAGCAATATGAAGTGTGGCTTGATTATCGCAATACAACTGTATCGGTTGATCATGATTAATGTCAAGAGATCGCAAAAGACTATGAAGCCATAAAAGCTCACTAGTGGCTACTCCATAGAATGATACTCAGCTTCTGCTAATGATGAGATAGTAGTTTGTTTTTAATCTTTCAAGAAATAGGATAGCCATCAAGTAATATAAAATATCTCGAGATCGATTATTGTGTCATCGGACATCCTACCCAATTTGAATCACAATAAGCAGTTAATTGCATATTATCAAGTTTGTGAAGAAAAATACCCCAAATATGCTTTGAAATCTTGACACTGATTTGAGTTATTACATGCTAGAATTAAATCATCAACGTAAACCAGAATGACTATATGAACTAACTATTTTTGATATGTAATTAGTGAGTGATTTGCACCTAACTGAAGAAAAATGTAGTCATATAAGGCTGAAACAAACTTCACAAACTAATTTCTGGAAGCTTAAAGAAGTCCATAAAGAGGTTTTCTAAGCCGACAAGCCTTCCCTTTATCAGCTACATAAAATTTCTTTGAAAATTTTATGTATACGTCTTCTTCAAGATCACCATATAAAAATGCATTATGCACATTTACCTGATGTAGTTCCTATCCTTTAAAAATGAAAATAGTCAAAAAATAATGGATACTAACCAATTTAGCCACTGGAGTAAAGGTCTTATGGAAGTCGAGTCCTCCACTTGAGTGAATCCCTTTGTGACTAGACGGGCCTTGTAACGCTCAACTCCGCCATCCGCCTTGTGCTTTATCTTGTATACCCATTTGCATCCTATGGGCTTTTTATTTGGTGGAGATCTTCAATAATCTATTCCCATTTGTTAGAAAATCCAATAGCATACAACATTAAAATTTTAAAACATAAATACAGTAGAAAGTAAATAGATTAAAACTATTTTAATCAAACATACATGCTTACTTGAGATCACATCTCAAAACACCAAGATTCTTATAGATTTAAGATTAAGATTAAGATAAAAGAGAGCAAGATCTGATCTTCACCTTGCGTGGATAGATCTTCACCACGATCGATGATCGAGGATGTCTTGACGGTTCTTTTGAAGTCGCATATATGTCCGACCTCTACAAGTATCCACACAAGATTGATCTGATCAAGAGATCCTGATCTCGTTGAGGTGCTAGATCTCTTATAGAGATCGGTCCTTAAATACTAAAATTTTTTATCCATTTCTCTTCTTAAGAAAACATTAGAAATCAATAGAAGTAAAGATGAGAGGAGATGGACATCTAACTCTTGGATATGAGCTTGTAGAAAGATGAATGCTAGAGGATATCAACTTTTGGACATAGCATGGAAGAAAGAAGAGGCTTGAGAATGTCCAACTCTTGGACATCTCATGTCAGAAAGAAGAGAGGAGTACCAACTATTTTCAGCACCCCACACCTTCTCACGCCACCCACCTTATTTTTTTCATGCTAACAACCTCATGCATTATTTTTCCTCTTGCATGCCCCTCTTATTTGATTTCTCTTAATGCCTTAGGGTTTTATGGTTGAGTGTTTTAAGGTGTATGGACTCCTTAAGAAGGAGTTGTGCCAACTAATCCCATGCAAGACCAAACTCCATGCTAAAACCAAAAAAGAACTTTTTGCGTGAAACCTTTTCATGTATGAGGGAGAGTGGGGTGCCCCATCTGATAGAAAGAGTCCTTTTGCACAAAGACTCCTTATAGATAAGATCTAAGGTGGTTTAGATTTTTTTTTAAATCAAACATTGATTGAATCTAAACCTTTTAGGCTTATAAAACTCAATCTAAGTCAAACCCAGATCATGACGAATTAAATTAAATTTAAATTTAATTTGAGTAGGACTCAACTTATTTTTGGATCAAATTAAATAATATAAATTATTATAAATAATTTCTTCTATAACTCACTAACTGTTAGCGAGTCCTCTCATATAATTTTATAAATCAGTCCAATCATCAATCACATTGATAATCGAATCTTACTATGATTCAAAATCATAATTCAACTATCTGATCGTCAGGATCTCTTATGTATGTGATCTCATAATTCTATTCTGTCTGATAGTAAGATATATTATGATCTTTATTATAAATATCATTAAATTTTTTTGATAGATTAGAATAATTTTAACTTACCAATGAAATTATTGATCATCAAAATAATTTTTATTGATCTCACAATTCATCAGTGATATTAGCAGCATGTAGTGACAATCTAGCAGAATGGAATGAATGAACCTTTTAGGTATAGTTACCATATGATACAGTTCTTCTATCGTAAATTTGACAAATGAGATTATAAAAATTCATCAAACTCCATCATCTATCATATGTAAGATTTATTCAACTCGATTTCATCTTGTAAACTTTTATAAAACTTTTTTTATTATTCACACTGCCATGGTCATGATCTTTAGAACTCAATCTTATAAATCACATAGAATTTTTTTTATCTATCAAGATTAGTAGATCCTATTTAGGTACACACCCTACCCCTACAACGAACCTACTGTAGTCAATCTGTACTACAAAGATCTGAATGACTAAAGACCAAGTGAATGCCAGTCAAACTATAGCAATCTCGTTGTGAATAATTGAGGCACCGTAGGTCAAAGAACCAGTCACACAACTACAACATGGAGAAACTCACTGACGAGTGAGTAGACATCCAAGTGATATCTCGTATTGATCATGCTTGGTATCTTTGTTCTCTAACAACATCTGTACTCTTACTCTAGTATTTTCACACTGTAGACTTGAGACTCATCTATTCAAAAGAAGTGATTCATGCATCAAGCTTATCGAATCAATCATCATTTTCATGATGATCCATCGATCAAAAATAATTTAAAAATTAATCACTAATGACACATGCCTCAAATTTTCAACACTTAAGAATATTTGTCATCATCTTATTAATTTTCTGAATGATTTATGGACACATACATAATATGAATAAAAATAGATTATCTAATTTTATTAATAAATAATAAGATCAAGTATAAAATTATATCCTAGAAAGAATAAATATGTCGATTCGATTGACTTCTAGGGCATACATCTAACACCATTATCTTGTAGTGATTTAATTTTTGCGGCCATGGCTTCTCTCTATTTAGGATCTTGTATTGCCTGAGAGAAAGTTCTAGGCTCGATATGCTCATCAAGAGTAGCTACAAATGCTTTGTGAGATTCTGACAGTTTATCATAACATAAGTATTTCTCAATGAGATGGACCGTACCTGAAGTCATCATGGAGCATTATGTCTTGCGAGGGGGATCAGGGTTGTGAATAACATGGCAAATGTAGTCGCACAAGTGGATAAATTTTTGCCAAATTCTAATGGACCGTGTGTCTCAATTTTTTGTCAAAATCAACCTAGTACCCATGTTAGATTCACTCCCCTTTCTGCCAAAGTCAGTTCCAATTGCTTTTTATGTTCATTGGGTCGAATATCACGTGATTCAGATGTGTCTTGGGCCTCCCATTCATTTTTCATGGAGTTAATGGCCATATCCAATTATGGTGAAGAATCATTTTTAGTAGCCATATAGTTGCGGTTTGTCCATTTTTCTCATTCAAGATCACTAAAATTTGATGGTATTGTTCACTAGTGAAGGCTGGTGCCACTTAGATCATGGTTCTGTTGCTGCTTTGGCCGCATCTGCTCGTTAGGCCAAATCACCTACTTAGACCGAATGAGCTACCACAAATGGATGATTTTGTGGTCCATTCATGAAGCTTCTATTCTACTGACCACCCGTGAAGCTATCTTTGAAATTTAAAGTTCTACCCTTCTGATTTGCACCTCTAACACCACATCCTCCTCTTTTTCCTCTTACTGCTCGTCGAACTACCCAATGTTTGGATAACTATGTAATTCCTAGCATCCTTGGTGGTCATGGCCTAATTTGTGACAATAATCACACTTCAATTTTCTCCTCTGGTCACCTTCACCTTCTCATCGCTATTCACGAAAAAGGCCGACATTTCGATTTGATTGTCACACCCTATCACCATCTGACATTGCCACTCTTCTTGTGTCACCATGGCATAGGCTTTGTTCAAGGGGGGCAAGGGCTCGGTGTTCAAATTTGTGAGTGCACAATCCCAAAGGCGTCCGTGTCAAGCCCCATGAGAAATTGGTAAAGCTTCTCCTTTTTCTTTTCTTTCAGATGTTCTTGAAGACCTCCATAGTTGCAAGTCGACATCCCCGAGCAATTATCCAACTCATCCCATAAACCTTTCAATTTGGTGTAATAGTCAGCAACAGTACATCCATCTTGAGTTATGTGATTGAGGTCTGATTTGAGTTAAAAAATCCTTGGTGCATTCCTATGAGAGAAGTACTCCTTTAAATCATCCCACATGAATTTTGCCGTTGCGGCATAAGCCACACTGCTCTATAATGATTTATCGATGGAATGGAGAATCCAAGCCTTTACCATCAAATTACAAACTATCCATGCGTGGCTTCAGGCGCACCATCATATGGCATTTTTAGTGTTCCATCCACAAAACTAAGCTTTTTTTTGCTTGGAGGGCATTTATCATTGCCCTGGCCCAAGTCGAATAATTGCCACCAGTAAGCACGTTTGAGACCAAAGGTGTTCCTAGGTTGTCTGAAGAACCCAGATGATATATGCTCGATATCTCTACCGATTTTTGCTTTTGTTCAGCCATCAGCATCAAGGATAAAAGCTACTAGATTTTATTGGTGATTTTGGGATCGATCACTTTGATACCATTAAAATTTGTAATTAAGAGAAATTTTCAATGCATTATCATTCTAGTGTTTACAACCTATATAGTCGAAATGGCTTTTCTATGTAGAAGAAAAGAGAATTTATATAGAAGAAAAGTCTATTCTACCAAAAATCTTGCTTCTGCTTCTATGCCTAAAATCCCTCAATATATAATTAACATAATTTTATACATCAGCTAATTTATGGCTAATTTATAATAGCTAATAGACTGTTCGATCAGAGGAGTGGGTGACATGATTTCATGTTTGACAGTCATTGAGCAAGAGGGGATTATGGATATCCCTCTCTGCGTAGTGCCATGGACAACAAGCATGTGAGGGATAGGATCTTTCAGGTGAGTTTTTTTTTGCACTGTACTAAGAGCTTTGTTTCACTATATTTTTTTTTTTTTCCAACTCACCAGGTTGTATATGGGTGGTTGCTGTAGGTGTGCTGCAGCCGTCTATTTTCTTTGGTGCATCATTTGAGAAAGGGGGATTCCAGAATAAAATGAGATAAGGTTCTTCTATGTTTTGCCATCAGAACTATGAAGGTTGTTGCATCTTTCGGCCCCCTCCTCATTCGATGTTGCATCATGTGGGAGGTTTCAATGTGGCTATATAGCCACAGTTGTCTAACATTTGGGAAGGCCGCTGCATGCAGCCTTCTATTCTCGAAAAATCATCATGTGTGGTGTTTTTAAGAGACCTCTATGGTGGTGTGAAGGAAAGAAAAAGAGAAGAGAAAAGGGATCGGGGTGGTTGCTGTTGAGGTTCAACAAGCCCTTATTTCTTAGTTTGTTTTGGATCTTGGGTTGGATTTTGATCCAAAAAACTTAGTTAAGGGTTTCGAGATTGGACAGAATGTTAAAGGGTTTTAGGTATGAACATAACTTTTTGGGTTTATTAGCTGGCCTAACGGATCCGATCTTATAGATCTATATTTTTGATATTAACTGGTTTCGGGTTAGGTCTTTTTAATTAAGTTTGGTTAGCTTGGATGGCTGGATTAGGACTAGGTTTGTCGATAAAATTTAGTTTAGCCTTAAATTCTGGGTTAGATTCGTGATTAGGGTTGTCAATGGTGGCTGGGTCGAATGGGTTAGGGATTGGATGATGGGGGTGGAGACAATGGTGGAGAGAACTAGGGTTCTCGATTGGGAAGGGCCAGAGATGGTGAGCGTTCAGATTAGGAGGATAGGGATGGTGGTAGAGAGGGTGAGGGTTGGCACTGGGGTTTTGGGTTAGGGTTAGGATTTTGCCCAGGAAAGTGGCGGTGGACGTAGATTAGGGTTCCGGCTATGATTCGAGTTAGGATTTTAAAGAGGGAACTCAAACGGTGGAGGAACATGGTAAGAATAAAAAGGTTCTCCTTAGGGTTGCAGCTAGGATTGGAATAGTGGTGGGGAGGGTCATGGTTAGCTCTGTGGTTCGGGTTAGGGTTAGAGTTTGGTTGGCTAGGGTTTCGGATTTGAGAGAGCTAGGTTTTAGGGCTTGGTCCAAGAAGATAGGGATGATGACGGGGTTGCAAAAGGTCTCGACTGGGGTTTGGGCTAGGTCTAGGGTTGGGTTTATAGAGATAGGGATGATGACGGAGAGGGCCAGGAGAAAATAGAGAGCGATATTTGCAGGAGAAGAAAAAAAAAGGGGATCAAATCTATAAAGAGGAAAAAGAATAGGACTAAAGATGGTATCAGAATAGCAATGAGCCATCATCGATGCATCTTGCTGATGGTGTGCTTCTACATCGACAGAGAGGAGGCCAGTTTTATGGCTGTGACTTCACTCCTCTTGTGCACATCCTCAGATGATAGAATCAACCCATAATGGTGGGATCCATTGACGTTAGGAGTGGCGGTACAGATTCAGCATAGAGTAGATGGTTGGAAGATCGATAGATGAGGAGCAGAGGAGACGAAGTAGCAAAATAGAAGGAACAGGAGAGAAAGTGGATCAGGATTTTTAAGAAGGTGCATATTTGTTCCATGCGCCCTCATTTTATGCACATGTCCTTATAGAAAAAATTATGCGGGAATTGAATTTTAAAAGCCTTGATTGCATTAAAATTTTATACAACACTTGCATGGTTTTATTTTTTTTTTTTACGTGGATATCCTCATATAAATATTATGCATTGGTTGCAAAGAAAATATATTGCTTTGCCTTTCATTTTGCATTATATTTCTAAAAAAAGATAATATTTTAATAATCAAAAAGTTATATAATATTAGCATAATTATTGATTTTTTTTAAGATCTAAATTAGTTAGTAAAATTAGCGAAAAATATCTCTTTTCTGACATAGGATAATATAATATGTCTCTTAAATAATCCTTTTAACTAATCAAGTTAATTTATGATTTAATTATTAATTAGTGTATCGATAATATAATATAATGTATTAATTAGTTTTTTTATAAAAAGGGTTTACCTCATATTGCATCTTAATTACATGATTTTTTTTGGTTAATTATAAAAAAAAGATAGTTTTTATTTTTTCAAAAAAGTTATCTTATTATGCTCTCGATGTACAATACAATTCCATAAATCTACATAATATATTCTACACGATAAATCTTATAAAAAATTACCCCTTAATTGATGATATGTGATCATAGTTTATTTATCTTATTGGTCTAAAAATTTATTATATTTTTTTATTTTTTTTAATTGAAACATTAATATTTAGTCACTTATGGTTGCATAAATATTTATCATAAAAATTTCATCGAAGGTCATGCTCGAGAAATAACCAATAGATTAAAAATGTACAAGACTGTTCATCATGACATTGAATAATGCTATCTATTTTCTATTGAATGGTAGTATGCTGCCAAAAAATATGTACAGAATCCAGGGTCTTCTTTGCTATTAAACAATATAATCCAATTGAAAATATGGAGATGCTTTCTTCATTATATTTGTCTCATTGACATATATGAAAAGGTTCTAATTAAATATAATAGGCATATCATCTTATTAAGTTTCAGATATTGCTACCTAAAAGTCAATAACAAATGGTCAAAATGCTCTTAGACAATTATATTCATGATTTAGTGTGAATACTCAAAAAAAAAAATGGAAAAAAGAATGTAGAAGAATAAAATTAGATTTCTTTCACTCATCATGAAAGCTATTTGTTAGATCTTAGCCCAAAATCAATAACAATGGTTATCAGGCTCTGATGAGCTTTCTCTAAGCCTCAATCAGAAATATTCTTCATAGATAGACATATAAGATAGGTAGTGCTGCTCACTTGTTGCTGGTCGAAGAAAATATAATAGACCTTGATATACAAACATAAAAAATCACCATATTCAATCAGCGATAATATAGGATCAAGAAAATTCTGAAGTAGGGCCATCTATCGCTCAATGTAGTGGGATGCCCATAACCATAGTTTTTGAGTACAGGTACAAGATTAAAGATTACAACCATATGTGAGAGAAAGAAATTGCACTAATGTAGGTGCATAATAGACCCAAGCAGCAAGAGTGGCAAAAATTTTTTTTGGAGAGCATTCGCATCCATGAACTTAGGTTCATTACATGTGGATTGTGCTAAATTTGATTATCATGCTAATAAAGGGATTAAAAATACAGTTACAGAATTATTTTGCTTGTTGGACTGGTTATATTTGAAAAGTTAAAACTATTTAACTAATGTATATCCAGAAGTTTTAGCCATATAGTAGCATTATTTGCTCCACTGCATGATATAAAGTACAAAGCATCATCAATTACTTCCATATTCATTCATAAATATAAAGTCCAATAAAATCGTTGGTTAATATTCTTCATTTATTTGCTTTCCTAGATATAGATCCACTATAAGAAATTTAATTTTTAGTGGTAATAAAAATTATCACTGAAAATATGAAATATCGTTACTAATAATTTTAGTGACGATATTTTGGGTCGTCACTCATTGTCACTAATACTCAAGTCACTAATATATTAATGATGACTTTCGAAGTTGGTCATTATTAGTAAATTTAATAGTGACCATATTATTGTCACTAATATTTATATTAATAGTGACGATAAATATATATTCTCACAAAAGCTATCACTATTAGTGATAACGATGTCGTCACTAAAATTTATGATAATAGTGATATAAATATTATCACTAATACTATTACTATTCGTGACACAAATAGCATCACAAAATTTTTTTAATAGCGACTACAAAAATCATCACTAATGTTAATATATTAGTGATAATATTTTCTATCATAAAATAATATTAGAAATAAATAATATCATTACTAAAAGCATACAATATTAGTGACAATTAGTGTCACTAAAAGCTTCATAACCATTAGTTATGTCTTTAGTGATGACAAGATGTCCTCACTAATGATTTTTTTTTGAAAAAAAAAAAGATAATCTTATAATAAGGATATGTCATATCACCTACTTTATAAATTAGATCAACTCATATTCATAATAATAAACATCAATGCATACAAATTAATATATTAAATCTTTACATACCATTAAAGTATCTAAAATACAAATGTACCTTCAAATCCATACATATCCATAGTGTATCAATTAAATTCTTATATATCCATTAAAGCATCAAAATATATCCTAAATATAATTATAATTTTAAATACATTACATTCATACTGAGATACAAAAAAATACAGTATGATCCCACGATCCTTCATAATGAATCAAAAAAAATCATAATTACTCCAAAAAAATTAATCACGATCCTATAAAATAAACAAAAAAAAAAAATCAATTAGTATAATTTAAAAATATAATTTATATTAATTTATTTATATAAATATTATAGAAAGAAAAAAATAAGTAGTAAAACTATAATTGATTCCAAGAAAGTTCAATCACGATCCTGCAAAATGAATAAATAAAAAAAATCAATTAGTATAATTTATAAATATAATTTATATTAATTTATATAAATTTATAGGAAGAAAAGAATAAGAAGTAATACTTATGAAAATAAAATAAATTTAGCTACTAATATAGTATAATTTTAATTATAAAACTGACATTATTAGTAGGAGCAGTCGAGAAAGATGTATGAGATAGGAATGATCCATCACCATTAAAGCATGTAAAAAAATGGTCATTTGACATTGTATGCTTTCTTAGATCTCTTTTTGTATTTACGCACGTGCCTCGATAGTCTTAGTTGAGCTTCAAGTTTTACATGTTGAAATTACAATTCGACTTAGAGTTATGAATTAGTCTCATCTTGCTTTTTTGTTATTTTAGTAAATCTTTAGACTTCATTCATCAAAATATCAGCATGCTTCATGTAGCCTCAGCCTCTACATGAATATATATTTTGCCTCTTTTGAAAATAGATGTGACTCCTCCTACTCCTAAACCACATGAGTACTTACTTTCTTCATAATACAAATGCGAAATGCTCAACTAATAAGACTGATGCAGAAGAAATATTATATTGATGTGTCTCACCCATCTCTTGAATTTGTTATATATTTGTACATAACGATAAATAAGCATGATTAAAAATTATCAATGTGAAATCATGGATTATAATTAAAATAATTATATTCTACATACCATAATCTTTTTTCATTTGGAATGGACCAACTTTCATTAGATCTCAATCGAGTGACCTTCCAAACCGTCATAGCATTTGGCCATTCTTCAGACTTTGGATCTTTCTATTAGCAATGAACAAAATAAAAAAAAAATGGATAAAATTTGATTTATTAGACCCTAAACTAGAAAAGTATTTTATGAACTTCATATCTTATAGAACAATAGTAGAAATTAATATGTGTTACCATCTCATAAGCTTTTTGAACTATTGACTTTATTCCTGTAATTGATCCAACCTCTAATTTACTCATATTAGATGTATTCCAAATGCTCGTATCCTAAGTTAAAAAAGTATATTAAATTTAAAAATTATTAAGATAATTAGAAAAGCGTAGTATGGTCAAAATGATAATAATAAAATATCTTAAATTTTGTATATTCTATTTATTCTCAATCAACCACTGCCAATCTTCTGAGACACATCATTTGGGCCATCCTTCTTTTCATGGTATGCTTTGTATAAATTATAAAGTTGAGTTCTATATTATCTTTGCACTTGTTTCATTACTTGTGGATAAATATCATCGAAGAAAGAAAAATTATCCCAAAATCATATTAATAATAATACTTATTTACAACAGTCAATCAAATAATAATACTATATAAATTTTTCAGTAATCATAAAATTTATTTTCAAAATAAATCAAATATATGTATATGAACTTTCAAGAATCTCCACATTGCCTTGATATCCTCATTAGATATTTTTTTCAACCTTTAATTTAAAGAGGTGCAAGCTGCCTAACACATACAATTACCTCTAATTTGAAACACTTGACATGTTCTTCACATACTTTGTCAAATGAATGAGGAATTGAATATCAAAATTTTTTTTCCTTAACTTTCTTTTAGCAAATTTTGCATTAATGGTAAGCCCATACTCTCTCTTCTTAAAGGTCCTAGAACCTATTAAAAAAATTTTAGCAAATTAGACGATACATATAAAACTCATAAACTAATAAAATAGAATATAAAAATTAATTTATTAAAAATTAATTTTAAAAATTATTAATTCAAGGCTCTAGCATCATGGTGAGTAATTTTAAATCTTACTATTAACTATAGATTGTTGCGTGGATGGAGATGCATCAATAAGCATATTGATATATTGCTGTTCATCATAAAAAAAATTTATAGGTTGAGTCGAGCTTATTATTGATAAACTCTGTGATGATATATTTTATCTATAAAAAATTAAAAAAAATTAGTTCATCATGCTATTTCTTAAAAAAATAAAAATATTTTTAATACAATATCAAGCAAATCAATTTTTAGCAATTATAGTACAAATCTACTAAGAAATATTTATCATATGTTCAATATAAAGTTACTAACAAAGTTAAAGTATTTACAACAATGTTACATAAAAATCAAATAATAAACAACCCATAACATCAATATTCATATTTGTGAAATAATTACAATCTAGTACAAATCCAAAATAAAATTATAAATAATCAATTATCATCAATATCATATTCATCAATTGGATCAATCTCATCATCATCAACAGAAATAAGTTCTTCATCGTCAGTTTCTTCTTCTTGTTCTTCATCTTCCTCTTCTTCCTGAGTAAGAGAAGTATGATGCTTTAATGGAGTACCTTCAACATTAGTGCTTGCTAACTCTGGCCTATTCAATGACACCATGTCATCAATATCATGTATATTGGATTCAAGATGTATAAAGTCAATCTCCTCATTTTCTTGATAGGGCTCATCTTCAATATCTTCTAGAGGCAAATCATATAAATCACATGGCTTTATTTTCACCATAACCTTCCAATTAGGCTTTTTAGTATCATTTATATAATATATCTATTTAGCTTGAGTAGCCAATACATATGGCTCATTAGTATCCAATCTATGAGCCATATTGACCATGGGGAATCCATGCTGTCAATCTTAAATCTTTTTTCTTTATGATAGACATATTACCAATCACATTTAAATAGAATGATACTATTTCTTCCGAGATAATCTAATTGTATGATATCTATTAAGACACCATAATAGTCTATGTGACCTGTAGTCTCATCTCTTTTACTAAAACATCACTATTTTGTGTTTGTAATTACTTATCATGCCCCTTTGTATTGAACCTCCAACCATTAACTAGATAACTAGTATAATGAAAAACACGCTTATCAGGCCCACATGCTAGGCTTAGTAATTGATCACTAACATGTTTATTTCTTTGGTCTTGTAACTGCATGACCTATATAATAAATAGCAATAAATTAGTATATTGAATATAAAAATCAAATATAAATATTAAGATATGTTATTTCACTTACATATCTTTTGAACCATTGGAGAAACTTTCTCATGCCTTTTTTCTATATCATTTGGATTCTCTCTTCTAAGTTCTTCTTTATGTATATTGTATATCCAACAAGATCAAAAAGAAGTAAATAATTGAGATAGTGCATAAAATATTAAATATAATATCTAAATTAATAATTATAAATATTATAATTTTTATGTGATAACATGTTATATCGTGATAACTTATTAATGATGTACTATATTTCATCGTAAATATTTTTTTTTCTAATGATATCTTTATTATCATAAATAATATACTAATCATAATAATTTTTTAGTGATATACTATATGTCATCATAAATGGTATATATTTTTAACTATATTTTATATTATCACAACTAATATAGTAATCATGATAACTTTATAGTGACGCATCACATATCATCATAAAAAAGTATCATTTTTAATGATGCACTATATGTCGTCACTCATAGTATCTTTTTTATAATAATATGTGATGTTGTCACTATTAGTCATGGTATTTTAGTGATGTTTTATATATTATCATAAATAGATTAACTTTTATGATGATATATAATATTATCATAAATAATATATTATTTATGATAATTTTTTATAATGAATAATATGTCGTCACTAATACTTGATATGTTATGACGACATTATATATCATCGCTATTATACTTGATATTAGTGACAAATATCAATATCGTCACTAAAAACTCAATATTAATGATAATTTTTCAAATCATCACTATTATATCATCACTAATACTATCAATTCTTGTAGTGAGAGTTTGGCAAAGTATTCATCTGTGATTTATATTTTTTGCCTCCTCCCTGAATAGTAGTACATATTAGCTATTCATAATGCAACTCTTCAAATATTTTATTATATCATATCTTTTAGTTAGAACTAGTTGGGTCTTGTTTATTTCATAACTTCAACACGTCTAGTATATTTGCAAGAAAGTGCTCTAGAAGCTTCTATTTTGTAGCTAGTCTATTTTATATTTTCTAGTTAGGACTCATCTATTCCATACTTTAACCAATCTAGATATTATTAGGATCTTTTGATTTTTTTAGTGATTATAAAATTAATAAATATTTTGTTTATGCATTTTAAAGTTTTTGAATTTAATATTTTCACTTGCATATGTATGGTGTTGGTGAAGTCAGACACATTTAGCCATGACTATATTATGATACAGATATATTCTCCTTATAGCTTGTACACCCATGTGCCTCCTTTCAATTTTAACCTCATATTATTTTAATCATATTTATTTTAATTTTTTGACTAAATTTCTCATATATTTAGCATATTAATTAATTTACCACTTTTGCATTTAAAAATTGCTAGATTTAGTTTTGACTTTATAACTTGATTGGCTTAATTAATCAATCATTTATTCTATATTAGGAAAACAAACTCATAACCACTTCTAGACTCAAACCTAGCTTTTTTATAACCCAATTCATTTTAATAAATCCTAAATCATGTTTTTCAATTTCTCACATGTTTTAAATATAATTTTCTTATTTTCTATCATATTAGTAGTTTTAGAGCTTTTCAAATCTATCATAAATCTACCATAGATTGACCTTAATCTTGACCCATAATGAACTTAACCCAAGAACCATAGTCTATAGCTCAATTGATCAAAATATCTAGAACAATATCATCCAAGATAAATCTTACAAGGATCTATACTTGCACTTGCTATGTACTATAATGAGAGCTTAATGAAAAATCCCATTGATTATGTCATTAAAAAGAATATTTAGTGAAAATTTTTTTATTAGCTCAAATTAAAAAGCAATCACCATACTTCCCTTCCGACTACTCTTTAGTTAAGTATTCTCACGATGCTAGAATTGAAGCAAAATCTAGAGCACAAAAGAGTGAATGCAATACAGTCTCTAATATGAAATCCAACATCAATTACATTATTTCATAAATCACTATCAAAGTTAGTTTTCAAACAAAACAACCATAAGACGTGCAAGCAACAAAAGTCTAATGTTTGTGGAAAAGACAAGGAATTGCTTTAGGATCCCCATTGATCAGGTTGAGAAGAAGGTTAAGCTATTCTTCAGTAACAATGAGATCACACATTTGATTTATTTAAATAATTTTTCTCAAATATATCTGTTTTATCATATCAATATCCAAAGAGTAAATTACAAAAATTCCCTCAGATTTGATCGAAATTACACTTACACCAGTAGTTTAAAAAATTATATCGACAACCTTGACGTCTATGATAGTTTGCAGTTTAACCCAGATCATTAGGAAACTCATTAACGATGAGTGGGACTCAGCTGCCACGTAATAATTTTTTTTTGAAATGACCTAAATACCCTTCAATAGAGGAAATAAACTTCTTATGTAAAAAGACCCTCTCCTTCCATTCTCTAAAAGTCCTTATCTTGCTCTGGTGCTGTTAGGTGAGGACAGCCTCATTTTCTGTAGTGGCTAGGCGACGACTGCCTCCTTCTTCAGTGCACCTTCCTCTCCAGCTCTAGGTGATGACGATAACTCTAGCTCTAGGTAAGGACAACCTCCCAAGCCACCCACCTTCACGGTTCTCTCCTCCCACCCTCTCCATCTATGAGGCTGCTTGATTTTTCATTTATTATGTTATTGATGTTTAAAAATATACTCTACGATGGGTTCTCTCATATTTTCTTTGCTTATATGAACTTGATCTTAATTAATATAGAGTTGCTCTCCTATTTAATGTTGTATTCTATATCCTGTTCTGAATTTTTGAAGGCTACGGCATACAGCTCCTAACTAAAAGGATGCTTTACAAGAGAAGCTTTTTATGAGGATGGAGTTAGGGCTTGCTTTACAAGAGATAGACACAATGCTGTAGAGATCAGAGATTTGTTAATATACTACTATATAAAATTTTATTACTGCTCCTAAACATATTACAATCACCAGCAATTGATATCAAATAATAAAAAGATTTGAACTGAAAATGAATTTTTCAATTTAGTGATAACCAACTACTCCTCTAAAAATATCTATCTCAAGTTATTATAGTTCATTTTAGACTACTTTAGCTTCATGCATCTATCTCTGTGTGTGTGGACTTAGTAGGATAGTAGTCAGTATTTGAATCTAACTCAATGTAATTGATTGAATCTAATTAGATATAGTATAATATGTTTGTTTTTCTCTTGCAGGATATCCTAATGTCCCAACTGAGTACAAATTCTCAAAGTAGCTTAGCTTGGCTTGAGTATTCCAATAGAAAGTGCCATTGTAGTCGCATAGCTTCAATAAAAATTTCAGCTTTTCAAAAGAATCCAAACAAGTTGTATTATAGTTGCGAAGAATATCGCTTTATGGATTGATGTTTATCTATAAATGATCAATCAAGAACTCACTCATTAATATCGCTTGATAATTCACTTCGAGATATAAGAAAAAAAATTAGTGATTTAAGGATGGACTCAAAAAAATTATATTGTAAAATTAAAGAATTAGGTGAGAGTAGTGCTATGATGAATAGACTGTTAGTTGAAATGATAGCACTACTTATTTTTATAGTTGTATTTATGTTTAAGTGACCTATGACAGTTTGAAAAAATTTGTTACGATAATGAATGTTGAACTTAAATTTTTATGGTATAATTTTAACTTCAATGTAATGAAGTGTGAATGCTAAGAAGCTTTTATATTTATGTTTAGGCAAAGCTTATGATTGTTTTATAGTTCTTTACTTCTATTTTTTTTTATAAAAGCTCTAGATTAGATATGATCTTTTGTTGACTTTTAAGGCTAGTTGTTGTGATCAAAATGAATATAAGCATGAGAACAGAAAACTCTATAACTGAACATTGTTTAAGGATATTGTTAAAGTTTATAAGTGTCAGATTTACAATTAAGCAGGCAATCATTGAGCAGAAAATCATTAAGCAAAAAATTATGATAAAGAAACATGTAAGAGCAAAAATCATGATGAATAAAATACTCATATTTTCAGTTGTATTCTATATATTCTCATGCATTTACATGCAACTATAATATCAAAATCAAGCAAGAGAATAGACTGCATCCATTTATATGCAATTATATGAAATGACACTTATAATTGAAAATTATTTAAGAGTATTGTTAAAGTTTATGGATGCCAGATTTCTTATTGAGCAGAGAATGTAAGGGCAAAGAATTAAGATCAAGACAAGGATCATATTTATTCATATTACATGAGTCGAATAAAGAATACAATTACATGAGCTAGACTACTTTATGACAGTACTCTTCATGCAAATAAATACATTTATCATATAATAACGTAGTGCTCCAAATTTTTTTTAAAAGAATCAGCATTTTACACAAATCTTTGGCATCCAGTATATACTGTTTGGCGTCAACCATGCTAACATCAACTAAGTTTAATAGATTTACAGTTAACATTAACCATATCACCAACTATTATAAAAGGCTACAATGCTTGCATAAGGCTACAAAATAGTATAATTAAGATCTATATTGTCAGATTCATAATTAAGATCTATATTGTCATGATTACAATCCAGTGTAAAACAATATACACTCAGCAAATATAAGTTCAAATGAACCAAAAAATAGACAAAGTAGACATATACCAAATAAAATTACATAATATAGTTTTTATTACTTTGATGAAGTAATATATCAAAAGCAGACAAACTATACAACCAAACATGCACAACAGATAAAGTATTGACAGAGCTAATGTCATCAAAAGCAGCAACCCTCTTAATCCAAACTAACAATCTCCAATGCTACTATGCTGGCTTCCTATGAAATCTACAACCTTTCTCTTCCAGTAAATCCAAAGCTCCCTCTGCTAACTTCTCGTGGCCTCTCTCTTATGCTAGATCCATGCTTGGAAGAAGATGCACCCCTTGAAGTAGATTGTCCTCTTGAAGTAGATTCAGTTCTTTTCTTAAGCTAGGTGTTCCATCATAAACTTGAGATTGCTGGGATCTTTCAGCTTGGCTTGAGGAGCGTGTTTGTGCTTTTTTCTGCAAAAATATAATATAATACTATAAAAAATTTATGTTTTAAGTGAACAAAAGAGCTATATAATTCAAATCTTTTTTGCCACAGGGATATGCTGGTAGGTCTTTGATTATAGCAAATTCTTGTAGTTATCACACCTCATAGTGTGGACTTTTTTCTCCCAATAGATTCATCTTCTTCTTTTCTCCTATTTTTTCTTAGCCTTCCAGACAATCTTTTGAGAGGTGGAGGCTGCAGATTCTCACATTATTTTTTGGATCAAAGTTCACATCCGATAATAGATAAATCACAGAACTATAAGCCTTCAAGTATTTTAGTATGTATAGCATTCATCACATAATTTTTTTAGATTTTCTCTCATATATCCCACACAAAGCACGAATATTTGCATGGCAATCCAATAATCTTCCATCACCACATGTACAACTTCTTAGATTCAAATTAATAACAAATTTTCTAACGCCTTCAAGCACTTGAAACTCTTGCTTACTTGCTGGTATCAACTAATGAAGCCTTGATGCTTGTACATTTTTATCCAACTTAGCCTAGCAAATGGAATTAAAATACCTTCTCAAGTACATCCCTTTGCATATCTTTTTTGTAGTCTGCTCATCAACTTCATCCTCATATTCTCAAGCAATCTAAGAATTGGCTTGCTCCTAAATTTTCCATCCATTGACTTTGCATATCTTTTTTGTAGTCTGCTCATCAACTTCATCCTCATATTCTCAAGCAATCTAAGAATTGGCTTGCTCCTAAACTTTTCCACCCATTGATTAAAGGATTCACATATATTATTTATAATGTGGTCACTTCGAGCTTCTGAACAAAAAGCATGCCTGCCCACATTGATAGAGATATTTTCATCATGTGTTCATAAGTCTAACATCATGCTCCTTCATTCTTTTCTTTGAATCTTCAAATAGTAGATGGTCATATGCCTTCAAAGCATTTCAAAAGTCAAACATAAAAATTTGATTGAAAATTACTATACAAATGCCTAGCACAGAAATGATGGCTGGCATTGAGAAATATTTTGAAACTACCTCTACCAAACCCTACATTCAATACACAGAGACATAGCATGACAAATCAGCTGTACTCAATATTAAATTTAAGACTACACATATGATAATTAAAACTAATTTATTCTATCAATCAATTTGTAACCAAATTATAAGTTAAAGGATAAAAGAGTACATACCTTTTGCTTATCAGACATTATGATAAATATACAATCTATTGTGCCACCATAAATGTAAAGATATAGATGATCAAAAAAAACCTCCAACTATCTTTGCATTCTATTTCCACCACAACAAAAGCCACAGGGAACAGTTCTTATTTTCATTAATAGAAACTGCAGAAAAAAGTACACCATAGGATCCTTTTAAATAGCACCCATCCAATCTTAAAAAGGCCTACAGCCCTCTAAATAACCTTTTTCATTACCTCAAAGCATATAAATATCTTTTTAAATATGGAAGGCTCTTTAGAGTGTAAAGACTTACATGTGACTGAATCTTGACCATTGAATCAGGATTCTTTGGCGAAGTAATTCAACATATTTAGGTAGCATTGAATGGATTCACTGTGTTTTCCCTTAACCCCTTGTAGTGCTTTTCTTTTGGCTTTATATAGCTGCATCATGTGTGGCTCGACATCATATTTTTAGTCAAAATTGATACATTAGGTCATAACTCATTTTTGGATCAGTCTTTAATTGAGGCCCTAATACCTAACTAGCTATTTGGAGTTTGCATTGTTATTCTTTATAAGCCTCATACATGTATGATGCTCCCGTAAAGTTTTTATCATGAAGGTCCTACTATTAGCGGTAATAGACACATGAATTCTCCAAGTACATCATTGACCTAAGCAATGGGCAGTGATTCTATTAGATTCATTTTTAACCCTTTTAAGTTCATAGCCATCCATGACTGCATAATCTCTTAATGTATCCTAAATTCATTCACATTAACAAATAATTGTCCATCTTGAAATATAATTTGGTCCCCCTTTGCAATCTAAAATGGTGTGCCCTGTATATTCAATGAAGAAAATTTTTTTTTCTTTCCTTACAATCAGAGTCCTCATCGCTGCTTAAAAGATCCACTGATTCAACTGAATTCATGTCACTCAACTGATCATCACTATCATCATCATCAGATCTCTCATCCTTACCCCACTAGTTGAATCATTCATATCTTCATTATTTGAGTCTTCCTCTATCATCCACAAAGTATCATTTGAGTCAGAGAAAGGATAATCTTCTTCTGAGAGATTAGGCACATCATCATCCTTACCAATTTGACCGCCAAGTTAAAGTTCATCTCCAACATCCTCTTCAATAATCCTTCCTTCTACAACATCCCTTCCTCTACAACACCCCTTCCTTCTACAACTTCCTCTCCAACTTGATCTTCAATAGAATTTACATCCCATCCAAAGGAATAATTACAGTAGGAGTGAATTATTAACATTTTCTTTAACAAATAAGTGTATACCCTCAACTCTTGATGTGTATTAAATATATGAATCACATCACTATCATTTTTAATCAAAATTTTATTGTCATATGAAATAGTAAGGTTCACATCCCTCTTACCAATAAATTTGTACAAATCGGCCACCAATTTCAAATATGAATAGAGATCTTCATCTACATTGTCGATCCAATATTCTCAATCTCTATGGTGCACAATTAAATTATGATAAGCCATTGCATCCCTGTACATATCAATTATTGCATTAGTCAGTGCACCATTTAAATCTAAATATACAGTATGATACACTATCCCGTAATATAAAACATCACTACAACACATATAAAAGAAACAGTGATAAATTAAACAGTTTCTTAATCAACTTTTAATCTTAATCATTAAACAATATCATATTATTGACTAAATCAAATTCTACCTCTAAATCTCACTTGAAGCAAAAAAAAGGATATATATCCAATTAGCAGATAAAAAAAGATATATATCCAACTGGAAAACAGATTTTGTATCAGATCTAACCATGATTGTAGGAGCATCTAAATATACTTAAATAATAAAATATCTAGTCAGCACCAACTTATATTCTACTGTCGGCCAGCACCCACTTGCATTCTAAAAAGGGTAGGAAGAAAAATTATATTTAAAACAAATGGGAAGGGGACCACCTACTAAACTTTTACAAAACTTTATTTACAAGAGTATATGAGAAAGGAGACCATCTGTGACTACTTTTAAGCTATTCCAATGAAACCCGCTACATTTCTATCACTAAGCAACAAAATTGAAGAGATATTAGCAGATTTCTGTCAATATATCGAGATGGCATGCATGCAGTTGGGGGGAAAATGCATGCTTTGTAAAAAAACAAAATCCATCAACAAAAATATAAAAAACTATACCATATCTCAAAGAAAAGGTAGTTGGCTTTTTGTCGCTTGCAAGTGCTTCGTTAATCGAAGGTCCTACTGTGATTCGAAAGCAAAATAAAAAAAATTTAGAATTTCTAGTTAGAAACCCTAATTTTAGAGAAAAAGAGGAGAAGACGGTGAGAATAGGAATAAACAAAACCACAAAAGTTAAAAAGGAGACCGGATTGCTTTAATTTACGAAGAGTATAATGGTCATTTTATCATTCTAACAAGATTCGGCTAATGGCGTTAATTCTGAGGGTGGAAGTATAGGTTTTTGAAATTACTGGATGAAAATGTAATAAAGACAAATCTGAGGGGTTTTTTGTAATTTATTTTTATATTCAAAACAGCCACAGGAGATCATTTCACAAGCAACCTTGGCAGCAGATCCAACTCCCTCATAGAAATTTATATGCGAGTGTCCGCAAGCTGGACAAGCTCCAATTGGCTACATTCCTACCCCAATCATCTCCCGTCCTCATTTCTCTTACAATGAGCCCCTATCCTTTTTGGGCTCGACGCTCTTTGCGTGCCGGAGGAGCCCTCTTCAAACGCCTCGCGATCACCAGCCATCCAAATCCCACTCCGCCGCATCCCCACCGTCGAATCTCGTTTGCCCCGACTCTTACGAATGAACTGCTCCGCACTCGCCCCGTCTATCTCGTCTCTATCCGTTCGATTCGAATCCCCTGTTCTTTCTCTCTCCCCTTCCGCGTCCAACTTCTTAGCTCCCTCTTTTTCCCTTTTTCAAATCGCCGGTTCTCTTCTCTTTGATTCGTGAATTGTTGGAGCCAATGCCGAGGAGATCGCCTCAGTGATCTGTTCACAGTTCTATGGTGAGTTCAAGGAATCATGATGAGTCATTTTTCCCCGATTTTTTTGGTGAATTGATGGCAAATTACGTTTTGGGAGACTGAATTCGAGCTTTGCGAGTTGCTGGTTGAATTTGATCGAATTTGGTAGTGGATTTCTGTGGGAATTGGAAATTAGGGTTTGGTTCTTGCACTTAGTGAAGCTAATTTGGTGTATTCTTGATAATTCTCAATTCCTTTCTTTCCCTTTATTGTGAAATTTACACTGTTATGAAGTTGTTGATGTTTTCTTTCTTTGGTTTAAGTAGTCGTTCATTTGAATTGCATGAGGTGGAGTTTTCCATGGGAACAGTCGTTGACATACAGGTTGATGGGGAGAAGGAGACTGAAGAGAGTGATTTTGGAAAGGCCGGGGTGGAGTTATCCACGGGAACAGCCGTTGATGGGGAAAAGGACACTGAAGAGAGTGATTTTCAAAAGAGTGGTTTTGGAAAGATCGTTGCTTCCGATCCGGTGGTTTACCAACTTGTCAGGGTATTTGTTTGCATTGCTTGTTTGTTATCATTTGAGTACAATTTACTGAGACTTTGTGTGGATGTAGTTCACTTGTGGCATCAGTTTAAAGAAATTAGATAGGGATTTTCGCATCATAGTTATGGGAACCAAAATGCTGATGTAAATATTAAATGAGTATGCTTGGAATTTATTTTGTGCCTCATGGAATTGTGGAGCTTGAGCTACATACTGTGTGTGGCTAAATTATAAATATTTGTTAATGCAACTCTGTTTTAGAACTTGAATATCAGCATATAAGTTTTTATTCATGAATTTATATGTTAAGCTTGCTTGCCAGCCAACTTAGGACTGCGTGGATTTTTGTCCCATGATGTTAGTTGGCATTCACCTTCTGGAGCTTCATAGTAACTCATAAAAAATCCGGTCATTTCATATTTGTCACTAAATGACTGTCATGATGGTCAACTTTCCTTTGCAATAGTATAAACTACCAATTTGGTGCTTAGAAAAACTTGATAACAACTTTGCATCATGTTATGAACAAAAGAAAACACAAGAGAGGTGATTGATGAAGATGGATAGAAGTTTCCAGAGATGATGTCTTTATTGTCACATGCACTTTGACATATTTTTGAAGGAGAATGCAAAAATGTAAATGTGAAAATGACAATTATGGAGATTTGTATGGTTTTTGTGTTTTTCCTCTTTTTAACAACCAAAATTCTGATTGGGATGGTAATTATCTTTCAGTATTTGTAAGATAACAGAGTTGCAAACTTGGGGAAGAGTATCCAAGGAGTACAGAGGTTGTTGCATGAAGCAAAATAGAGGAAACATTGCTGAGGTTTTTAGTATCACTCAGTGGATAGTAGCCATGTGAGCAAACAATTCATCTTTGGGTTTAGATGCTCTTATCTGATGTGTTAGGGTGAAGGAGGTGCAGAGTAGGAGATAAGGTTCAAAAGCTCAGCTTGGTTTTCGGTTTTGGCTGTGATCAGATGATTTTCCATTTAGGTATTTTTGGTTGTTTCAGCTGTTTTTCTCTAGTTTAAGTAGTTGTAGTTTAAGATTATGAAGAAATTCAAAAATCCAAGTGAAATTAAGAGAAGAAATACATAAGAAACATAAAATCAGCTATAAATTATAAATTAAGGATCATTTCAGAATATGTTATATTGTTTGGAACTTTGGATTTTGGAACCTTACAAGAATTGTTTTGATAATTTCCATTTAAACCATTGGAAGATTGAATTTTGAAATGAAGTGATTAAAAAAGTTATTTTAGACTACTGTAATACTGGTCATCCAACATATAGTACTACAACTTTCTAACAAAATTCAATCTCTTGAATAGCAAGAAATGTGTCAAAAAAATATATTTCCTCTCAATCTATTTGGAATCTAATGTCCTCTTGCTTCTAAAATTTTTCAAAACTTGCAAAATTCCAAATGTAGAAGGAGAAAATGATCCTGGACATTTAAATAAATAAAAATTCAATTACTTGGAAACCAAAATATTTATATATTAAATTTGGCCTCGTAATTAGTTTTGGCGAGAACTCCTGAACCAACCACATTTCTAGATTGGGTTTTAGTGGAAAATGAAACTAGTTCTGATAGAAGTTTGGACATGACCTGGAAAGAACAGGGGAGGTACTCATGTGCCATGCGGTGGCAAAAATGAAACAGAAGGATATCAAGGACAAGGGGGGTAACAAGTATCTGCATTTTTGTTCTGTTTGAGTAGTCTCTTTCCTTGCTTAGTACAGTGATCAGTGTTGAGTCACTTTCATGTTTCATTTGGTGATCATCTTGGTAATAGAACAGAAAACCCTACACTGAAATCCTCTCATTCTTCTAATTTTCAATCAACATTTTCTTTCCTGTTTATTATTGGCAGGCTTGTGAATCTGTTCATTCAGATACATATCCATCTGCTAGTCATAAATATTGGTATGGACAAGATAGTCTTCACTTTTGATATTCTAGCTTTTTTGTTTTCAGGTTGAAGGAGATGGAAGGTTAGTTCCTGCTACAGATGACGAGGTTATGGAGGTTGAGCATCTGCTTGAGGAAGACAAAAGTGGACTAGCTTCAGATGAAGCTACAAAATATTTTGATGGATGTGTTTCTAATGAAGGGTTGCCCTCTAAAACATCTGACTTTGAAGGTATTGGTGTTATGTCCTGCTTTTTCTTGTTTTTGCACTTTTCTCTTACGTACCAGGGAAATTTGTCCACTTACAAGTTACAATACATGTATTTTAACATAGCTTTTGGGTGTATACTCTTGTTATATTATTCTTGTCTTCTTGATTTGACTGTAGCCGTCGTGCTGTTAAAAGTGTCATTTTGGCTTTGTGCTTTTGAAGTATGACCTGTATGCTCTCTTCCTTTGATATGTCAAGTTTCTTCTGTCTGATGCATAGGCCGTGTACTTGTTTTATGCTGCTGCTCCAGTTTCGGTTTCTTTTGGAAATGATTGAAATTCTCTCCTCTTTATTTTATTTTTGGTTACTTTAAACTGGGGTAACTGGCTGTCAGAATTAGAAATAGATAGCCATATAATCTGTTTCTTGTTTTGATATATAATTAGACATTTATTAAATCTTTTGCTTCTTTGTGGCATTTTAATTCCCCCTTTGATTTGTAGGAAGGAATTGTTGATAAAAAATAAGTATGAAAATCACTTCTTCTTCTTTGGGCTTAGTTTCCAAAGTGGGTGCAATTGCTCCACACGCACCATGATTTCAGAAAATATGGTATGTGTGAGACCGAGAATTGGAAGAGTCTATTCCGAAAATAAGGAAGAGAAAAGCACCATGCAGTGATGTCAGAAAATATGGTAAGTGTGAGACCCTGAGAAGTGAGAATAGTCTGTTAAAAGAGAGAGAGAGAAAAAAGAAATCAGTTTCTAGGGTGCAATTGCTGGAACACCACATGGTGATTTCAGAAAATATGTTAAGCACGAGACCCTGAGAAGTGAGAAGAGTCTGCTAAAAAAAAAAGGATGGAAACCAGTCCTTAGGCCACTATTAGATTAGTATTTGGATAATTGGATCTACTTCTATATGGTTGCTTTTCTCAGAAACAAATTAGACAACTAATAGTCAATGGTGTGATCTAGGTTAGACAAGGAAAGAGTATGCTACTAATAAGAAATTCCAGACGAAATTGGGGATGAAAGTATTATGATGTGGGTGAGGGATTGGAAAGGCATGCAGTATTCAGAGCTAGTGGGAGTCTTGATAAACTAGATAGAAAGTTCTGGCTACTCAGTGTCTAAAGTATATGCCAAAGACATAGAGTTCATTTAATGTTGCTTCGGTTATTTTATCTCTTGCTACATTCTCCACCATTGTGCTTTCTTCCTTTCCCTATTATGAGTATGTGGCATGTGCTGATCGTAAATAGCTTTTTTTTTTCCCCTTGTTTGTAAGTATTATATTATGAAACACTGTTTGCATTATGCTGCATTGTCTGCTTCAAAAAGGAATAATTTTGAAATATTTCACAAAATCTGTTGTGTAGTTTGGATATACCGTTTCTAACTTCATTTCTGTGGCAGTTGGCTTCTTATAATTAATTAAGAAATAATTCCTCAAAATTAACCCATAAGTTTCTCGCCTTGAATGCAGCACACCTTTTTACTAATTGAGTTTGCATCAGATTTTTGGTTATTTCAAGTCATTGAAGGTTCAGTTATCATATCTACCTTCTAGCCTATGCATATCTCTCTTAGCCCTTTTATTTGGCAACACTTTTATTCATAAGATTTTAAGGGAGCAATTGTCAAATATATTCTGGAAGTCAAATGATGAGCTGCTTGAAATTACAACCAAAAGCATTTCTCATACTCAACACATTTGAACGTGCTTGATTTGTTGCCTCCAACTTACAAAGCAACATCCAAATAATCTCTTTGTTAACTAAGCATTTTAATGAGAAACCTCAATTTCTGTCAGGGTTGATTGGTTTAAAAATCTTAATCTACTATTTCAAGCTAGAATAGTTTACTTCCAAATGCCTGAGCATTGTGTGGCCACATATTCAACCTTCTTAGCATTGTGCGGCTGTGCATGTGGCCTGCTTAACATTTTGGGCCCATTCTATAGCCTGCTCTCATGTGGGTTTTATGGATTTAGAGCGGGTTCAAATTGGTGTTTATGTTGTATGAGAGTTTCACAGGCTTGATACAGGTATTAATAATGTTAATATATTAATTATATCATAATTATTGCTATTGCTTATATGAGAAAATATTACTGTTGTTTTGTTGTTTTTATTGTATTTACTATTTACAGTATTTTTTGTTGTTTTAAATATTTAAAAATAATTACTGTATGTTCACCCACTTATGCAGTATGCATATGCTGTCTGCAACCTGCACATGCATTATGCGTGCGGTCCCTTGACCACCCGCATACGGCAGCTGCCTTTTAAAACACTGAATATAGGTCATATTAAAGTAACAAAGGATACTCTTTTGAATATACGAACAATTCAAATAGAAATTGTTAGATTGAGTAATGAACTGCTATGCTTCAAGATTAGAAGTTACAGCTGGTCCATCATTTATACATTTGTTCAGTTAAAGTTTCCTTTTTTCTCTTCTTTCTATGGGAAACATGGCGAACATGATTTTTGGTGTCAGGCTTTTCTGACTGGTATATACCAGTGAGTAAAGCATCTTGAACTTCATTTCTGTTTACTCTTAAGAAAAGTTGTCCCACTGACTGGTGGTTGATTGATTTGATTGGATATGTGTGGCATCACACCCTTGTAGTGTTTAATATATACGTTTTTTAAGTCCAAACTAGCACTTTATTATCCTATTCATAAGGATAATAGATCTAGTTTGGCCCTCAGGGTCCCGCAATGCAGAATAGAATGGAACTTCATTATGTGCCAGACATGGTCTCACCCATCCTCATTTAGACAATTGCAAAAGTGTCTGTGGAGGCTCTGTTTCTTATTTTTAATCATGCTGTCCTTTTTCTAGAACTTTGTGTCAGTAGGAAAAAGAACTTGATTTACTAAGTTCCTATGCAGATTTTCTTTCAAGGGTTATCTATGACTTACTTTAATACTTTAGATTCCATTGGAACCTTTGCTGTTTCTGAATGATGATATGTGTAATATTTTGAATTGATTTGCCTTTTCATTGTATCTCCTTTCTAGAGAGATTACAGACACAGAGATACACTGGTAGAAAGAGAAACAATGATTAGAAAAAAGTAGTGTGAATTAACCAAGTCAAAACAAAATTATTACATGTAATCAAATAATTACGTAATTAACCCATGGATCAGCTTCAACCAACCAATTTTCAGGCCGGAAACAGTGTGAAACTTCTGATTCAGACCAATTCAATCTAATGCTGCCTATTCATGCCTAACCAAATTTTGTTCCATGTTAAGTTGCATTTAAATATTCTAAAGAGATGAAGTTTTGCAAATATATCAGCATTTAATATATTGATTTTCAAAATATATACGACTCACAGAGCAAATCCAATTAACAGTTATCTAATATTGCTGATATATATTATAATTTTAAATTTATATGTTTTGCACCATCTGTTTCTTGGTTGAGTTAAATTAATATGTCTCTTTCGCATTTACTGTCTCTATTTTCCTTTCATATGTGTCTTTATGTGTGTGCGTGAATGCATGTGCTTGCATGAGCATAAGTGCATGTTTGTTCACACACCATGCCATATCCCAATGAACATTGAATTTTCCCATTTTAATGTGCGTTTACCATTTTATTGATTTGGTCCCTGGCTGAATGTGTTTTGGTTTCCAATAAGTTAACATCATTGGGGGACTGCAAGAATCAGAGGATCGTGGCTATAAATGTTGCAAAGCCAATCAAGTAAAACCATGAAATAGGAGATTCAGAACCATAGGGGGAAAGGAATTAAAGAAGAAAGACAAAGCAGTAGTATTTCTAGTAGCACCCTCTTGGTCAGATATTCTTATAACTGCAGCCCTAATTTTCAGAACTGGGAGAGGACTGTCTGATGCTGCAAAAGCACTAATGGCCAGAAGAGCTACAAAATATTCCTTGCTTTATAAGATGAGGAACTCAGTCATGATCTCCAGTTGGTTTTCACATGTTTGACAGCTTAAATAATATTTATCTCAGTCTGAGCATTGAGGATGATAAAGCTGGTTGATAAGATAGTATTGGTAATTAGCCTCAATTCTGTTGGTTCTTGAAATCATGTAGTTTGATCCTGAAGACTGAAAGGGATGCATTGAAGAACGAATTGCACAAAAATTGTTAATTCACAGCAGGCTCACATCTATTAGGTTAGCTTCAGTATGTTTCATCATGTTGCATTTCTAGCTGGACTTCCAAAGGTATTGGCTCGATATTGAGGTTTGGTTAGGTATATGAGTAAAACTGGTCTCAACTGAGTGGAACCACCCCATGCTGCCCAATTCTATGTTGTAGTGACCTGTACCACTTGGTTTCATCAGGTACCATGCCTGGGAGTGATAAAATACTGTGTTGGTAGTTGGTACACTGTGCACACCATATTATACCAACAATATTGTATCATACCGATAAGATACGGGGAGAGCAGTGGGTGTCGGTATAACGAACCTTGGTTAATCATGTACCAGTCTCTAGGCCAATGGAAGCAATGCCCACCTCCCATGATCTGTCCTTGCCTTTTCAGCCCCAACCAAACAACACTAATCAAAATTAATAATAATTGCTTCAAAAAATGGCTCATTTTTGTTATCCTTAGGGGTCGGTTTCATGAATTTGCAGAATTGCACATAACTTGACCTATCATAAGAAGGTAGTTCAATGCTTTTGGCTCCAGTGGAGACTAAAATATATCCTTACAGCTATAATTGCTGCAATGTAGGGCAGTCGAGCAAGCAATGTGCATGCTTGTGTTCAAATGAGCCTTATGGTTTTTGCTTCTATCGGTTTCTGTCATATATGACTTTATATATTGTTTATGAAAGTTGAGTCTTTAGTATTCACTAATAGAGACTAAAAATGCCTGCTATCTGTCCACATTAGTCTTGAATTTTTGCTTGTCACTTGCTGCTCACTTCATTAAGGAAGCTCGTATCTCATCAAGCTGTTGTGTCAGGACTTTCACAAGCCAAAAATGCTGAAGTTGATTCACAAGAATTGAATGCCAGGCTTGAGGTGCGCTTTCACACTTGGTATACATTATGATTTTTAATATTATGAATCAATCTTTAAACTGTTTTCTGATTATGTCATGTCCTCCATCATATCACCCTACAGCTCCGATCTCCACAACGCATTCCCTCCCCATTGAAATCTTGAGTGATAATACTGGAAGACAATGCAGATAGGTTCAAACTTCTTAAAAGTGTAGTTTCCAGTTATAGTGACAACGTTTTGACTTCCTGGTCTCTCAGTTTAATGTAAACTATTTCTTTTAATGTTGGCTGGATTTTCCAAATACGGATGTATAGACACTTATTCTGCTACAGTTTAATTGCACAAATTTTGTGGTAGGATTTGTGTAATAGGTGAACCACGTGCATGTCTCAACCTTGTAGGACATCCAATTTTTCAGTAAACTTTGCTATAACTATATCAATATAGAAGGCAATTAGTATTGACTATACACATGGAGTCAGTATTTGAATGAAGATATAAACATTACAAGAAGAAATTCATACTCTTGTAAATGTCATCATATTGGTAAATCTATTGGAATGCTTCAGAGTTCAGATCATATTTTGTTTTAGACGCTTTGTCTCAATCTGTGGGTCTTATATTGGCAATCTGGCAACACTTTATACCAAGCTCCATAATCTTGGTACTTGGTACCGTACCAATAAATTGTTGGTTCGGTATGGTATGGTATGCATCCCGTATTGAGACGGCTCCTCCTCTTGTTTTTTCACTTTTCATCATGGTACCGGACAATTCCACTCAGTTCGGACGTGTACGGACTGGTTCCAGTATGGAACCACTAAACCGATGTGGTTTTGCACTGGTTTAGTATGGTAACACTCTGAACCAGTCTGTTCGGGTCAGTTTTGCATTTATACCCTCTCATTTTTAGTAACTAATGCAAATAATGGATTCATCAATAAGTGTAAATGTTTTTTACCATTTAAAACTACAAATCTGACTTCTTGGTAATAGCGAGCAAGGAATATTTTTCTTTATGCTAAATAGATCTTTTGAACTCATAATTTATTAGATACTTTTGTCAATTTCAACTAAGTACTGTAAGTAAATTGATCCATATTATTCAGTCACTTGATAACCAGAGTTATTCTTTGATAAATGATCATTCATTTGGATGATTTAATTTGATCATTTATCAATAAAATTTTTGGTTGCATTTCATTTGTTTGGAAAGGCTCTTTTTGCTATTCATGGCTCCGAACCTTCTGAATGCAGCCTGAGTATAAAAAGAAAATTAAATATTTTTATCTTTCTATTAAGCATACATAGAGTTGCTGATTTTTTAATTTTTTATTGGTTGTAAATCAGATCAAACATTTGTCTTAAATTAATTGGATACCTTGGGAATGCTGTAATTGGAGCAAAGATCTACTCCACTCCACGTTGAAATGAACTGAAAATGGCTACAAAATAAGATGTGAACATCACTTTGAAAAGCAAGGGTAATAGATGGCCAGTCTTGGAGATGATTTAGTAGTATAATAAGAGACTAGGGTTTAGAAATCTAGAAGATTCTCATGAGGAGTAATAAATTAAATCAAAGAAATCATGAGATTGCACTAGATCATATTGTATAACATAAAAATTGTTGCTTTATACGCAAAAAGTAAATGAGAAACAGATGTAGTATCTTTGAAGACATCAATTTTAGGAAGATCAAACAGGATAAAAAAGGACAACATATTTGAAGGGGAAACTATCATTTTGATGGGGTTGATGAGGGAAAGTAAGAGTTTAATGGGAATTTGAGACACCGAGAAGAAAGTCCCACTGGCACTTCCATCTTTATTGCAATGTGATCTAGCGTCTCCAAAATTTTGCTTATGTTGTCGAAATTGCAGGTACAGCTGTTGCCTTTAGATTGGATTGCTTGTGAGTACCTAGGCATGTCAGCTAGTGTCTGTTGGGTTCAAATTGGCTCGCACTCATTTGATACTTGTTTTGTTTTGACTGTAGAGTCTAGTATATACTATAGAAGCTTCTAAACGAGATTTTTTTGTTATCCTTTTGGATATTCGAGTTTGTTTTGGCCTCACTTGAAGTGTAGTCTTCCACTTTGAGGTTTTGAAGTGCCAATCTTCAGCTTGGACACATCAATCAACATGTAGAAATTAAGCTAATCTAATTTCCATTTATTCTTTTGGGCTTTCTTTGAGGACAAAAGTAATTCAAGGAACCTCCACTTCCATTCTCTTTATGTTGAGTGGCAACTCGAGAGTGGGCCACATATTCCTCTCACTTTGCATATGTGACAGTGCCAACATGGAGATGATTGAGTTATTGTGGTTTAATTTATCCACACGTGGAAATATGGCACATTTTATTCTCATAAGAAAGTGCTTTCCATCATCGTGACCGAAAAATCTGAAATTCAGTCTCTCCTTGTCATTTCCTCTGAACAAAATAGCCACTTCCTTTATTTTAAAGTTGTTGGGCCCTTTCCAATGAATCACAACAAACTATTCTTCGTGTTATATCAGCTATTCCATGCGCTTCAGTGGAAAGAAGAAGAGTTTGTTGAAATTCCTGGTCAGCCCCACATGTTTTCTTGATCAGATTTCTATTTATGCTTTACTTTTCAAAACATTTGGAAAGTTTATCATCTTATTAAAAGTCAAAAATTCAAATAGATTTTCATTAGACCTGTTACTTTTTCAGCAAGCTTTTGGCCCATATGGTTCTGCTGACACAATTGTGCTTGACCTGGCTTTGTACTGACTCCATTTCTTCATATAAAACTCATCAATTTGAAGATGAATCAAAACTATGAAATCATAAAAACCTAGAAATTAGTATTGTTTGCAGATGTTTGCAATTTGTCTGGACATAATAACTGCTGTTAATATAAGCAGCACTAGGTAATGTTGTTACCGGTATGAGTGGAGGTTGTTATCAGTATTAGTTGAGGCATCTCCAGAAAAGATTGGTGCTTCATTATTGTACTGGCACTGCATTAGCAAATGCCTATGGCTATTGGAATTGACCTGTAATGTTTTGGATTCTTTTAATAACTGGACTAGCTGTTCTAGATCTTTCATCCAGTATATTTTGTTTTGACTGGTCTCTATGCCATGCTACAAAAGAGAGTAATGATGATTAACAAAGATAACATAATTGTCAACTGATCTTTTATAATTACTATGACCATGAGCTAGACATTCTTTAGTTTTAATACATTTGACAATTACGCATGTACATGCTACAACTTCTCATATTGTTAATAGTTCATCATCCTTCACCACTTTATTCGTATATAGTTGGTTATGAAGTTGAAGATTGCCTTTTGTTTTCTGAGTCCATGTTTTCCTTTCTATTCTGTCTTTTTTGTTTAAATTCTATCTTGTAGTATATAGAGGTGATGTTGCAAAAGGTTAAACAGGAAGAGAGGTTGCGGTTGTCGTCTGAGTCTCTAAATCATTGTACCAAGTGTATGGATGCAAATCATCAGACTCTTGACGGTTGCAATGGGACACAAGCCTGCAAGCACAAGCTCCAACCTGAGAATACTTCAATGGAAACTGCTCCTTCTTCTATGGCTTTAAATGGCAGCCAGAGTGTTCAATTAGAAGGTGCAGAAACACACTCAGGACCTGCAAATGAGGCAGTCATTAGTAGTTCAACAGTTTCTGGAACATGCACTAGTTCAATGCCTGATTTTTCTATTCTAAAAGGGGAGATCTGCTTAGATAATCTGTCAATAAGAGAGCTTCAGGAAGCTTTCAGAGCTACATTTGGCCGTCAGACTTCTGTCAAAGACAAATTGTGGCTTAAGCGACGGATTACAATGGGACTAACTAACTCCTGTGATGTTCCAACAACAAGTTTTGTGATCAAAGATCATAAAATAGTTCTCAAGGAAGTGAAAGAAGAACCATCCAAGTTGCAAAAATCTAAGACTGAAGCTGGTTCTTTGCCCTCAGATCAAGTTACTGATCCAACAGATGGTAATTTCCATAATTTACCAACTAGCCTTACTAACCAAACCGAAGACCAGCAAGTGTCCGGCAAGCGGCTTGGAAAACCTCTTTCAGAATATGATGAGAAGAATGAAGATCTACAAATGGAGCAGTTTGCCTCCAAAAGGGTGAGGAAGCCTACGAGGCGGTACATCGAAGAACTTTCAGAATTTGAGACGAGGGAGTGTTCTGCTAGATTGTTGTCTTCGGTCAAAAATTCTGGACATGGCCAGTCCTCTCCAAAATCTCAGATCAGGCCAGTTCATGATATTGGTTCCTGTGGCACAAGCTTTTCCACTAGGCTGGACTCTCTAGGAGGATTTGGTATTCAGGTACCATACGTCTCCAGGGTGAGAAGAGGGCGCCCAAGGAAGAATTTTGTGTCTCTCATGGTATGTAAACTACTGACTTAAACCTGGCAAGCAAGCTTTGGGTAATATTTAGTATTGCAGCAAGTTGCTATCATTCATGATAAAAATTGATATTACTTGCTTATTTGTTACTCCATTCATGCTTTACCATAGTTTATTTTTGATCGCTAGAAGACTTTGGTCATTACCAATTGATGCTGTTATTGAGGTGTTTCATAGACCATACACATTGGAACAATATATCATTTATTTTTTTGCTCTCTCTCTCTCTCTCTCTCTCTCTCTCACACACACACACACACCACACACACACACACACATCCTTCCATTAATCCACACCCCCACTATTTTTGCTTCACCACCCATAATCTTCTTCTTTCTTCAATTTGTTTGGTGTTCTTCTTTAAAATAAACAAGAAAACCTATACTATTTTTCAATTTGAAACACTAACATTTATATTGTTTTTCTTTAAAATAAAGAAAACCTATCTTACCCCTAAAAAATCTGCTTCCTGTATGTTGTTGATCACATCTTCATCACTGTTAATCTTTTGTCCTTACACATTTCGTTTTCTACAGTTATGTCTATTAAACTTTAGGTAGAGTTGACCAAGGAACAAAGTTTCATGTTTTGATGATATTCAGTGAATCATCGCTATGACCAAATTGTGCCTTATTGATATTCAGTAATAACATATAGGACACAATTTTAACTTTTATAACAGTGTTATCACTATGATAATTTGGCCTTTGAACCTGATATTATTTGTGATAACATTATAGAACTCTGTTATTTGGCTCAAAGCTTCAGAAACTATTTTCATATTATTTTTAACAGTGTTATAACTTATACTGTGGAATTATCTGGCTGTAATTGGAAAGATTTTTAATTTTTTTTCAAAGTTCTATGATTTTGGAATGGTGTGGTGCATGTGCAGCATATCTGTCATGGCTGGTGGCCAGCAGGTGCACTGCATCAGGACTTGAAACCTTGCCTGTGACCATTATAACAGTTGTTATAGAAAACAATGATAGAATATGGCTTTAACTATAACGATGATGCAACTGCAACTTAGACTGGCATCTTTGTATCTACCTAAGCTTTCTTTTGACTGGTTAAACTTTTCTATATTTTTAATTGAGGACAGAGCAAGGTTAGAAGTGGGGCTGAGAAGGATTATGAAAGAGAAGGGACAGGATTGATAATAGGAACACTGGCGACACAAATTGGTGGAACAAAAATGCCTTATAAGCTCTTCAGAAGTAGATATTAGGTTGAAGTGGTTGTAAGTTTAAAAGTAGAGCTACATAGCCATTGGTAGCCTTTTTGGGTGCCATTAGATAGTTTGCATGAGAATTGAAGTCTCAACATACTGGATCGTGAAGTTATACTCCTTGAGAATTCCTTAGCTCATTAACTTGACCTTTAGGGCTTTTAAGAGTAGACACGATTTTTTTTCTTTACCATGTAATGCAAGATTCCTTCTGCAACTGATTAATAAGCATCTTCTTTTGAAGGTTTGTCTATTCCTGAGTGACATGCTTTTCACTAGGTTTGTTATCCTAATCATCTTTCTTGTTTTCACTAGGTTTATTATCCTAGTCATCTTCCTTGATACACAAAAGGGCTTGGGCGTTTAATGCAGGGTGAAGATGTCTAGTTGGTCAGTTGCTATGCCTCTATACAGGCTGGCCTTGCAGAAATAGCCCTAAACAGTGTTCTGACTTCGATGGCAAACTTCATTTCTTAGAAAGTACCTTTTATTTTCAATTATTTTTGGCTAGTTGATCTGATTCTTTTTCCCTGAAATGCATGTGCCCATGTGAATTGTTTCATCTATTTCATGAAAATTATGATTAATGGAGCCAAAGCCAAAGAATATTTCTAGATATATGTTCTTTTGTCCCCTTTCAGTTTGTTAGTTATAACAATGATAAATTTCATTGATGCAAGGTTTATTTCGTGGAATTGTTAGATCATTGTGACCCCACAACTTATCAAAATTTCAATCTGTTTGAATGGACATAGGTAGTGTTATTAAGGACCTTTTAAATTTAGGATATGATGAAGGATGACATTTTTTTTTTTTAAATCTAAGTGAACCAAATAATTTGTTCTTTCAATTAATGGTTTATAGGGATGGCAATGGGTTGGGTAGGCCAATATCTGTACTTGCCTCACAATTAGAAACCTTGTACCCATACCTTCTCCATACCTGCCTCGCAGTGGGGTGGATTGGTAGAGTAGCGGGGTGGATTGTGGCGGTTCGGGTAAATTTGCAATTATTTTTTCTTTTACATGCAAATTAAACAAATAAAAATAATATAAAAGTAAATCTCTGAACTTCCATAGCATTAAACAAAATAAGAGTCTAAAAAGAAGATCATAAACCAAGTTTTCAACATGCTCTATTTCTTCAGGGAGAGAGAAATTTAGAGAGGATGAGAAAGAATCCATGTGATTTAGTCAGTCAATTGGTCAAAGGAGCAAAGCCTTTCTTCACCAATATAATTGATGGAATATGATGCTTACCAGACAAAAAGCTTTTGATCGGATATATTTAGGCAAAAACCTATGCAAGTCTCGAAAGGAAACAAAATTAAATGAAATAAAAACACAGTCAAAACATGAGATAGTGTTAACAAGTATATTAAGTATTTCTAATCATTTGTTATACTGGCGATATATTGGTAATTAGCATTGATCATGATTCCAATGGTCAAATAAAGTTATTTGCTACTTTAACATTCAAGCAGATGCTTAAAAGGCTAAATGGCCACTTATGATGATCAAGCGAACATGGCTTGAAGATAAGCACCATACATCCATTTAGGTTTGGGTTGGGGGGGTGTTTTAGGGGGTGGGTGGTTTAGATCTTAAGTAACCGCTATCAATAACACTGGAAATAGCAAAATCTTTTTCCAATATCATTTAAGAGCATAACAGTTTCCAAAAGCCTATTGATGTCCTATTTTAACATACTCATCCACTGCAAGAGGCAGAACACAGAGAGATAAAAAGGGAATGGGCTAAAAGTGTGTCAAGCAATCTGCAAACAACCTCAACAAGAATAACTAACACAGATAGAAAGGCGCTTGCTCCGACAATTTGATCAATACATTCAACCACACATTTTGCATCAAAAGAAAGGTTAGATTTCAATAGAATTATGGAACTTAGAGTCATTTCAACATTGAATGGCATGAAAGTTGCTCATGAGAAACAGATGAATCTGACTTTCTTTCTCATTTTTTTGTTTAAAAAATGAAAACCATGGTGCCTCAAATTCAATCTTGTTTTGAAGAAAAACATTTACAAAGATATCTAAAAAGGTGAGGAATAAGGGCCAAAACATTTAGGATCAGATGAAAGAGAAGTAGATACAACCTTCCCAATGCAATTTATCACAATCTCTTATCCTAGGATGGCGATGCAGTCAATCTCATCCAGAAATTGAACTTTTCGAGACATGGGCAGGAAAACTTGCTTCAAAACCATTGGCTAGACCTCTCGTGAGCAATACAAATCAATCGACAATCTCTAGAAGCCATTGGAAATAAGAATCACACTCAGCCATATGCGCTGTGAATCGGACTACTGACAACCAGGAGCAATCCCTCATCTGCATCGGACTACCAACAACCTGGAGCAATCCCCCATCTGCTGCTTCTTGCTCATCGAGAAAGAGGTCCTTCATAATCCAAAACACAGCGCGCAACCCCACGATCATGGTGCTGATGATCAGCGATACCAAGACATTCAATCCAACATGGGTGAATATGAGGGCGACAATTGTCACAATGACGTGGGCGAACAGAACCAAGTGCTTGTCGATCTCACAACCGAAGAGCATGATGGGCTTATCATGAAAGAAATAGGCGACCTTGTTCTTGGGGAGGAGAGTGGGTGCAATGATGGAGGAGATGAGAAACTGTTCGATGGTTGTCGGGACAACGGCTGAAGGGAGGAGTGTAGAACACCGGGGCTAGGGCAAAGGGAGGGTTATTTAGGATTATATATTGGGTTTAAGGTGGTCTTTGCCATTATCTGCACCCACCCCAAATCTGCTTCGGGTATTAGAATTAAAACCCATCACCACCTCCTCCTTTAAATGGGTTGGGAGGGTTGGGTACCCAATGGATCAGCTAAAATTGCCACCCTAATGATCCATGAAAGATCCTAAGATGCAATATCTGGAAACATGTTGGAGTAACTAAAAATGGGAAAGTTCTATCAGGAAGAGATTATTTAACAAGGAAAAACCGTTACAAACTCATGGTTTCCTCGATTTATTCTTTCTTTTAATCTAAGTTGACTTCGCTTCAAATCAGTCTAGGCAAGTTCTTTTTGATGTCATTGGTGATGAAGATGATTTGAGGGGAAAATGTGATGTGTAATTTTGTATCCTTTTAGATGCTCAAAAAATGTGTGCAACTGGTCCTTTTTCGAAATTGTAAGTTATGTTGTATAATATTAACCAATAACGGTATGTCGCTTTGCACCATATCTACACTGGAAGGGTAAGTACTATAAAGAAATGTAGGTTTACTAATGACAGATGATGAGATGAGGATATGAATATAATGTTCCTAAAAATATTCATCTGGATCATATGGACTTTGCAGAGGCTTAATTTTTGTTATTTTCCCCTTAAGAACATCTGACATAGTGATTCATATTTTTTCCTTGCTCTCCCTGAAAAGAAGTAACCTTGTTTTCTATAATATTTGTGACAATTGGCAGAAATACCATCCTGGTGGCATAGCACCCAACCTGGTTAAAACAGCTCTTGGGATTCCTGCCTTGCAACAAAATAGTGAAGGTGGAAGCAGAGTAAAGAAAGCAAGAGCTCCACCTATGCATATTACACAGCTGGTAGGATGATACTCAACCCAACATGTAGTTTGTCTCTCTTGATAGTCTTGTTTTTTATCATGATTTTTTTGTTGTTGCTAGCAGAGTGTTATAGTACCTGACCATGTGACGTGTCTCCCCTGTTAGTATGTATATTTAATGGCTTTATATAGTTGCTAACAAGGTTGTTGAAATGCCTGTTTGAATTAAGAACCATCAGTGTGTCAGTATTTTTGCATTAACAACTGAGATGATTTTCTTCTACTTAGGAAATTCGATTATTATCAATTCTCAATAGTTTATATAATCTGAATATGATCTAGTATATGTAGCAGAAGAACTATGCAAAATATGCTGATATGTTTGAGGATATGTGATGATCTCTATAGATCTTTTATTTTTTAACTCTTATTTTAGTATTTACTCATTGGTTTTATATTTTTTATTTAATTCTGAACATGTTTATTGGCATATCAACACTTAAAACTCCATATTTAACAAATCTCAATATGAGGAATAACTGTCCAAGAAGTATAAAGAGTTCTAACATTCTAACCAACATCTTTAGCTGCAGAACTTTGTTGATGAGAGAGAAAAAAGGGATGCAGAAACAATTTACGGTGATGATGAGCATGATCTAGGGCTTGAAGAGTTTGATGCTGCTGGAGATAATGTAGATGGCAATGCCGATACTGAGCCAGCATCAAAAGGTGGTGTTCGAAGGAAGCATCATCGTGCTTGGACTCTTGGTGAGGTTTGAAGTTAGTTGAAGGAGTAGCTAGATATGGAGCTGGTAGGTGGTCTGAAATTAGAAGGCTGGCCTTTGCCTCTTACTCTTATCGCACCTCTGTTGATCTTAAGGTAAGCTCATTTTCATGCCAATAACCTGCATCTTCAATCAGACTTGTTAAGTTTCTGGTATTTCACAAGGCTATCTTCCTCACAGTTTGAAATAAGATGAAAGCCTCCATATTATAGAGCATTGAACTCTAATTAATGCAATTCTGATGGTTTCTGTTTTCAGGATAAGTGGCGGAACCTGCTGAGAGCAAGCTTGGCACAAGGTCCTTCAGACAAAGGGGTCAGATAAGCAGCAACTTTGGTTTTTTCATTTTTTTGGCGGGGGGTTGGGGAGATCAGAGTATCCAATTAAACCCCATCCCTGTGATGGTTCGGAGAACAGTGAAGAGAGAGAAATATTTAATTTCTTGATTTATTTCTTATTTCTCTTCTGTTGTGTCTTCAGGCCAAGAATTCCCGGAAGCATACTTCCGTCCCAATACCAACACCCATTCTGTCACGAGTAAGGGAGCTGGCGGAGATGCACTCACAGACCAGTACCGAGCTCGGTCCAAGTAAGATTAGCGGCTGTGGTGGGAGAAATGTACAGGAAGAAGGATCTGGATTTTTGTGATCAGCCTTGTAACTAGAACAGTCAAACTAATAAGGAGAAACGCCATATAGCCACTTACCACTTATGTACAATAGTTAGTTTTTTTTTTTTTTGGTAAAAGCTTTTGTACAATAGTTTGATACAAACAATCATTACCATTCTCTCTTCAGGCAATTTTGAGCATTTCCTGTTCCACTCCTTGCAGTGCTCTAAAACGGTGCTGATTTGTTACATATATAGGCTGGGAAAATTATATTTGGATCCTTCCTTGCTTGACTCTTGAAATTTGATAATTTTATGTATTTCTTTTAAAGCCCGGAGAAGTCACCTAGAGTTTGAAAGGTGCAAAAACAATGAAGAAGACAAGGTTTGGATCTACCAATCTCTCCGTCGTGGCCTATGCAAAAATTGATATGCACGCGGCCAACATTGCTTGTTGACCTACAATCTTTTTAAAGCATGTTTGGTTGATGGGAGTTGGATTTTAAAATAAAAATAAAAATAAGTAATTTTTATTTTAGATGTCTATTGTGATGAGTTTTAGGAGGTATTTGGTTCGTAATCGGTATTGAAATGGATTGGAATAGAAACCAAAATGATTATATTTTTTAAAGTATTTGGTTCGGATTGGAATTGAAATTGAAATAGAATGAAAATTTGAATTTTGGAGAGAGTCGGGATTGGATTTTAGAGCTTTGGATCATTTTATTTTGCTCTAGAATTGAAATCAGATTCTTCTCAATCAAACGATTGAAATTGGAGTCATCCATTCTCATTTTGATTGCAGTTCAATTCTTCTAATCAAATATCTTTTATTTTTATTTTATTTTCGAAGGAGAATGTGAATGATCCAAATTTTAAAATTAATTTTTTTTTTTTAATATTTAAATCTTGTTTTGATTTTGATTACAAATCAAACGAGTTGAAAGATATGATCATTTTGATATCTATTTCAATTCATTCCGGTCTAGGTTCAGTCGCCAACCAAACATGTCTTTTTCAGCCTATACTTATCGATTTTTCCCATCATTTTGTTACTTTGTACACGATAACAAGGAGCCCGACGGATCCGCAACGAGCAAGCTCGGAGTTTTCTTGCAGGGGAGGGAGGCATAAATAGTGGTTTCTTGTTGGTCTCTCTCCATGGCCCAAAAGTGGGAGATGACTCAGATGAGCGGCATCCAAGATTTGTCTGCGAAAGAAATCCGCATAGATGATTTTATGGAGTCAGCAGTTGCTACCTTCACTGGCTTTGTCGTTTCACGGAGAGAATGTTCCGCCGGTAATTCACTAAAGAGCGATACTTGTGGGTTCACGGACCAGACTGTTGGTATGCTGAGAGAGAGAGAGAGAGCATTTCTTTTGACTAAGTCACAGAAGAGCAATGTTAAAAGTTGATAAAGTATCTCGGTAGTCGATACTGATGGTAGGACGTCTATCTTCTTCTCCGAAAGAAAAAGGAAAAAAGAAAAGAAAGAAAGACCTGTCGTCCAGATCATCACCCATAATTATCAGCACTTGAGCATTAGGATTTTCTTTTAAAAAAATATAAATAGAACGCAAGAGTCGAAACACAACCTAAATCCATTGTTTCAAGAACACCGGCCAGTATGATGTTTTGATGGCCCAAGGGGGGTCATCAGTTTTAAAATCTAAGCATGGCCTTTACAAGCGAAAAGACCTGTCATTATATTGCTACCGCTGCTATATTAATGATTTCAGCCATGCACTCGTGTTAAAAAAAAATGGCATCTCGACGTAATCCTTGTTCATTAACTTAATAGAACTTGGATAAGTTTTCCTTCCCCTTTTGCTAAAACAACATTTTCTTCTTTCATCACTTACTAATTAAAGGGTTTGCTGCCCAGCAACTATAATTATTCTCGTCACTTGCATGTCCAAACCTCTCCTTCTTCCATAGAATATAGCGGAAAAGGCCAGCCATGCTTGCATAAATAGCACCAACAGCAGAATCTTTATCCCCTCACGTGGGAGGGAGACATCAGCGTTATAAAAACACAAGAACTAACAACCATTGCACCCAAAAATGCAGACAAGTACGTACCAAGTTTGGTCGTCCGTACGTGGGTGGTAGTGTCGATCACTTTGCATGGTGCATCAACAATCGTACCTATATATAACTTTTTTACAAAGATAATCAAATGATGTTTGACATTATATTCCCGGCCTGGGCAAATTACACGGATTAGAAATCCGTTTCCCAGATCTCTAACGGTCAACGTCAGGACTCTCGTCACCTTTGCTTTCCTCCCTTGCTTTCAACCCTCGGATGGCCGACACCAATTTCCTTCCGTAGTAGCCGAACACGTATCGCTTCACTGGCTCCCTTTCTTTGCCACAATTTTAAAGCATAACTTGGCAGGCTCTGATATCGTAAGAGTGCCGTGTACTGTTAACAACATTGCAGCAGATCCTCTTCCTTCCAAAGCTGGGATTTGTTTTTGAATTTTTAAATACTTAACGGCTACGTACTCCCACGCTGCACCTAATCACTTCCCGGAAAAAAAATATAAACAGAGCTTAGAGATTAGAGCTTAAAAGGGTCGTTGAGGCTTCCGGAAAGAGCTAGGGTTAGGGTTTCTAAATTCTCTCTCCACCGGCATTCACAAGCGAGGATTTTGCAGAAAGTTTTTTAGGGTTTCCATGGATCCCCAGAGAGAAAACTCCGAGAAGAAGCAAGTGGAGGTGGTCTTAGTGATCCCAGAGGAAGGGGGAGCGCCAGATTCCTCTCGGAACCACACCAGTGTCACAAAGGCGGAGTCTTTGGATGATCTCCCCAAAGATACTAACCCTAAGCCCAAGCCCCCCTCTTCCATTGGACACTCTTCGCCTGAGATCATCAAATCCAGCTCCAGCCCCAAGAATTCCCCCCGGCCTCCCCAGCACGAGGCCCTCCTCCACCGCCGCTCCATTTCCAAGCCTAAATCCAGATTCGTCGAGCAGCGTCTCCCCGCCGGTGCTTCCAAATCGGTCGAAGACGGCCGCACGCCAGCACATGATCGGTCCTCGAGTTCCCCATGCCATGGCTCGCCGAATCCGAGGGGCTCCGGCACGCCCAAGAGCCCGTTGGCTGCCGCCGACGAAGAGGAGGAGGATGATGAAGAGGTTTATAAGAAGGAGCAGTTCCACGAGAGCCGAAAGCGGGGAAGGAGGTGGAAAGTTAGGACCTTGATTGAGTGGGTAATACTAATTCTTGCCATGGGGTGCCTCGCTGCGAGCTTGACGGTTCGCCGGCTGCAGGGCTGTGTGATCTGGGGGCTGGAGATTTGGAAATGGTGTCTCATGGTGACGGTAATTTGCTGTGGCCGATTGGTAACTCAATGGTTTATCACTGTCCTTGTTTTCCTGATAGAAATGAACTTTCTTCTGAGGAACAAAGTGTTGTACTTTGTGTATGGGCTGAAGAATAGTGTTCAAGTTTGCATTTGGTTGGGTCTGGTTCTGCTCTCTTGGTCACTTTTGTTCAATCAAGGAGTTCGGCGATCGCCCAAGACGGAAAAAGTTCTTGGTTACATCTCCCGGGCCCTGGCTTCGCTTCTGATTGGATGGGTTATATGGTTGGTAAAGACGCTTTTGATGAAGATTTTAGCTTCTTCTTTCCATATGAACAGGTTCTTCGATCGAATCCAAGAGTCCCTCTTTCATCAATATGTGCTGCAGACACTCTCCGGGCCACCCGTGATGGAATTGGCTGAGAAGGTGGGGACTGCAAAGAGTACTGGGCAATTGAGCTTTAGGAGCATGGGGAAGGGGAAAGGGAAAAAGGGGGAGGAGCAGGGTGTGATCGATGTCAATAAGCTTCACAAGATGAAGCAGGAGAAGGTCTCAGCTTGGACGATGAAGGGGCTGATCAATGTGATTAGGACATCAGGGCTTACGACAATCTCAAATACAATTGAGAGTTTTGATGAGGGGGCTGAGCATAAGGATATGGAAATAACTAGTGAATGGGAAGCAAAAGCTGCAGCTTACCGAATTTTTAAGAATGTTGCAAAGCCTGGTTGCAAGTGCGGAGATTTCTGAAGCATTAATTTTCTCTTTGTTTTCCTCTTTAATATCAACTGATGTCTTTGCTTTTCTGTTGGACCACAGATATATTGATACAGAGGATCTTCTGAGGTTTTTGAGCAAGCAGGAAGTTGATATCATTCTTCCATTGTTTGAAGGAGCTGCAGAGACTGGAAAGATTAAAAAATCTGCATTGAGGAACTGGGTGGTAATTACAAATTTTTCATTTCTATGATTAGAGTGTTTTAGTTGATGCCATAGCATATTAAATTGAGATATCATTTTTTTTTTAATTTTTCAAGTTAGTCTATAGATATTCTTCAATGTTTCAGAGCATGAATTGTAGTATCTGGCCAGGTTACAATTAATAGAAAGCTGGTAAAAGTGCAAAAATCATTATATAAGATGCAATAGTTTTACATTTAGGGCATGTTTGGATAATCTCATGCAATCCAATAGGATTCACAAGATACAAGCCAGACCAGACCCATGTTCACAGTATTCAAAGAAATGTTTTCAGAATTGGCTAGCCTGAAATCCCATAGGGAGTAAAAAACAAAACCTCACTGGATCTTTTTTTTTCCATCCTATATGAATGGACTGGAAGAGGTCCAGTTTACGTAGGCTGGGCCAGACCTCATTCTATAATACTAGACAATCTGTACATGTAGTTTAGAAGATATGTGATGCTTCCAGTCCAGTTTACATAGGCTGGGCCAGACCTCATATTCTGTAATACTAGACAATCTGTACATCTAGTTTAGAAGATATGTGATGGATGGGCCAGGCTCAATTTCTGCGGGATTTAAAGCTCCATCCTGCAGAAATATTCAAACAGACCCTTCTTTTGAAATTTATTTGCAGTTTGCAACATATCTGACCACATCTGTCTGTGTAATTTTGTTTTCAGGTGAAGGCCTACCTTGATCGTAAATCGCTGGCACATTCCTTAAATGACACCAAAACAGCAGTCAGCCAACTCCACAAACTTGCAATAGCCGTTGTTATTGTCATTATCGTAATCATCACACTACTATTAATGGGTCTTGCGACAACAAAAGTACTTGTCTTTATCTCATCACAGCTTCTATTGGTGGGTTTTATGTTTGGAAATACCTGCAAGACAGCATTTGAAGCAATCGTCTTTGTATTTGTTATGCACCCTTTTGATGTTGGTGATCGTTGTGTTGTGGATGGAGTTCAGGTAAGTTTCAAGCATTACAATCTCTATCTCAGGTATTTGGTAATCGGTCTCTTATAGAATGAAATGTGTTCTCTGGTTGCTGACTATGCAGATGATTGTAGAAGAAATGAATATATTGACTACTGTTTTCTTGAAATATGACAATGAGAAGATTTATTACCCAAATGCGGTCTTGGCAACTAAACCAATCAGCAACTTCTACCGAAGTCCAGACATGGGTGATGCCATTGATTTCTCTGTTGATGTTTCCACTTCGGTGGAGAAGATTGGAGCTTTAAAATCTAGAATAAAAGCGTAAGCTATTGATTTTGCTCATTTGTTACATTGTACCTTGCTTCTTGATTGGCAAAGTGCTATTAGTTATAATCATGGTATTCCGTACCGGCCGATTTACTCCATATCAAACCGTACTGGTGGAGAGCCGTCCCGGTTCAAGTCAGATTTTCGGAAAATGGACCGAATTGGTCGGTTTGGTACGGTATCGGTCCGAACCGCTCGATATTGGGCGGTTTGGTCCGGTTCGGTACGGTTCAGGGCCGATTCGGTCTGATTTTTTTTTTTCTTTTTAGTGCCGGTGGGTGAAATTTTTTTTGATTTTTTTTATTATCTGTACGGTATGGTACAATCCCGTACGGTACGGTACCGCCGGCAACTGGCATGGGTTTCGGTACTGAGTCCGCGAATCTTGGCTATAACTTTTTCAATTTTTGTTTTTATTATTAGTATAGTGCTAATCCTAAAGGATGAGAATCCCTCCGAATGTTTCCTTATTTTTTTTTTTAAAAAAAAGAATCTCTCGACATGACTATTGCAACCACCCTTCTATTTTTCCCTAGTACCACAAATGATTGCTTGGAAATCTAAATTAGTGGAAAGCGTGGTATACTGATTTACTGTTATTTTATCGATGTTTGATAAACATATGGGGATTAATGAGTTCCTCGTAACAGAGTTTTATCTGTCATACTATTACACCTGCACTGTCATTGAATTTTTTATATTGAACATATATACATTGCTTTATTGATATTACAAATAAATCCATTGTAATGCTTCCTCTGATGTTAGAAGAAAATTCCTGTTATTTTGATTATAGCAATCATTGTTCATCCTGCGCTCCATTCGTAGGGTCTATTTTATGGTTATAGTTTTTGCCTTCTTGTGCTCTCAGGTACATTGAAAGCAAACCCAACCACTGGCATCCTAATCACAGCATAGTGGTGAAGGACATTGCGAATGTGAATAAGATGAACATGGCACTGTATGCTACGCACACTATGAACTATCAGAACATAGTGGAGAAGAACAGCAGGAGGACTGATCTTGTTCTTGAGATGAAGAAAATATTTGAGGAACTCTCAATTCAATATCACTTACTGCCTCAAGAAATTCATCTTAGCTACACTGGCTTAACCCCGTTACCTGTAAATATTGGCCAAAGCATTTAAGATGGTTCGCCCTATGCACTCTATGGCTTCATTCTTTCCGAATTAGTGGGCACCGGACTGAAACTTTTGACATGATCCTGCATACTCCGCACATGATGTTTAGGTATTGTTGATAGAATTCTGTCATCTTTTCATTTGTTCTGTCTCTTCTAATCTTGTACACCTGTCGTAGGCTGTCAAACAACCTCTTATAAACAGATGCACATGTATTGGAAGTGTCTGCAATTAAGGTATCTTGTTGTGGTTTAATACTAGCATTTGGTTATCAGGGTGCTTCTTGCTGGACAATTGAGCTAAAATTCTGGTAATTGATGCCACTGTAATTCAGAACATGTCAACATGTTGTAATGCGATGACATAATGATTTACCTCTCCTGCGTCTTAGATCTTGCAACTTTGGAAAACCAATTAGGCTTTAACTGCTCATAATATTGATGCTAACCATGTGGTCCAATCCCTGCAATTCTACTAGAAATTCTCTCAATCTCATACACTGTCATAACATGTCTTCTTTTTGCTTACGTGCTCAAACAAATCCTGATAATTATGCTACAGCATGCTGTTGTGATGGGAAACTATAATTTGAATCATTGCAATGCCCAGAATTGGTTAACCAAAATGATACTTGTCTTTCCTCATCTCAGGAGCTGCTAACTTTAACAACATGGATGTGATCAGGGCAACCTCGGTTACATGTAATTGGCATCAATAACATCTTTTCTGTGGCACACAAAAGTTTAGGACCAATTTGTTTAACCTGTTAAGCAACATAAAGATGATTGAAACACGTCCAATTTTTGTATCCTTGCGTTAAAAGGTAATGCAGGGTCGGTAGAGTTCATTCAATCTTATTTGCTCAAAACTGTCATCTATGGCTTCGTTAACCTGCAGAGACTCTCCATCTAATAACCTTTTGATATCCACAGACTCCCAACCCAGCCAAAACCAATTATTAGAGTCAGGCTTTCTGGCTTTAGCAGACCTCTGGGAATGCTTTGTGCTCTCTGTGGAGCTGACGATATATGATGTCCTTGCATTTTTTTTTTTTAACATCCATTGTTTCCATGTTTTCTTATGAAATACCTTTTCTAATTTAACTGTTTCCCCTTCAATTTTTCATCCTTCAAAGTAATATAGATAGAAAAAAAAATCCTTTCTCTGAATGGAGAATAGGTTTATTTATATTTTTCTCATGAAAAAATGATTCATTTTACACTATTGCATGGGACTAAATCCTTGATTACCGCTAGCATACGTAAATCTATATTTGTAGATCTAGAATAACCTTGTGCTCTAGATTTGAGAATATTTGCCCTTTGACTTGATTATATATTAGCAGAAATTAATTATGCCAGTCTAATATCTCTCTTGTTTTTTCCCTTTAATCTTCTCCCTGTGCACTTTTAAAACGATGTAGTATTATCCTTCACAATGCATACCATGCATAGCACTGGATTTAGCTTAATCTTATCAATACACCATACCTCTTTTTCCAGGATTCTAGCTTCTTAAATTTGTAAAGTTTTCACCATTTTTAATGTGTTGATAAATTAATAGTAATAATCTTTTAGCTGATCTGAATTCTTTGTTACTATGTAAGAAGACTGTTATCCACCTCCTCCCTGCCTTTTTTTTTTTTTTGTCCTCTTTTCGAACCTGTGCACGTCAAGCTTTGCATCTGTCCGGTAGCTAATTTTTCCATTGGGAGAGATCTGACCACTGCTTCCATCCCTTTTGAAGAGAGTCTCAAGATAACCTTATCCCATGATCCCAGAACCAGAAGCCTCCACATAGGATTCAGATGCTGACCTGACATCTCATAGCCATCTCCTAACCCCTCATCTTTCCTCCCACTCTCCACTCCCTTCTCCTTATCCACATTAAAGCCGCTCCCCACATCACTCTGTCCATTACCCTGCCTTACAGTAGCCACCACTTCTCAATGGCCTCTACTGCAGCTGCAGTGACCATGGCAATGCCCTCGCCTTCCTCCATTACCCTGAGGAGGGCCTTAATAGGCTCCACTGCCTTGTTCCATCCAATGAGACCCTTACCAAGGGCCACCATTTCTACCAAAAGATCCCACGGCCGCCTTGCGGTCCAGGCATCATCATCATCATCATCATCGACGAAGGAGCAGGCAGTAGCCAGACTAACAGCTGCAGCTTTGGCGGCCGCCCTGGTGATCCCAGACATGGCAGAGGCAGCTCAGCCAGGGGTCTCACCATCACTGAAGAACTTCCTGCTCAGCATTGTTGCTGGTGGTGTTGTGCTCGGCGTCCTTGTTGGGGCGGTGATTGGAGTCGCCAACTTTGATCCTGTCAAACGGAGCTGAAAACCAGCAAATTATAATTAATTGGAATATATATTCTCTAGATGTTGTTTGATTTTTCTATAAATCATTGTAACTTTGCATCATCGGTGTTATTTGTAAGTGGTACTTCCAAGCAATGTTACTAGAACCTTGTGGGAAAGATTTCTTTGCTGTGAGTTAACAGCCTCCTTTTATCTCTTGTTTGTTTTGAATTGACACAAAGATGCAATCTTAATACCCAAAGCTTCATCAGAAGCAGCTTTTCGCGACGGACAGGTAATTTGAGACTTCTTGGTGAAATAAGTTACCATTGGTGAAAAGGAGCTTTATTTGGTAACTCCAATTGCACTGTAAGAAGTCATCAGCAATCAAGGATTAGAATTTGGAATTTCCAAATTGGAAATGATCAAGGCTTCGAAATGTGACATTAGGAACGGATGGAACCCAGCGTACAGAGCGGTGCAGGAAAGGGAAGAAAACTTAAATTTTTAAGTCCATAAAAGAAGGACTCTTTTCTGGAGGTTACCACTGAACAGAGAACACAACTCAAGGATTCTGACCACTCTGATATAGCCAAAAAGTTCTCTACCAGTCTTCAAAATTTCAGTTTCTTGGAGTTTATTCATTATTAATTCCCTTGGTTGCTCAACAGGTTTGCTAAAGCCAATCATCAACCAAATTCAACCACCTGGAGGCCTCTTCAGCCAACAAACAGCTTTTAACTATTTCAAACAGTAATAGTGAAATAGCGAACACAGCTAACCACTAGCTTAAAGAGATCTGGCATCATGAGTCATGGTGGGAAAAATTAAAGCTAGAGCAGCCACGCCCTGCTCAAGCTCCACAGTCATTTTATAATTAAACGTAGCATCAAAGGTGAGTATCTAAAATTTAGCTACAGGCCTTCTCTTTCAGGAAAACAGTGGATTTAAATTTTCTCTGGATAAAATCTGGGTCAAGAAGCATAAAAATAGATGCTATGAAAGGCAGAAGGCAGGATTCGAGTCAGAAGAATGTTGGATGTAGCTCCACGAGAAACCAGCTCACACCTGCAAATCAAGTGGTTTAGACATCTGGAACGTCAATTTCTCGGTACAAAATAAACCTGCAGAGGTATGACTTCAATAATTGATCTGATAGAAGACTTAAAAATGGTGGACTTTTGGTGAATAAAGCATATCAAATGTGGCGGAGAATTAGGATAAAATAAAACTGTCCTTGGTCTTTTGATAGGCTAGAAAATGTGAAAGAAGCATGTGTGAATTTTTTCACACACAGCAACCAGTTAACCTACATCACATCATGCAACTTGATCCATACCAAGAAAGAAAACCATACCGTGGATCCTTCATATGATACATCCAATGGATCCTTCTTATTACACATTTTTACAAGAAGCATTTTGTCAGTGATTAAGAAGGTTAAATAACAGGAAATTGTCTCCTTCAGTATTTATGAATTGAGAAATTTATAGATGACAAAAAGAAATTTTTAGATGATATGTCAAGTCTAAGCATGCCAATCTTGTATAATATAATATTTTTCAGCATGCAGACAAGTGTGACAAAAACAGCCTAAAAACAATTATCAAATAAGAAGCAAAAATATACCAGATTAATATAGATTACAGAAAAAAGGTAATCTGCACTAAGAAATCCAGCCAAATAACCTAAAAATTAGTGTTATATTATGACAATGACCACAAGCAACAAGCCTTGTCATTCCCCACAAAGAAAATCCTTCAACTAGAAGAAACAAGAAATACCAAGATGTTGTTAGTTCTTATCGCAGCCCATCTATTAAAAATAGACACCTCCAACGTAGAATTCTTCATAACTAAAATGGTACATGATAAAGGGGGGAAAAAAAAATCCAACATCAACATTAGGTTGTCAGAAAACTAATTCCTTTAACAGGACTAAGGGATCGAACAACTTGTAATTACACTAAGCGGATTTTACAAATGAGCCATCCACTGCACTTAGTATTTGTTGTATGTGGAATTGACACATGGATACACCTGATATCCTGAAAGGTGCAGTGGTAAATTGTCGACGTGTCATTTATTAAAAGAATCTTTAATTTCCAAGCCATTGAATCAAGCAAATATATGGGTATGAACACAAATTCTTCTCGAGTCAACTCTAGAACCTTACAATAAATCAGAATCAGAAAAGCCGTATGTCCCACAGTGATGAATGAAGGACTGCTCATTTCATGAAAGATTTGCATTCATGCAGAATGCTTTAAGATCAAATCTAGTAGGTATCTGCTCTCGGTGGATGGATTCACTTTCTCTGCCTTAATGACTGTGATTTTCACTCGCTGCTCATCTCCAAAGTGTTCTTCTTTTATTTTGAGCTTAAATAGGTACTGCTGAAAGAGACTACGACGTATGATCTCCCCAAACCTAGTATCATCATTCTCTTCATATTTTAGCATGTATAGCTCCTTTGCTGAGCAACCTAAAATCTCCTCCCCTGACTCTTGGAAGGCTGTTACCCAAGTTAGTCCTGTATGGTCTTGCACCTGGGCCTGAAGAAGATACCTGTAGTCACACTCTTCAAATTCTTTATCACACCTATCACAACACCAGTTTCCACTAGCCAGCCTCGACACCTTCTTGCTACATCGTCTATCACCAATCATCAGAGGACAAGCTGTATAACAGAAAGTATCAGTCTTGATGAACGAAATGGTAGCTTTCACTGTCACCCAGTCAGGTTTATCACCCCTTCCAAGACCCTCATGTTTGATCTGTGACACTTTCTTCCGGATATCATTCGGAGAAAGCTCTGGCATGGCATCCCTGGAGATAGACTGAGAGGCAGCATTCTTTCCTCCTCCATCAAACCACTTTCTCAAGCTATGAGCTTCAGAGGAATTAGGATCTATATAGAGTTGTGTAGAAGAAATTGTTCCAACAGACTTTCCACTGAAGTCATTTACTTTTCCTGCCTTAACAGCCAATACTGGAAAAATCCCAGAGTCGAGCATTTCTTGCAGTTGCCTACCTTCTCTGTTGCAAAAGTCTCCCCATAGAGTTAACTCAACACTTCGACCAGACACATCTTTCATATTTAGTATCCTTCTCAGAGTTTCCATACCATTTTTCCTCAATATAGTGACTGAAGGATTAATTGATGTCACTATGCCAATAATATCCACAATTGAGTTATTCTCTGCATTCTCAATTTCACTAATTGGTCTGAAATTAAACTGTTGTGTTGGTATGGAGTTGTCCTCATCAGGACAGAGCTCTACAGTTGATGTTGACTCCAAAAATATTTCCCATTCATTGTTAAGATGGTTGAAGCTCTTCCGAGCAGGCTTCAGAGTTCCCTTAGATATCATATAAACCTTCCCAACATCCACAATCTCATAGAAACGGTCAACTACAGCATTAAAACAGGTTGCACGTATCTCTCCTCCATCAGAATCAAGGAGGTCAAAGGAGAACACTTTCCCATCTCCCCTGGCATTGTTATACCTCCGAAGCTCTCCCTTTGCAGTCACTCTTGCTTTGATGGCCCATCGCCCCTGATAAGGATTCAGAGCAGCTATCGGAATTATCCGTGCAGGAGCCTCATTTTTCATGATTGCCCCACGGTTCTTGTAATTTGGTGGAGGCTTGTAAGATGGTTGGACGGTTGGGTGGAAACTCTGAACGTTGTTGCCGGGGTTTGTTCCTGAACTGGATACAATTCCTGCCCTGCTGAGTGATGCTCCTTTTGAGTTACCAAAATTGTTATTAGATGATGCCTGCAGAGTGATTTCTGCAGCTTCTGGAGGCAGATTAGGATTCCCAATTATCTCACACTCTATGACTAACGTTTGCATGTTCAGAACAATAATAATCCTGCATCAATACAAGCTCCAGCATTAAAATAGTAAACCCGAAATTCAAAAGAAAAAGAAAGGAACAAGAAGATGACAATTTGGAGGCTGGTTATCATTTATCAAACGCACATGAAACAATATCAATTAAACTTTGATAAACACATATTACCCTTCTCCATAATTAAACAAAATATTTGAAGTAAAACTTGCCGAGAAATTTTTTTTTCCAGTTTTTGTGATTTTTCAAAAATATTACCAATCTGTGATTCATTGCAGGAATGAATATTTAAATGACTTCCTTCCATAGCTATAGAGCATACTTCTAAGGCTCTGATCAATAATTTAAACTTATCATGAGTTCAATTTTCTTAGTAACTTATAACATCCACTAGTTTAACCACTTCCTCGGCATCAGTGACAAAATTTTTGGCAAATTAACCCCCTTCACGGTCTCCGATTCACAAAAATTACATTCTTTCTCGCGTCGTTCCCTTCCACCGCTTCCCAAAAAAAAAAAAAAAATAGAAAAAATAGAAAAAAGTTTGAGAGAGAGAGAGAGAGGAATGAACCTTCGACCCTGGACGGTGCTAGAGATGTACTCGAGCAACTGAACGACCGAGCCCTTCTTCACCTTCTCCGCCTTGACAAGTACACCGAGCTGCGTCGCCAGCAGCGCCTGCTGCGTCGCCGACCCGTCCGACACCACCATCCGGTACCGCTCCTGGGCAGCCGATATCAGCCTCACATCCAAAACCTGCACCACCGGCTTCAGGTTCAGATCCCCGCCGTTCACCACCGCGATCGCATTCGCCGTCAGGCTCGCCGCCATTCCTCAGAAATTTGCCAAAAAATTAGCAGCAGATCGAGGTGAACAAATCGAGATTTGGAGATAAACCGAATTCCAGGGCTTAAAATGATCGGAAAGTACTAGAATTTGGGGATGGTAGGAGAATATGGAGAAGAATAGCGTTCCAAGAAGATCGAGGAACCCTGGAAATGAGCGAAAGAAGGGGATTTGGGGGGTCGGAAACCCTAGAGGCTGGACATCGACAGTTAGGTTTTCGGGGGGTAGGCGGGGTTGGAGCCGAGAGAGGGGACATGGGGCGCGGACTGGACTGGATAATTGGATTGGAGCGCAAGACTTGAGGGATTTATATATGTTTCTATCATTGGGAGGAACGGTGAAGAACCGTGTTTGTCTGATACAAATATAATTTCTTTATATTTTTGGTTCACACGCCCGCTCCTTGGGTCCTTCCTGGCCATAAAAGAGGCCGTTGGTGCAGTCACATGTGAAACTATAGTTATGAAAACTCGATCAACCCGGCCAACATGTTGGCTAACTACGGTACATTTGGTTAGTCATTAAAAAAAATATATATTTTTTTATTTTTAATTTTTAAAAATTAAAAATTTAAAAACAATATTTGATGACATAAAAAAAAATAAAAAATAAAATCAAAAAAATTAAAATAATTACTTTATATGTAAAATATTTTTTTTTTTACTTTTCAAAATTTACTTTTCTATTTTTTTTTTTTTTTTGCTTCTCCACGTCTGAAATGCCAGGTCAAAAAATAAAAAATCAAAACCTTTTTCTTTCGTCGAGCTCTTCACCTTCCCACCCCATCTCCCTCACTTTCCAAACTCTTCTCCCTCGTTGAGTTCTTCACCCGCCATCTTCAAACGTTGCCTTTTACTTTATAGCAACATAGCTACCTATCATACTTTTTGCTTTTTTACTTATACGCAATACCAAAAATAAAAAAAAATTAAAAAATATTTTTTAAAAATCAAAAATCAAAAAATGTAACCAAATGCACCATAGGTTAGTATCCGATGAAAAATTATATCCTGCAATATGTGCATCATATCAATAGTGCATCATGCCAATCACGCACCATAGTTTGGTGACTCCACTCATCACATGCTTGTGTTATATTACCACCTCTATGTCTCAATTTGGTTTATCCCTATGGTGCACCGCTGATATGGTGCAAGAAGTGCAAGACATAATTTCTCATATCGTGACTATTTTGTATTGGATTTACATTAAAATTTAAAAAAAATTAATAGATATAATATGAAATTAATTTTTTTCATTTGAATTATTTGATTTCCTTCTTTTCCAATTAAATAGGACCCCTTGGATAAAACTCTCATGCAGATTGCACTCCATCTCTCTCTAGTTTGACTCACGTATAGGTGACTCCTCGATTTGCTCCACACTAGGTTGGAGTCTAGCACTACTTTCTTTTTCATATTTCTTCTAACAAGCATCGCATATGCCCCTATTGCTGGTCTAGATATATTATCTAATTTTCATGTTTTGGTGACAGGGAGTGAAGACGCTGCCTGCAAACATATGAAGGTAATGACAAAAGGGTTTGCAGTAATGGATTGAGTGAGAAGTGGAGGAAAGCTCTTTCACCATATTTTTTTATATTGTTTAATGCAAGTTATATTTACCAAACAATCAACCACCTGATTTGCTTATCGAAAAATATGAAGATGAGCAAAGTTGGACGATTGCTGCATATCATCTTGATGTTTCTCAAGGCTGGATGATGTGAAGACTCATTTCCATTAATCCATTTCACCACTATATTCGAATCCCCTTCTAACAAAATTTATCACTATGAACCATATCAATAGCTGTTTTCAACCCATACCATGTAGTCATAAGTTCTGCTGTAGCTACAAAATTTGTAATTATGGGGAGACTTCCAAGATACAATGGTTTCATTTGGATGATCTGCAAATACTTGCGGTAAATGGCAACCCTACATTCTAGAGTCTTTCAACCAAGTACCTCTTGAATGCCTCTTATACTCATTTGGAAGAATGTGCACTTGGTGAACAATTCTACTAGCATCAGCAGTACGATTCTGAAACACTTATCCATTTCCACCTTATCAGATTAGCCAAAGAAAATAAGGCAAAAAGGATTTAGCCTCCATTACCAAATAAAATTTGTAGATGAGGGCAAATAATCTACTGCCTGTTGATATGAATGGATCTGCAGCAATTCTGGGTTTTGAATCAAATGCCAATAAAGTCATTGTCAGAAGTTTACCAAGTACCAATCTCCATAGAAAGTGCGGAACACGAATATGAACTCTAAGCTTCCGCACTTTTGCAATTAGATTGTTGGACACATTACCAATCCACAATATTGGTTGATGACAAACCTCCCTAACATCCACCTTGTGTTTTCAGCCTGTGCCCCAACATAATAGTCACCTTTTTAGTCAATGGCAATAGGAGTTTGCTCAATCTGATGTGCAATAGTAGGAGGAAAGCATTGATACACATTCCAAACACTCTCTTCCAAGATAAAACGATTTATAGTGGGTGGTCCATCAATGGATGTATATTATCTACTTTGAACCAAAAGTTTCAATTTAAAAGAAAAAGGAAACAGGGGAGTCCAATCAATAGATCGTTTTCGTCTATTTTTCTATCCAATTGGTTTCTATTCATTATAATACAATGAGTTAAAAATAAAAAAGAGCCACTTATATGGTATCTGAAGCTCCAAATTATTTAAAATAAGCCTGTTGTGGTTCTAATAATATGGAGGGCACCAATAGTCTCACATCGGTTGTGAGTCAAGAAGGACTCATGCTTGTAAGGAGAAAAAAATTATTCCCACGTGAGACCTTTTAAAGGGCAAAACCGTGAGGTCCATGCGTCAGAGCGGACAACACCTCACGTGACAGGCCGAGTCCTTGTCTGCAATAATGGCATGCCAGAAAAGAGTCGAGGCCTCGATTTTCTGGGGCTGAGATCTGTCTCGACTGACTGTGGGGTGTACACATCGGAGTCCTCCATGAGTCAAGGAGGACTCGCGCTTATAAGGAAGAAAAAATTCTTTCCACGTAAGGCGCCTTTTAAAAGGCAAAACCGTGAAGTCCATGAGCCAGAGCGGACAATACCTCACGTGACGGGCCAAGTCCTTGTCCACAACAAAGCCTAAAAAAAATTTAACTATTGTGCTATTAGAAATTAAAAAAAGAAGCTAAAACAAGGATGGTTCTTACTTATTTATGCATTTCTACAAATATTTTTGTTATCTAAGAGTATAAAGGATAGGTGAAGTCACTTTTGGTTTGAGGTTTGTCAAATAGGAATCCAATAGCATAGTTATGCCAATCTTTAGAATAAGTAGTTATTCCTTATTAACAGTATTGTGACCAAGGTGTCTTATTGGTTAAGAGGTCAAACCAAGGTGATTTAGGTCGTTCAGTAACTACGCTTGAATGATTTTACATTTTAAAAGATATTTTTTTTTGGGAAAAAAATGGATTAGCATGATCTCATGAGTTGACGGGCAAAGAAATTTCTTTTCTTAGACAACTGCATAAAGCTAGCTTGTGGGTGAAAAGCTTTTGATTTGAAGCGACTAAATATACTCCAAGACTCTAGTGCTGCTGCCTGTAAATACGGACTACCTCAATAGTCCATAGTCCCTGATGGACAAAAATATGGAGATCAAAATGTGCTATGGCTGCTAATTTTGACTTTTTACAAACAAGTTTATTTATCTGTTTAATTATTTAACTACCTTATTTAGGTTCGAACTAGAAGCTCTCTCCAGTGTGTTCACTTGGAAGGGCCTTTTCTATATGTTTGTTTCAAACATGATGGTGATGCCACCACCAGGGGTGTGAACTCTGGATATCGTCCAAGTGAGAAAAATGCCAACCAGCTGAAGTAAGATTTCTTGCCCTCTTCTATGCCCAAGTCCCAAACATGTTCGATCATAGACAAATGCAGAATACTTATGTATTAGTCTGAAACCTATTATAGATGTAGCCTAATTAATCTACTTCACAAAGTGGTTCTTTGTATCTTGTAAACTCAAAAATATGGATACGCAACTGCAAAGACCAAATACATATAGCTCCCTAAAGAGTGAAAGGGAGTTTCAAGTTAGGAACTTATTTGAATATCAGATAAAAGCCAGATTAACATAAACTATGGAAGAAGTTTGCTTATGAGCATATTGATGAAAAATGTAAATGTAGACATGGTCAACTATGCCGGAAAGTATGGAACATATTGTTTGAGTTCGTAATGCTTCCTTTGGTTTTAAGGAGAAAAAGACACTTGACTGGTGATGGCATAAAAATGATACTATGAGAGATTGTTGAGAATAAATTTAGGAGATGTTTGATACGATACGAAAGGCATAGAGAAGATTAGCCTTGCCCTACAACCCTACACATTTAGACACAATCTGGTTTGTGCTATCATGAAGATGCTGAGGTCTGATAGAAGTAAGACACTTGGACAGATGATCTCCTGATAAGCAATCATGTATTCAAAAATTAGCTATAAAGCCTAAGAAAACATTATCTTGCTTTATTCAAAGTAAAATCAAAGTAAAGCATCATCCATGGAAGGACATATCATCATGAGAACTGCTCCATGAAAGCTCATTACATAGGAGGAGATGACTGAATTCTTGATGGAGCTCCCGTGCTCCAGAAAGCATGACATCCAATCACAGTCTGCTAGATTTGAGTTGACCAGTTATCATCTCATGATATTTGGATTTTGTGCTCAATTCAGTTTATGAACAGCATTACTAGGAGGGTTAGAGTTTAGCTTAGGAATAACAGGGAGGGAAGATGAAATTGCGCTAGTAAGTTGGAATATAATCTTTATGCAGATCAAAAGGGTGGTTTACACTTCATGGTTCTAAACATCAACCAGCAAACTTTTTTAATGACTCATTTTTTTTAAACTATTGCAAAAAAAAAAAAATCAGTTCCAAATACCCTTTCTCAAAGTGTTACTAAAATGAAAGATGATTTACCGTTTTCTTGAGAAGGTCAAAGCTAGGATTATATGGAGTGTAGGAGATTAGACGATCAACATTCTTATAGATAACTGTTTGCCAGAGCCTCCATTGGGTTGGAGAGTTTGCCGATTGAATATACTTATAGATGGGAATAATAAATGGAACAGAGATGTGTATATAGAAGCATTATTTAAGAGTTTGAGAATATCTCCTTCCCAAGTACCAGCAAGGCCATATTACCACTTGCATTAGCTGAGCTGTTGAGAAAAGATCTTGCCCATGTTTGAAACATGAATTGAGTTGCTCAGGGGTCAGTTTTCAAAGATAAAACCAAAATAAAACAACAACTCCTAAAGGAGATGTCATGAAGAGTTTATTGTTTACTGTGGCTCATTATTAAGAGCTTTAGATTTATTCTGAGGAGATAAATTTAAATTGTTGGCTATATGGATAATTAGATTTAACCTTTTTTAAGTAGATTTTAAAAATTATTCATAACTAAAATGCTTAATTGATAGAAGTAGACAAAATTCTCCTAAACATGAAATTAGAGATGCCTTGCATATGTCACTGAATTATAGAAGCTTTAGTTCATTTTCTATCAGAGACCAGCAATCATATTCAAATCTATTTTCATACCAAAAAGAGGGAAAGAAAGAATATGAAATGCTGGATAACTAAATATCATACAATTTATTAGAATTTACTTTTTATTTCATCAGATGAGTCGTGGTCAACACAATTATTTTTTTTGGGTATAAAAGAAGCAAAGAATGCTAACACCCAAACTTCTTCATAAGATTCTTGCTCTCTTTGCCCCAAGTATTGTTCATTTAAAACTCCATATCCATTTGTCCCTTGAATGAAGAGTCCTAAGCACAACATGCCCTCCCATGTCCATGTATAAATCTTGCATTTTCCTCTGTGTACACATGTGTTTCATTCAACAATCTGCAATGTTCAAACAACCCAACCAAATCCAGTGTTACACTTATGTTTAAACAGCTAAAGAATATGCCGTGCTAAAGATATACAACCCTCAATATATTTGCAAGTTGGGTTGATTTACATCAGTTTAAGTCATCTGGGTTTGTTTAGACCAATCTTTTGAGGACATCTTAGGTATTGATTAATGCTGAACTACATAAGGTAAACACAATTAATTTGGAGAAACTTGGTAGGGGTTTAAATGAATCCTATCAATGTTATTTATGCAGCTTAATCTTGCATGCTTCTTATAAAACTTGTGATAGAAAAGTAAAATACCTCTAAAAACTACAATGAGCATGAGGTATTTAAATTAGACTTTGCAGTACAAGTGAAGCATGCAGATGCTACGTATGTTCTGTGCTTTAGGTTGGCATCAAAATTAGACTTGGTTTACCTACTGACCTACTAATTCTTACAACCAAGTGCCACAGTTAAAAGTTACTATAGCTTAACCTCTTTAGCATCCTAAACTATGCTTATGAGGAATGTGGTGATATTTTTCTAGCACCAGCTGATGAGCCTTCCTGAAGTATTGAGTATAATGGCACCAGTAGTATGTGCATATATAAGGAATGTAATTCTCACAATTACCATCCCTGTGACTGATGATATGATCACAGAGTAATGATACTTACGATTGGTAAACACTCTTGTTCATAGTGGTTGCAGATATGAGGAACTTGCCATTTAAGTACAGCAGCTCTCCGGTAATTCTCTCGTTGATCCTCTCATCAATTTGTTGAGCATTAAGAGTAAATGGTTGATCAGATGCCTTAAAAGCATATGCACAAGACCAGATTAGCTATATGGATCATGACAGTTTTAATCTTATCAGCAAGCATAAACTCTTATGGAATTTAACATAAATTTCTAGATAGATGCAACTTACCATAACCCATCCCCATGTATCTGCAAAGGAAGGCACATGAGCTGTGTATGCAAGCACATCTACATAAATAATGAAAGAAAGACTGTGAGTAACCTAAAAAGAGATGAAAAGTGACAGCAGAAACTAGTCTATATTTACAACCTAAGTAGGAACTCTCATCATCAGGAATAACCAAAGCAATCATTTGCAAATTAGCAATATCATGTAATTAAGCTCTCATAAACAGGAAGACAAAAATCTTGTGGCTTGTGACTTTTGGATGTACTCCATGATTAGCATATCTTAAAAAACATACTTGTATCAATGTTATGATAACCTAAGTTTGTGGTAGTCCTTGGTGAAAGTAAGACAACAAAATTTGAAGATGTCTTGGATTCTGTTTACATAAAAAAGCGGCTCAGACTTGGTAAGTTAAGGCTCTGAAAGTTTGGCTTCAAGCTAAAGTAGTCTTAGGTCAAACTTGAAATTGGTATGGACTTTGTGGTGAAACTAATCCAATATGGTTAGGGCATCAGGTGATGCTTCAGACATAAGAATAGATATTTTGGTTAAAAAGAAAGCAAATACTCTTCTATCTCAACAAAATAAAAAAAGAACTAGAAACTCACATTTAAAAACATGCTTAAGGGTGTTGTATATAGATGAAAAGACCTCCTTATGTGTTAGAACACCAGCTGGTCCAGCCTTTGCATGTCGAATTAGAACAAGTGAAAAATTGGTCACTGAAGTGGGAGAAAGAGATGATATTAAACTTCGAATGCAATAATAGGTAGATGATAGTTAAGATGCCCACTTGGGTGACAAAGATGCCATCATGATGCAGCTTGGGCTTGAGCACTTGTTCATAGAATGATTTAGTGTAGAGCTGATAGCATGGTCCTCCTTCCACAGGGTCAGCCAAATCTCCCACTATTACATCATATTTCTCCTCTCTCTTGTCCAGCTCCACCCTATTACAACCAATTTTAACAAATCAAATAAAATATCTATATAATGAAATGCCATTTCACTTATCATCCATAATCGCATTTGATTTTCTTAAACTTCCTCTATTAACATTTATACCAGAAAAAACCAATAACGTAACCTTTGAAGAGAAATATTACTATGTAAAAAAGTAGAAATTCCAAGTTATGTTCGCCATTTGATTTATTAGTGATTGATCTTTAACCTTTTGTTTTGTTCCTGAAGAACAGTTAATCATATTAGCCGCCATGATCGAACAACGAATCCAATCTGAGCAACCTATATCAAAGAACTAGTCTGACAGAATGGATGAGATGAAAGATTGGAAAAGAGGTTATTATTAAATATGATGGTTGCTGTTCTAATAAAATTAGCAAGGTCTCAATGCTATAAAGGCACTAAGGCTATAAATGGGGCCGGATCTGGCCTGAATTTTATAGAACGGTATGAATTGTTTTTATAAATAATAAGATCAAATATGGAGTAGACTCAAATCCATAAACTAGGATCCTTAATAACCAGACCTCGCCATAGGCTTACATGGATCTAGCCCAAGAGACAAACACTTATGTGATAATATATCTAAAGCTTAGAAATTACATACCTCAAGTATCTCTTTAAATGGGATCGTTTGATGTTTACTCTTAAGGGGGCAGCTCAGTGTTGCAACAAAGTGAAGAACTGAATTCTAGTTCAAGCTCACTTGTAATACAAGTTAGATTTTTATGAATTTTGTTGCACTTTGTGATAAGACTCGTTGCATCATAGAGTACATGATAATGAGCAAAAATCTCAAAATCGATCAAGTTTTGCAAGCAAGCTTGCAGGAAAAAATTGGTTCTCCAAAATACAGTAGCCATGCCCCTTCTCTTAGCCCACTACCTAAGAGCAGACTAGCGTTGTTTGACCACAAAGTTCAAACATGTATAAAATGAACTAGGTTATAAGTGAGTTGAGTTAGGTCATTCTTGCTCGGACTCAACCTAACGTGAGTATGATGTTTACAAGTCAGCCTTGGACAACATGTGCCCAACCTGAGTCCGATCCATTTCAGCCCAATATGGCACATCATCATCATCTCTCTCTGGGATTGATGAAATTTTTAGTTAGATCAGATCCACTATTGAGCTCGTAGACCAGTCTAACTATGAATTAACGCACAATAACACATCTATATTGCTCCCTTTTTTCCTTCTATTTTTTTGTTTCCATTTTTGTACAAGTTGATTCATGGTTGGAATGGTCCATTGCTGAGTTGGTGGATTTGATCCAACCAATAATTACACCAAAAATTAATTATATTGTTCAAAGACAAAAACTAGGACTTTTGCTTAGTAGTATAAACTGCACTTACTTGGCATCGTTGATGATGAGATAGAGCTTGTCACTAGCGAAAGCTTCTTGGTTGGCAACCAAATACATCCGACAAAAGTCCACAACCTCCTGCTAGCATCCATGCCCACATGTGTCACACTAAATTTATTTTCAGTTAAATACAAAGCATTTATTATTAATTATAGTTATATAACATATATATATATATATATATATATATATATATATATATATATATATTATATATATATATATATATATATAACTACCATTATTGTGTTAAACTTTTCATCCTAACAATAATAGGAGGACATGGTGGCACCTGGTCAATGTCACACATAACCACTCTCTGGATGGTGTCGTGCTTGAGGACTTCTCTTGCAGCAGACCCTTCTCCACCTCCCATTATAAATACCGTCTTAGGACTGTAATTATTGCATAAAGAGAAAGGAAAAAAAATATATTATTATACAATAATTTTTTTTTTGTAAACTTAAAAGAAGCAGAAGGATGGGCAATATTAATTGCCTATTGTTGTTAATGATGTTTTAACCATATATGGTTGGAAATATTTTACATGGGAGTTACATGTCCAACTGTCCTTTGAAATACTACTAACCAATGGAACTGTGAAAAAAAAAAAATGGACTACTTGGGGTGGCAGAGAAGGGCTGGGTGTATCAAGCATTCATGGTAGATGAACTCATCCATCTCGGTGCTCTGCATCTTCCCATCGATCACCAACGCCTAGATACAATATTGGGAACAAAAACAATTAAATCAATCAAATTAAGGCAACATTTTTTTCCTTCTTCTTAGAGAAAGCTTACCAACCTTTCCAAAATGCTTTGTGTCAAGAAGAGCTATGTCTTGGTACTTGCTGGTCCCTCTATGCAGCACGCTAGCATTACAAACATAGAATTTTTTTTAAAGAAAAAAGAAAGCAGGAGTTTCAAATATTTATAATATACCAATCTTCATAATGAAACAACATCAGATTCGGTTAGAACTTACTTGAGATAAGATCATATTAACGTGTAAGTATAAAAAATTATAGGATTATAAACCCAACAAAGGATCTAAAATATGAGTTTTTTGCTATACATATAAGATATCTTTGTTACCTATTCAAAGCATAAGAAAATTTGAGATCATCGTCGATCTCCTCCTCATACCATTTGCATTCATCTACACCCTCCTTGGCTTGATGGCTATCGTAGCCATTGGCATCATAGACATCCTCCACGGCTTCTCCCATCACTCCTTCAGAGGGAAACAGAAGGTGAAGAAAGCGTGGGTGCTCGAGAGAGTAGGGTGGTATTTATACAGTGAGAGGTGATAACGTTGGAGGTGGAGGAAAAGGCAACGGCTGCAAATAAGAGAGAGAGAGCACGCGAGTGATACAGTGAGATCTGTATGCTATGCGTATGGAAACTAAATATTTATTCTCTTTCTAGCGGAAATTTTAATAGAGGAAAGAAGGCGAGGTGGAAGGCGTGAAGACTAATGGGGGCCACCACTGCCACGCGTTACGCAAGTGCCGCGTTTGCCAAGTCCACGTGGCATGTGGGTGGGAAGGGGCCAAGAGTGACGTTCGAGAGGTTTGGGTTTCGGGGGAGCCCTAAATGGGGACGGAGCCTAACGGGTTGGAAAGCTCGACATCTTGCAGCCGACCCGTTTCGATATATTTCCTCACATCCAACCTGCGGCCCAATTCACCCATTGCCATACAAGTATTTTTTTTTTTGATGGAAAAGGAGACTGAGGGCCAACCTTTTTAACCTAAGCTTTATTTCAAGAAGAAGTATGATATAATAAAAGAAAAAAAATGTATAGCAGAAAAAGGAGCGAGAAATATTCAGAGAACATCGGACTTCACAACTAAATAGAGATCAGTGAAACAGAAGAGAGCGAGCTTTGAAAATAGAACTCAGCAACTCCTACGCCCAATACGTTCGTCCAGACACTATGAAATGTAGAACCTCCAAGAAACAACAGAGACAACAAGGTAATCGATACTCAAGCAAATTCATCAGTTGCTGAAGCAACGATTGAAGCTTTCTCCAAAGTGTTTCACGGCTATCTTGAACTCTTGATGTGTAGATGTAGAACAAGCTATGAAAAAATGAAGAATTTTATGAAATATTGCAGCTTAGAGCAATATTTCTTCTTAAAATTTCTTAAGTTACGTCCTTTCCAAACTTCCCGGCATAGAGCAGCAAGTAATTAATTAGCAGCTTTTTAAATGAGGCATTAATTTTTTTCCTCTAATTAATCCACAAATTATGTAAATTTGAAGGGCAACTTTCTTTAACAAGTACAAGTACTTAGTTTCAAACATATGCATCTTTTATCATAATAACATTAACAGATACTATATTACTACAGATATATATACAACACATCCCATGAATCATAAAATTATTTTTTGTAAAGAAGTCAATTTAGCATTATTATTTAACTAAGTTTTAATAAATCTATTATTCAATTGCAATGATTTTGAAGCTGTAATTTAAAAATAATAAAAATAAAATAACATCTTATTTTTTAAAAATTAAAAATATTATTTTTCTAGTATAATTGGTTGTGACTCATTAAGTTGTTGTTATAATAAATGATCTTGAAAATCAAGCTATAGATGCATCCTATTATGCTATTACCAAATAGTGAAGGTTTTATATTTTAAAATCTTATTTAAAATATGCTATTTTCATCAAATTGGTCTTAAAGTATTAGAATAAATAATATTTAGTTATATCGAAAAAAAAAAATCTGCAAATAGTTGTGATGAGAGTTACATTGTATAATGGTTATTACGGCATTTGATAGCTTATCAAATTATTACAAATATTATCTTGACCCATGTTTTGAAGCATGAACCATGATGCATTGAAACTAACAAGATGCAGCTCAAGGTGTTTCCTAGTGATTATCGGATCGGGTCATAATGCTTTACCCGACCCATTTTTCTGCACACCGCCAGCCCCATAAAAGTAGTGACGGTGGGGCCCGCGCCTTGCTGGACCAGGCAGATATGGAAGTGGAAATTTTTTTTTTTAATTTTTTTTTAATAGGGAAATAAAGGGAGAGCAATAGATGAGTAGATAAAAAGGTGCGAGATCTCTCGGCTGAACTTGGCCTGTGGGGCCCGCACGTGACTGGGAGCTGTCGAGCGTGGGAGGAGTCCACTATGAAGAGAGAGAGAGAGGAGAGGAGAAGGAAGGGAGGAAGGAAGGATTAGGTTTGTGGAGAGTCCACCTACTGCCTCTCCACCACCACGCGCGCCCAAATGGCTCCTGCAGTTTACCAAACTGGCCATGCTGCCACTTGATATTGACACTTGCGTCTACTATGGTGCACATGTGCAACATGGTTAAAATCATCAAAAAAATTCTTCCATACCTCCACCATCCCTTGTCCTCGGATGACTCATTATCTGTATGGATATCAAATTACCATACCAATTAGGGTTGGTCTACCGGAAAGAACCCAGCCCCCAACATTGCCTACCTAGCTTTCTAATAAGAGCAACATATGCAATACAAGCACTACCCAGTAATTATTGTTATCAGCATATCGAGTGAGCGTGGCACAATGCCTATCATGATCATATTTGATTAAGATGTATGCTCAATAAAAATTGTAGAGTCTAACCAATTGGTAACAGCGATTAGTCCTTAGAAAAAAGGATTGTATTGTTCTTTGGAGGAAGAAGGCATTAGGAACTCATAAAAAAACTCTAATTTTATGAAGAAACAAGGTGGAGAGATGGTCTTAGCACCGCTAAGAAAAAAAATATCATGTTAGGTCTTTGTCTTTATTGTCTTTATATAACTTAAGGACAGAGAAAATAAAAGTAGAAATCTATCTAGAAGCCAAATGCATCATTGTATAAGAAAAGGTTTTTAGAATATTTGCGTTCAGGATTTGTTGTACAAATATCATAAAATTTATCAACAAATAAATAAATATACTAAAAAAAAAAAAAAAGACTCATATGCAAATCTTTAGAATTGGTCATTTTTTTAAGAAAATGTATCTCTACCGATTCTAATTCATTAAACCAACGATGAAAATCGGCTCTATCTAAATGGATAGAGTAGGAAAAGATTGTGGGAACATGATAGGTGCATCTTCCTCACTTTATATTAAAGTCATCGCTTATTTTCTTGAATGTTACATCAAAATAATTTATTAATCTTTATGATGAATTGGCAATGCATGTATCATTTTATAAGAGATCATAATTTAAGTCAACATTCTCATCGTATTACAGATTATGACTTCTATCTATTTCATATTCGTATCTATGCCATACATATTAGATTCACAAAATAAAAGCACATATAGACAATGAAGCACATTTCCTAAAGATGTAAAATCTATATTAATATATTGAAAGTATACCGGTGAAATTGGTAACCTTCACAAAGTTTATATATTTTTTTAACTTTTTTGACTTATTTCTTGAGGAAGTAGGTTTTCCTTTCACACATATTATCAATCTTGAGGCAAAAAAATTATGCAAGGTGCATTTATACGAAAACCTGTCAATCATCTTCATATTTCCATCATATATTACATAGAATGTCCAAGGAAACTCTAGAAATTAAAATGAATAAAAGGTTAAACAGAAAGGAAAAGCCTTAAAACTTCTCTCTGATAGATCCTTGCTTGCTTGTAAATAATGTTACTTTGAGGCTTGGATCATAGGGACATTAAACAAGGATGTTTACTTTACCCAAAAAAAAAAAAAAAGGATGCTTTGAGGGACATACATGGAAGTGCCTTGAGTTTTTGTAATTAGTCTTTGGACTAAAATACTCAACAAAATACTATATGGTACTCCAAAAACTCCTAATCATTTTGGTGCGTTCTGGAAAAGGATTAAGTAGATTGTTCATCATTTCCTATTAATATTCCCTATCTTTTGTTGTGAACAACAAATCATGAGTCCAGTAGTCCGATTTAAGACGCAAGCTCAATTTAAAAACCAAAATACTATTTCAGCCTGTTAACACCTCAATCCACTTCCACCATCCATTAGCTGGCCATTTGCATCTGTGAGATCAAAGATTAGGTGTGGGAGGGCATTGCGGTCACTACACAGGCCATCACGCGTGCGGCGTCCTCAACATTCCTCAGAGCTCTGCTTAAACAAAAAAGAAAAAAAATAACACCACCACTTTAGCTATTTGACATTAGTCTAAGCATTTAATAATAAGAGTGATGAACCCCCTAATGAGGTCAAAGCTTTTTCCAAGCTTCTCTTTTATTCTCTCTCTCAAGTCAAGAGGCAAAGAAGATTATGGACGGGATGGTGAGTCACTCCAACACAACAACAACCTAAAAAGGGTTGAATTTGGAGAAGTGCTTACTTTGGGAGGCTACTGCATTAAAGTGGGCAATTGAGTGTTTGTGATCATGGGAATTTTATTATGCGTGCTGGTGCTTAAAAATATCTAATGATCGCAACCCCATTGCGTCAAAACGTGCCGGCTTCCTGCCCAGCATGGCCATGCCAAATGCATCGGCCGTCTCATCGCCGATATTTAGTTTGGTGGCCTGATAATGGCTGATGAAGATTGCGATGACATAGGGTCAGATAATGCTCACAGGAAGTGTGCCAATCAGTTGTAAAGGATTAATCATTGCTGCAACGACTCGCCAGCAAAATTAAAAGAATTCAAACAACTAGGCTAGACAAAGATTTGATAACCGCTCACACCATCAAGAGTGGAACGAAGAAAAATGATCTGAGAGTAAAGGATGCACCTTTCCTTCACCCAAAAAAAAAAAGAAGAAAACGATGCATCTTTCAACAATAAAATAGCAAGAATCTTGAAAATGCCCATTTTATCAGTCTACATATTTCTTCCTTTATTTATTTATTTATTTTTTTGATCGAGTCACTCCCAGCATATTAAGGCATACAGGTGCCTGAAGAAGTACCAGCCATCTGATTGTGTGAAGTTAGAGAGCAGAACCAGACAAAGTGGTTGTGATTGAAATTGGCATGTGTGGAACTTCTTGTCAGAGAAAGGGAAGAGATGACGCGGAGTACGAAAGAGTGAAGATAGGAGATGTAGGGATGGGATACAGGAATCAGGCACCAGCAACCCCAACCCTCCCATCTTCCACCCCTATCCCCCCTCGCCTTGTGCTCTTTTTCTGCTCTATCCTGCCGGGTTTTCCCAAACACTCTTACTAGAATGAATATATAAAATATATACAAATACATACATATACATATATATAGAAATGGTATGAGATTTATCTGCTCGATCCTGATTAGATTATGTCATTTTCTAGTGTTCCCTTAAATGCTTTCACATTATCTGCAGGGTATGTAAGCAGGCATTCTAGGTTTCCATGGACGGAAACCAAGAGTAATCAGATTAGTTCAACGAGGGCTTCAAGCCATTTTTGCTTTTGTAAGACGTCAACCTAAAGAACAAAACGTAAAAAGTTCAGCGAATCAATTAAATGGTGCGAACCATGATCCCAAACTCAGCCTCCTCCTAACAGAGTAAGGGTACAAAAATAATCAACATTAGTTCATCTATTTGACAGAGTGAACAATTCAAACCATCAAAAAAAGAAATTCTTTGTACACCGCCCGTGGTGTAAGTAAAAAAAATAAAAAATCCGATGTGGAACGCACTGTCTCATCCAATTGAACCATGTAGCCACCATTTTTCAATGCGCATTTAATACCCACAATTTTATTTTCTCATTTGAAATTTTGAATAACGAAAATCTATTTTTTCTAAAAAAATTATGACATCTTATGTCGATATTATGACATTCTACGTTGAAATTATAACTTGTTGTGACTTGCTGCATAAGATATCATAATTTTTCACATAATATCATAATTTTGATAGGGATATTTTTGCCATTAAAAAATTTATATGAAATTTTCAATGACGAAAATATCCTTCTCTCTTTATGACATCCTATGAAAAATTATGACATCTTATTAAGAAGTAATAATTTCAATGCAGGATGTCATAATATCAACACATGATGTCAATTTTTTCAAAAAAAAAAGCATTTTCGTCGTTCAAAATTTCAAACGAAAAAATAAAACTATGGACATTAAATGCGCGTAACTATAGATATTAAATGCGCGTTGGAAAGCGATGGCTACATGGTCCAATCGGATGAGACGGTGCACTCCACGTCAAATTTTCTACACCGCAGGTGGCGTACAAAGAATTTCACCCATCAAAAAATAAAGATAGTAAACCACTCCTTGAACACACAAATGACCACCCTACGTCATTATGTAACTAGGTTCCCTAGTTAATTCCCAACTTAGTTTGGGTGGGTTATATACATGCAGCATAGATTTTCATCACTTAGCATGGATTTTAGGAAAACAATAGTGTTTTTTTCATATAAGTTTGGGGGTGTGAGGATACCTGCTAATATGACAAAATTAGCAGAGGAACTTAAAGTCAGGCCAAAATGCTATCCAGCCAAACAACAAAAAAATTTCACAAGTATGGTCTTGAAACTCTGAGTGCACTAGTAGAAATTTATCAATAGAAAGAGCTGAAACGAAAGAATGCAGAGACTGCAAAAAAATTTCAAATTTCTGATAGACATGTAAACACTCTCACAGCATACCGATCTCCCGAAAAAAGTGCTGGACATACTCGCCAAAATATGGAACCATGCATTCAACCGGCAAAACTTTCCTTCATTTACATCCTGTAGGAGTTCATTGCACGGCAACTAGCTCAACATCAAAAACAAGCCATGAGTTCACTGGTATTTTCCCTGCACCTTTTTCCCCATAACTGCATAACCAAATAGAATCCAACAGGCAAGATTAGATATGACTCTGCGAAGGAAGAAGTTAATAAAAGCAGAAAATGAGAATATATATAAATGTATCAACACAGACCCCATAGATGGTGGGATGGTAAGTCTTCTTTTATCCCCGACACGCATACCTAAATATCAAATAAATCAAGCATCAGACTAGATTCAACATTATATATGGAAGCACATACATTTACATACCATACCAACTCATGTTGATATGTATTTCCGAAATAATAGAATAGCAACAAATTTTAATTTTCAGTACGTACCATTAACACCAACATCCCATCCCTTGATAACTTGCCCGATACCTTTAACAAACAATAAAAACGTTTATGTTAGACCTACAAAAGACATAAAAGAAATGAAGGTTTCCCAAGTGATAATTAGTTAACTACAATATTACCAAGACGGAATTTAAACGGCCTTTGGCCAACATTAGAGTCAAATATCTTTCCATTCTTTAACTTGCCAATGTAGTTAACAGAGACCTGAAAAAAAAAATAATAATAATAAGAAAGTCGATTTAATCCGCAAAACCTCTTCCACAAGATGTGGTGAAGGAGAAAAATGGATTTATTGGTGGAAGCCATAGCAACAAAGAAATGAAAATAACCAACATATGGACGTAAAAATTTATTCACAAGCACCCACGCACTCACGCACGCACTGAGAGAGAGAGAGAGAGAGAGAGAGAGAGAGAGATTACCTTACAACCTGGAGAAGCTCTTTTGCCATCAGGTTTGCCCATTGCTAGCTCCTCAATCGTCAAACCATTGGCAAATGTCCTCATTTTGAATGATTCTGCCTTCTTTTCTTCCTCAACAAGATTTGATAACTCCTGGTTTGCATTCAAATCCTTTAATTGGTTCTTGTTCTTTTTTTTCTTCTTTTTCTTGGCCTCTTCTGGAGTAGCATTGGCAATAGTCTCAGCATTATTTTCCGAGGTCCTATATGCAAGATGAAACCATATAAGTTCACATATATACCGATGTAAGGCAACAGAGCCAGTAGTTCAGTTCAATAACATCATGTTACTTCAAGTTCTCACTTATTTTGTGACTCAACAAGATTTTCACTGGTCTTGCCAACATCCTCCAAAGATATTTGCATGGTGTTCTCGTTTTCCACCTGTACATCATCCCCTTCTTGAGCTACATCATCTTTGACCTTTTTCTTCTTATTTTTCTTCTTTTGTTTCTTGCTACTGCTGGCCCTGCATGAGGAATCATGATACACCAATTAAAAACTGTATGAACAAAATTCAGGAAACTATCAATATGCCCAATACGGAACTTCAAAGGTCTATTAAACTGAAAGGCCACAGTTCTCACTTATCATTAAAAGGCTCATCTGGCTCAACAGGATGACTTTGGTCCATGCCATCAGTATTGGGAGCTTCGCTTGGATCTCCATTAGTTCCCCCCGTTCTCTCTGTTGAGAAAACAGTAGTGCTTGTTTCAGATGCCTTTCCCTTCTTAGCCCTGTCTTTTTTCCCCTTCCCCTTCTTTAGCTTCCCATCACTTTCTGGTACATCCATATGAGCTTCTGTTGCAAGATCTTTTTCTTCAGTCTCAACTTTTGCCTCACCAACTACTGTGGCATTTTCATCATTCTTTTGCTCGATAATTAATGTTTCCCCATCAGATGATTTAGATCCATTTTCATGTGGCTTTTGATCCTTAACCTTCTTTTTCTTCTTTGAGATATTCTTGTTTTTGGCATCAATCTCAAATGGCTGGTTAATTTCCCTGCCAATAAAAACTACCATATCATAGTGTATAAAAGACGTAAATATTAAAAAAAAATCTTGACAACATACACCAGACAAACCTTGCAGATTCGGGGACATCAATGACATCAATCTTCCTTTTTCTGTCAGCAATTTTCTTGTCATCTGGTTTTGCATTCTCTTCCACATTCTTAGCAGCACTTTTCTTTTTCAAGGAAAACGAGATTGGAAAGCCATCTTCATCCTCACTCTCCAGTACTGCGGAGCTATTAGACTTGACAACAAGTTGACGCTGAGCGTCATCATCACCATCATCAGTATCACTTACCTGATGCTTTTTCTTTAAGCGACGGTGATTGGCATTTTCATTCTTTAACTTGTCATCCTCTTCAATCTCCTCAATTACAACTATCAATTTGAAGAAATAAAACATCTTAAGGACAAACATTTCAACAAAGAATGATGTGGCATCGAATATCACAACATCAAAAGGCAAGCATGAAGCAGTTACTGCATTTTCTGAAATGCCATAAGAGAAAAATGTATATGCCAATGAACTCAACTAGGATCATGTAACTTTATTTCAATTTCTTTGTAATTTTGGATAAGTTTCAGGCTATTTTAAGATTGAAACCGAGCCCAGTGGATTTGATGTCAAATAGTCCTATTTTTCATCCTATTTTAGCTACAACTCCAGTAGTGGAAGTCTACAAGTCAATTACGATCAAGCTTTAGCAATAGTAGGAGACTGCTTGATCCCTGATAAAGGCTTTTTTTCCTCCCCATTTTCCTTTTTTCCCCTTTTCTAAGAATATTAGATATAATTGTTTCTAGTACGAAAGAACAGTTCTTGCTCATCCGAACTCGGTTCCATGATTTGAATGTTTATTCCCTCTAACCCTAGCTGCAAGAATTCGCCTATATGTACTACAACATGCATGCAAAAGCATGCATGTGTCCACACCTGCACATGCATCTAAACATGAATATCAACTTGTCCCCTGATAAATAAAGGATTCTTTCTCTCTTTCTTTACTTTTTCTCCTTTTCCAGGGAACCTAGACATCCATCCAAAATAATACATACTTCAAGTTTTTAGTGCCAAATCAAAGTTCCTTCTAATCACCACTCATTTCCATGATTTGATCGTATAAGCTCTTCAGACCTAGCTGCAACACTGTGCACATGCATGCATGTGGGTTTAAGTGCATCCATGGTGCATGCACAAGCATGTATTAATATTGTTAAACCCTTTGTAATGAAGTTAACAACTTTTATAATAATAATTGTACATCAAGATTGGTACTTATAAGATCAAATTCTTATAAAGGATGTGGTATGGGTCATCAAATCATTGGCACCAATCTAAAGGCTAATTTAAGCACCAATCATGATCCATGTTGATGCGAAAAAGAATATTAATAAACTCACTATCAAGTATCAAGGATTTATTAAGAAATATGTTGTTCATGACAAACATAACACTCCAACAGAGAATATGCTATCGCATTTAACTTCCATGCATCCAGTCCGCATGAAATTCTTCTGCTTTTAGAACTTCTCTTTTTTCCATTGTCCTTACCATCTTAAACACCACTTCTTGTTTTGTTATATGACTAAAAAGTTTTGTTTGACCTCATCATAGCCACTGATGCAATATTATCTTTGTGGAACATGAGATGGGGATGATCAACCTCACACAATTTGACATCAACTTTTTGTTGAAATCTTATGACTCGTATGATCTGGAACTTACAATCTGATTCAAAATAAACCTAAACGATCTAGATCCCATCAATGGATCAAGATCCATTTTGGATTACAAGATTTAGATCGATATGATGAACTATATGTTCCTTCAGAGCACATGGTACAAATTGATTATGTTGTTTACATACTAAATCGCGTGCAGGTCTGCTTTTCTATAATTGGTCCGTAAATGACTTATCACTCATAAATCTCAAATAGTAAAATTTGTAAGTCTATTTCATTTCAAATCATAAGTTAAAAATAAGATGTAACATATTGTATTTTTGCAACCTTATATTAAATTATTATCCTCATTTGTCGAAAAGCATTCTATCTAATATAAAGACTAAATTGGCAGATAGCAATATAAATATCTTAAATAACCAAATAGAATGCTTGCTTCACCGATAGTAGTATAAACATCTTGAATAACCAAATAGAATGCTTGCTTCATTAAAAATACTATATGCAGACTTAAATTGGTGAGAACTATAATTGTTGTATGTATGCCTTTTATATTCCATTTATCTACTTTACAGTTGACTCATACTTCAATATTTATATTTCTTTTATATTTAGCAGTTTCTGAAAAATCAGAAGAAATTTTAAGAAGATCCGATTCACAATTAGATCCAAATTAGCCCCCCTTTAATACTTACAACTTCATCTCAATCTTAACAGCAATTACCATCCATTTCTTTCACATAAATCATTTATGCATGTTAACGGTTGATATATTGCATTGACATGCCAATACCATTTCTGCAGATCTATGACCATAAGACAATAAATAACAGATCCATGAACATGTGTTAAAGCAATGTGAGGATAGGAGCATTCCACACTCTCAATAATGTATATTATGAATTGATAAGATATTTTCATTCATAAATTATTCAATTCCTGCTTCCTGTACATATAGAATCCTGCCACTTCTTTATATGAAGCATTATGGTAGCAACGTCTCAACCTTTCCTAAGACTCATCTACTCTATCTTGGCCTAGTACAGGTCTAGTGTCTGTTTCTTCTAATTTTTTATAAGTTCTAATTATAAAGGTGTGTGGTAAAGGATCATATTCATATACATTTCTGAGTCCTGGGTACAGGTAATCTGAGTTCAATCAAAAGGTCCAAGCAGCATACTCTCCTATACAAACAAGGAGAACATGTATAACAGCCTAATTAAACATCTCCCAAATGAACAACAGATCTCATTAATTTAAATCATAATTTTTATAAAATCTAGTGATGTTCAATATATAAAATCTAAGGTATCCTCAAATAGTTAACTTAAGCTGAACCCAAGCTAGAATCTTCCAATCATTCACGACATATTGCCTTCATAAGATTCTTCTTGTCCTATCCCTATCATCCATAACCACTAGGTAATAATTTCTGATCGCAACTTCCCAATTGTCCATGCTATAAAGACAGGTATGAACTTTCAATTTCAATAACCATTGTTGTCATGGAAAACTATATAGTCTCGATCAATAAACTGAATTCTCGTTTGATGAAATTAGGTTTCACTAACTGCAATAGTACAAAATTTAAATTTTGGAAAGTTTTCTACTTTTAAGATCTAATTTAGCTATAATTTTAGAAGCTCTACCAGAAGATCGATAACTTTAGAAGCTCTACCAGAAGACAGATAATTTTACAGCTTTCCATGTATCATTGTTGATGTGTCTTAGGGAGAGATGGTCTTAACATGTATCGGAAGGACTAAGAGGGGACAAGGTTAGAGCCAAGAGTTCTTAGTTGTTAGAATTATAGCCACTTACCTATAAGTGATGCATAGGGCACATGCACCGCATAAAAACACTCACGCTCCATTTACCCATTCCTTTAAAAATGAAGCATCTTTCTTCACTTGACATGAATTGCATCGGATGACACATCTCAAATTTGACGAAATAAATTGTCTTTTACCTGATCTTTATGTCCTATTTGTGGAGAAAAAAAATTAAATCTCATCTTCAATTGGTCGGCGTATGTGAATGTTAATTTTTTGGAAACTCAAAAGATTTTTCATAATTGACAATTTATTCTATGATTAATTGAAAATGATTAGTTTATAAAAACACAGCTGCTCCTGTGAATCTCTCACAAATAATGGAACAACTCTTAAGGAAATGGGCATTACATGTTCGTAGCACTAAGTTGCGGCAATGGACTCACACCAGCTACAGTGACAAAAATTGGATTGATCTCTAATGATTTAATAAAACAATTTCTTACAAATAAAAGTTGAATTTATTCAACAAACTTCTAGATCATCTCTCTGCTAAAAAATTAATGACATAATCTAAACACGTATTTTTATGATTGGATATTCATAACCAATTATTCTTAAAAAAATAATTTCACTATAATAAATCAAATAAATAGCAGCTCTCATATCCCAGCAGCATTATCAAAATAGCTCAAGATATCTAATCCCCAAAAATTCTAATAAGAACAAATTCTAAAACATCATCTGTGTTTTCTCTGAAAAAATATCAATGTATAATGACAAGACCAAAAAGCACCATAAAAAATAAGAAGGAAACAAATGTTGTTTGAATTTCGGTTATTAAACACAAATACAGAAAAAATGGTTGTTAATGTTCTCAATGAAAGCCTTTAGCAGAATCCAACTGCCAATTTTCTCAGAATTACTAATATAGCAGGAAACATTTTCAGCAAGAAAAGCATATCTAAGAGCAGAACGCTAATATGTGCAATCCTGCAATGCTGACAACTGAGCCCTGCCACTAAGGATCAAAAACGACAATTGGGATTTCAGCATTCAAAATCTACCACAAACTAATTCATACTTCAATGTAAAAGACGGGGCTGAACTCAAATTACCACTGCTTTTGCGGTGAGAAGGAGAAGGAGAAAACATTTCAATATCACCATCGTCAATAAAGTCAGACTCATACTCATCTTCTTCGCTGTCATAAACATCGTAGCTGTCTGAATTCTCCGCCCCAATATCTTCACCATAGGAATCACTAGAGCAGAGTCAAGGAGATATTCAAGTAAAAATAATGCCCACAAAATTTTAAATCACACATGAAGCTCAAATCATTAAAGGATACGTCTCATCTCCACCAGCGTGAGTATTCGAGCCGAGATAGTAACCAGAGAGGTGCACGCTTATCTGTCCAAGGACTGAGAAGACGACCTCCTCAACCTCCTCAAACTCGAGCTCCAGATGGCACGTCTCGCTGACATTAGGAATCAAACTACAGAGAAGAATGGGACTTTTATTGCCAACATTGCATTGCAGAACACTCTTCTTCTCCCCCTTGCCGTTTCCCAATGTCGCCTGGATGATCCACCATTAAAACTTCAAGATAACGCGTTAACGAATCCCAAACAAAAATGTTTCATAGAATTTCTGACAGAAACTAGGAACCTTAAATCGAAAGAACAACGAACAAAATTCTAACTCGAAGGATGGGATTTATAAGGGATTTGCTGGGAGAAAAAAAAAAGGACCTGACATACGCGAAGCCTTCCGCGGGCGCTGTCGTAGAGATGGGTGTAGGGTTTCCCGGGCCTCACCTCGATCCCTGTGAGGGAGATGAAAGAATCGAGTGAGAAACCATGGAACTCGAGAAGGGAATTTAGAATTGATGATGAAATTTCGAGGATTTCTCACCCCAAAAGGCCATGGTGGCAGGGAAGCGATCGAGATTGGAGGCGACTGAGAGTAATGGAGCCGATATGGGAAGGAGGGATTCAAAAACCTAGGTATGAGGCTGGGGACAAGGTTGGCTGTCTAAAACCCTAGCAGCGAACTGGGAAGAGGAGCGGCGGGCGGTGGCTTTAAAGGGACTTAAATTACAAAAAATCTCTTGAAGTTTTCATTTATTACACTTAAACCTAATAATTTGTAAAACCTTCGAATTACATCCATGTGAATTAACGAGAACCATTTATTGACAAAAATAATCTTAAAATTATATTTGATGTATTATCAGACAATCTTAATCTAAATTATCTAATAATTTGAATTATCTGTATTTGATATACACAGATAATATAAGATAAAATTATTAAAAATTTGATTAATTGATATATTTGATATGATAATCAGATTATTGATAGTGTAACATCAAATTTTTAAAATATTTTTAAATTAAATTATTAATTTAATATTTTAAATTTTTATTTAATTTTTTTAATGATAAAAATTATTTTAATATTTATTATTATTATTATATTTTTTTATTTTCTTTTTCTTTTTCTTCTACTGCACGCCACACCCCGACACCCCCCTCCCCTCCTCCTCCGCAGCACCCCACCAGTTGCACCTCCACATCGCCCTTCGATCGTCGCACCTCTTCCCATCCTCCCCACCACCCCTGTCTCCACCCCATGTTAAACGGCCGCCGTCGGTGGTGGCGGTGTCGGTGGCAATAAAGAATGGGGGGTAGAGGAGATCGCTCCATCCCTTCCCCCCTCTCCAAATCCGGCTCAGCCCCCGAACTTCAGCCACGATAGATCCTCAAATCCCTACTCAGAAGCCTCCTCAGTAGCAGAATCTGGCTCACCGACGACTTTATCCCCTGCTCCCCTAGTGATCCCAACCCGAACCTTAATCCCAACTCCTCCTCTGACACCCTAAACCCCTCGCCCCTCCTCGCCGGCACCTCGATCCTCAGTTCTGGACCTTCCAAATTAGCTGAGGAAGATCCAATCCCCTCCTCCCCACCACATCTGGAGCATAAATCGCAGGAGGGATCGCATCTTCTCCCCCTCCTCGAACTTGGTCAGGCACATCGTGTAGTCCACGACCCCATCCCCATCCCTGCCGGCGGCGGCAGAGAACACAAAGATGGAAGAGGAGGAGGAAGCGCGGAGAAGGTTGAGGAAGAACGCCAGGGAGGAGGATGATGGAGGAGGGTGGTTTCGTTCAACTATTTCATTCCAGATTACCAAATATTTAATAATCTGGATAACCATCATTCTCTTAGGTAATCCGAATTACCAAGACAATCCAGATTATCATCCAAAGAACGTACCAAATGCAGTCTCTTTTAAATTATCAGTAATCTGGATAGATTGCCAGCTACCAAACGTAACCTAAGATCTATCTCATTAGATGTGGGTGTGATTCATGTGTAATGTATGAGGTTGACCATAAACAAAATCAGGTGCAAGGGATATCCTATAACCATGGTGGTAAAGATCCTCTAAGATGGTAGAATCATCAAAACCATATATATTCTATGTGATTTAGCATCATTCTTTATAAAACAAGATTATTCACCATGCTCGATTGCTCCATGTGGGATTGCCCATGCTTCTAGTGAGGGTCAAGATACAAAGCATCCGACATTGAACCTTGATTCCTTTGAAAAGCCATGTGGCAATGCTCACAAATACTACTCCCCTCCACAACATTGTGAGAATGGCTAAGTTACAGTCTTTTCTTGGATGATGGCTGCCAACGGCATGGAAGGGGGGGTGGGATGGCAGAGCGGGCTAGGTTAAAGGGAGAATAAGGTGGTCAAACCCTGGGCATGATCGAGATTGATGTTATTAATGGTGTGACTAGTGAGATGGTGCCACCATGGACAAGATAGTCCTTGGTGGTGGGTTTATGATGCTTGGCTATTTAAAAGATGAGGAGGCGACAAGCTAGGTAGTACGGTCAGATGGGTGGTTCTACACCGGTGACGTCGGAGTCATGCATGCAGGTGGGTACCCGAAGATTAAAGATGGGTCAAAGGATGTGATCGTAAGTGGCGGCGAGAATTTGAGCTTGGTGGAGATGGAGTCAGTGTTGTTTGGCCATCCGGCAGTGAACGAGCTTAGGTCGTCGTCTACAATGGCTATCTAGGTCGAAGATGAGCCGAGGCTATTGGCAATGGCGAGCATATATGATCCGCTACATCTCCTATTGAAACTCTTCTCGATCGACAGCACCACTATGGTCGCAGTCGAACTGGCCGAAGATGGAGTTGTAAAGGATGGTGACTTTTGTCGGGGGTCACCATTCTATGTCAAAGTGAGTCTCTAGGAGCCAAAATGTCTCCAGAGCCCAACGGAGCTCCGCCTAGGAGAGTATGCTGTCACCATTGAGATCTAGGGAGGCAAACCACTCCTCGACGTTGATAAACACCCGACTATAGAGCTGTCTAAGACTGCTACTCCGACATCTCTCTCCATCTCTTGTTGCGAATTATGTCCTAAAATTAATCATATGATGATTGAGTTCATCTTTGTATATAAATTATTGATTAAAGAATAATAATTATTCTGATATTTTTCATCATAAAGTTACATCCTCTTTAAACTCTTGTGCTGTGATAAAGTTCTTAGAACTATGTTAGTATATGATAAAGAGAAGATTTATCATATAGTTCTTAAACATATTCACGATCAAATGATATGTCATTACAGGACGATGACGTTTATCGAGTGAAGATCGTTGTATGCCATATGGATTGATTGTCCTCTTAATCAAGGAGTGTGGTGATACTGGTATGGCATACAGGAGAAATATAGGAGTACATCATCACTGAACAAGTGACTCATCTACTGAGCATTCTATTGTCAAGAGCTGCTTGCGAAGCACATGGGTATAAGTGTCCTTCAGATCTGAGATCACCATAACGACTTGCAAGCAACTCACTGTACTTTGGTATCGGACTATCTGGATTTTTAATGCAGTGATGGAAAGCTACTGGATACAGTCAAGTACTTGCGAAATCTGTGTGTGGATCAAGATGGGATTGACCTCTCCGATTATTAGAGTTGATATATCGCTGTTTTTCAATTTAGCAAAGTCTTGACTAAGATAATCCATAAGATGGATTTGAAAGGTTAAAATACAATGTGAAAAAGCAATCTCGGTTGACAGTTAACCTAAGACCATCCTAGAGCATTCAGATTAAAAGGATGAATTATATGGCAACCATATGTATGGATTCTGAAATATTTTTTTACGATAATTCGACCTATCTGGATATCAAAATTATTGCTAGATAGTATCTTGATTAGTGCAGGAATTGGTTCCTATGCTACCGGCTTAGTATTTGAACCTATGGAGTCACACACACAAGTCAAACAAAGTAGAAAGAAATTGATCTATGTTTATATGTCTAATTTGAAAGTACTTGATTTGATTGAATATATAAGCTAACTTGATTGAGAATTAAGTTATGGATCAAACGGGATTGTAGAGTTGACTATGTCTAGCTAGCACTACACATGAGATTCAGGTTCGATCTCGGAGATAAACAGTTTCTGATCTATGATCCATGGAGCATATAAAAGATTGGATTTAAGTGCTAATTAATTTTAGATTAGATCTGAGTTAATTAGACTTAATTAGATTCAAAATTTTAAGTGAGACTTGATATAAAAATCCTAAAGAGTTTGGGATTGACAGCCTTTGAAATTATTTCGAACCAGTTTTGAATTGGATTTGAATCGGATCCGTTTTGAATGAGATATGAGAAATCCTTCTTGCACTAAGATTCTTCTCTCATATGGACTGACCAACACTTGGAATGGTGCCGGTTTGGGGTGTCCCATGTGAGTGAGAGATTGGGTGCAAAGCGGTTGTCATAAGTGATGGCAATTCTATCTCATGTAAGAATTTTTCTTTCATGAGTATTGAACTGATTCAAATTAGATTTGAGTTAGGAGTCTTATACTTATTGGGTCATGAGATTTATCTATAAATAGAGAGAATCTCTATCTATGGATGCATAGCAAAAAATCAGATTGAGAGAAGAGAGAAAGAGAGAGAGAGGCATGTGAAGAGAGAAATCCTTCTTCTTCTTCTTAGCCTCTCCCCTTTGGTGCCGCCCCTCCTCCCTTGGGCATGGGCCCTCCTTGGGTGTCTCACCTGCTGGTGTGAGGTGTCACACCAGCACATCTCCTCTCTCATTTAATTGGATTGCGAAGATCAAAGTTCATCCTATTTTTTTGTGGCGTCTGGCATACATGCGAAGTAGAGGGTCTGTACTTTCAGACCTCCGTAAAGATTTAATCTAGATTATTTGAGTTTAATTTCTAATTTTACTGTTAATCAGGTAAGGATTTGATCTTTATTTATGTAGATTAATAAAAAAAATTTTAGATGCAACCTGGATCATTCGAAAAGAAATAATTTTTCTTCCCTTCAATTGGTATCAGAGCAAGTCTAAAATACATACATGCATAACTAAATTTTTTTGGATTAATTACATGAGATGTAATTAAGATTTTTTGTTAAACTTTAAATCTAATTTAAATCTATTTATATAAAATTTTTTATCTAATTTTAATTAGATTAGATGAGCTTAATCAATTGTTGATTAAGGTTGTTATAAGTTTGTTATAACAGAATTTTGTTGCTGCTGAATTTTGATGGAATAACAATGTGAATTAAAATTTATTTTAAATTTATTTTAATAAAATTTTAATATTATTATTTTTATAATAAATAAGATTTATTTTAAATTTAAATTATATCTATTTTGATGGATATTTAGATCTGAATCCTATTGGAATTCAGCACTGCGCGAAAATAAATTTTACCAAAAATTTATTCCTTATGCATTCATGTTTGCATCTAATTAATTTTTTATATGATATTAAATTTAAAATTAATATTTTATAATCAATATAAGATATATTTTAGATCTGATATGATATATATAATACATCGAATCTAATTAGATTAGATGAGGAATATGATTGATAAGATCAAGAACATGTTCATGACATAAATAGTTTTATCAATAATTGCATGTTGATGTGATTATATATGAAATTAGATTTCAGATCTTAATAGTCTAATACTCAGATTGATGAGATCATCAGACTATCCGATCATAGAAGATTGAAGAGATTAATCTCTCTTTTGCCTATTTGATGGATTTTCTTATAACAAGTAGGGGTGTCGTTGTGATCTGATTTTATGAAGAAAAAAGTGAATAGATTTTTATAGATTATTTTGATCATAAATATATTTAGATTAAATCTAAAATAATTTATAATTTATTATAATAAAATAAAATTCAGATATAAAATTATTTTAGATCTGAATTGTATGTTACATAAGATGTAATCAGTATTGATCTAAAAGTTATCATGATACATGAGATGTATGTATAAAGTTTAGATCATAACTATGCATATCTAATTGTTAAACATATTATAAAAATTTATTTTTATAAATTAAAATATATGGTATGCTTACCTGAAACTCTTATAGAATAATTCTACAGACTGAAACATATGTTTCACATACTTAATTTTGAATTAAGCTTTGAATGATCTAGATTTGAGAATTGAAGATCATTAAGACACTATATAAATCGATGGACAATGGGTTAGCTTGAATCAGATCCTTCTAATAGATTAGACCTAGGGTTAGAAACACATATGAATCAAGTAGAGAAATTAATTAAATCTAATCAAGTGTTGAATTAAATTAGGTCAGAATTTCTCTCAATCAATCTCAATAGTTGAAGTTTGATCAAATCCATATGTTTGACCCTAATAAATGGACCATGATCATGGCTTCGTAGTTGAGTCTGAATCTTCTGGTGGACCAAATCAAAATTAATTAACCAGTTGGTGTTTAAGGTAAGTTTGATAGATTCGATCAAGTGATTTTTAATTGAGAGCTATTCACTTAGATACGTCTATGGTGAGTTAAATATACATCCCTCCCACTGATCTCACTTACTTAGCCAACATGGTAGATTATATTTTGATTGGGTCACTAGTCGATTCATGTAGACCCATGCCATTAAGGTGAATCAGTATGACTGATTTAGGTGTCTTTAGATCAGATCGTGTCTAATCCTCTATATGACTTAGTGAAGTCAATGAGAGGATTTGCAGCTTGCTGATTGACTTCTTCTCTTATTCTCAGATCAATGAAATCAAATCTTCTAAATTATTAGGTTATAAAATGATAAAGTTATGAGATAACTTGGTTATAGCCCCCCATTAAGGTATGTGATAATGAGTTTAATATTTCAAATAGGCATTGGAGGCGCCACACACTTGGTGTCTATTACGCATTGGAATTATCATTCATCATATGACCATCATGATGTACCTTTAGATCAATGCTCAGGTTGGTCGAACCACACTCGAATCTGGATATTCGTTTGTTGAATACATTTGATATGTCATGTTAATGGTTGGATCTAATTAAGATTTTCAGTGGAGGCGCCACACACCTGCTGAAGGGATGTTTGGGGCAAAACTTAATTGCTAGAAGTTGTTTGGAGAAACAATTGGTTATGAACCTACATATGGATGCACTAGGATTGATCGAACCATACTCGAGTCTGAATGCAGTCCGTGTGGATTCTAGTACCTACTAAAAAATTAGTGTAATTCCTTGAGTTTGAAGTAAAGGCTATTAATTCGTAAAAATAGGAGAGATCTTTAGACTAAAGTCCATGTCTTTAGGATTAAAAGTAATTCTATACTAATAGACTTATATTTTTCTTTCAGTGATGGCCAACATTATCCCTTCGTTCGCTGTTGGACAGCGATAAGCTCATCAGACCCAACTTCGATAGCTGGTATCGAAAGTTGAAGATCATCTTGGAGCATGAGAGGATTTTATACATCCTTACGGATGAGACATCTGAAGAACCTGCAGTCAACGCTCCTCGTGCCATGAGAGATATTTACATGAAGTGGCTCATGATTGCACGACTGTACGTTGTCTGATGAGGGCAACTATGAACGACGAGCTTAGCCGTAAGTTCGAAGATACACAGTCTGAGGAGATCATTCAAATGTTGAATAAGTCCTTCGGCAACAGTGAGGATGCAGAGAGACACAATACCTCCTACATAGTGTTCAATGTCCGAATGCAAGAGAGACTTTTGTCACTGATTATGTATTGTATATGATTGAGTAGATTGAACACCTTAGTAAAATTTGGCTTTTCGTTGTATGAACAGTTAGACAAAGATGCTATCCTCAATTCGCTATTAAAATCTTATTTATCCTTTCTCAGTCATTATAGAATGACGAAGCATGCGGTGAACTACCATGGTTTGCTAGAGTTATTGCAGACTTTTGAGAAGGATCACTAGCTCCACAAGGAGCCAGTAAATTTAGTGGGAGGTTCATCTGCAGGGAATCAATCCTCTGAGAGAAAAAAGAAGAAGAAGGTGTAGAAATCCCATGCCACCGATCCTAAACAGAGCAAACCGTCAAAAGTTGATAAGAGTCAGGCAAAGTACTTCTTCTGCAAGAAGTGGATCATTGAAAAAAGAATTATCCTGCTTATATAGCTATCCTTGACCTAAATAGGCCTAAAAATAAGAGAAAGAAGCAAACGGTTGCTTCACAAGGTACTTATATGATAACTTCTTGTAATTTCTTTGTTTGTGATACTACTATCTGGATATTGGATATCGAAAGTCTTATTAATATATATAATTCGTTGTAGGGACTACAGGTAAGTAGAAAGTTTCGAGAGGACGAACGGTTTCTTAATATTGGAGATGGAAGTCTTGTTTCAGTTTTGGTCTTGAAAATTTTGCAGTTTATCTTTGAGTCTAGTAGTATCATGTTAGATGATTGTCATTATTATCCTTCTTTTTTGATGAATGTTATCTCTGTAGGCTTTTTGGCCAAACTTGGTTACAAGTTTATAATAAAAGATGATTTTTGTGATATCCTTATGAATGATACTGCAATTATACGTAGACAATTAAAATATGTCATATACATAATATCACGGGCTATTAGTGTAATGTATATAGCCAGTAAATGCTCTAAGTTAGATAATGTCAGTGAATCCTACCTTTGGCATTATAGGCTTGGTCATATGAACAAGAATAGGATTGATAGATTGATTAAAAAATATATCTTTGAGATAGATGATTGTGAATCATTGTCAACCTGTGAATTCTATCTATTTGGTAAGATGATTAAGTCATCTTTTAAGAAAAAGATGAAAAAGCCAGCGATGTCCTAGGTCTAATACATATTGATGTATACGGACCTATGAACATAAGTGTTAGAGGAGGATACTTCTACTTCATTATATTTACAGACGACCTATTAAGGTATAGGTATGTCTATCTAATGAAGCATAAGTCAGAATCATTTAAAATATTCAAACGATTCTATGCTGAAGTAGAGAAACAGACTGAAAAGAGTATTAAGATCCTTCGATCAGATCAAAGAGGTGAATACCTCACCAGTGAGTTCCTGACATATCTGAAAGAGAATTGATTCTCTCACTTTGGATCCCTCCTGAAACACCACAGCATAATGGGGTGTCGGAGAGGAGGAATCGAATCTTATTAGATATGGTCTGATCCATGATGGACTTTGCAAGTCTGTCAATCTCTTTTTGGAGATATGCTCTAGAAATTATCTGCTATATTTTAAACAAGATGCCGAGCAAGTCTGTCGATAAAATTCTATATGAGATATAGACTGGACGTAAGTTAGTACTCTCACACCTTAGGATCTAGGGATATTCAACTTATGTCAAGCATTTAAAGACAGACAAGCTTGGACCTAAGTCTGATAGATGCTTGTTCGTAGGGTATCCAAAGAAAACTAAAGGGTACTACTTCTATCTCACTACAGAGCAAAAGATGATTGTCAGCAGCCGAATAGTCTTTTTGAAAAAAGAGTTTCTTGGTGAAAGAGCTAATGCCTGTAAAATTAAACTTGATGAAGTTCATGAGGTGAAGGACCGACACACACAGAATTGAATTTGATTGGAGAATCGAATCCAGAGCCAATAGAGGCGCCATTAAGGAGATTTGACAGAGTACCGTGTCAGTCAGATAGATACTATGATTTTTTAGTCTGAAACGATGACCTCATCGAACTTGATGAGAATGATGAGGATCCGATCACTTATATGAAGGCCATGCAAAGATCCAACTCTCAGAAATGGCTTGAGACCATGAAGTCCGAGATAGAGTCCATGAAAATTAATGGTTTATGCACACTAGTTGATCCAGCCGAAGGGATAAAATTCATAGGGTGTAAATAAATTTTCAAGAGAAAAAGAGGTGTGGACGAGAAGGTAGAGACCTATAAAGCTCGTCTAGTTGCCAAGGATTGCCGTCAGCGTTATGGTATTGACTATGATGAGATGTTCTCTCCTGTGGCAATGCTCAAGTCTATTCGGATTATGCTTGCTATCACTGCACACTTAGATTATGAGATCTGGCAGATAGATGTCAAAACCATTTTTTTAACGGAAAGCTGGAAGAAGAGGTGTATATGATACAACCTGAAGGGTTCACATCCACAGATGAGTCAAAAGTATGCAAGTTGAAAAGGTCTATTTATGAACTTAAGCAGAGTGTGAAGCTGTGGTTATCATCACAGTTTTTCATAAAAGATTTGATAAAAGCATCCTACATCCTAGGGATGACGATCTATAGGGATAGATTTAGAAGGTTGTTTGGATTATCCCAATCTACGTACATCGATACCTTGTTGAAGTGGTTCAATATGAATAATTTCAAGAAAGACTATCTTCTGATAGGCCATGTAATTATTCTTTTCAAGAAAGATTGTCCGACAACTCCTGATGAGAGAGAGCACATGAGTAGAATACCATATACCTCGACAGTGGGATCTATCATGTATGCTATGACATGTACGAGGTCGGATGTGGCCTATTCACTAGGATAGTAAGTAGATACCAGTCTGATCTAGATGAGAAGTATTAAAAGATTGCGAAAGTAATTCTTAAGTATTTAAGAAATACTAAAGATCAATAGCTTATCTATGGAGATACTGACCTAAAACTTATGAGATATACTGATTCTAATTTTCAGTCAGATTGTGATGACAGCAGAAGTATGTCGGACTACGTATTTATCTTGAATGGAGGAGCTATTTGCTGGAAGAGTTTCAAGCAATATACTGTGACCGATTCTGTATATGAAGCAGAATACAATGTTGCATCGGATGCTACAAAATATTTTACGCCGCTATCACCTGATGTGAGAGATCGTGAATCGAGGTGACGTCGAGCTTCAGAAGATCGATGGAAAGGAGGACTTAGCCGATCCCTTCACTAAAGCTCTCGAGATCAAAGAGTTCAACGACTTCAAATGGAAGATAGATATAAGATACTGTCCCGATTGGTTTTAGTCCAAGTGGGAGTTATTAGAAATTATATCCTAAAATCAATCGTATGACGATTGAGTTCATCTTTATATATGAATTATTGATTAAAGAATAATAGTTATTCTAACATTTTTCATCACAAAGTTACATCTTTTTTGAACTCTTGTGCTGTGATGAAGTCCTTAGAACTATTTAGTGTATGATAAAAAGAAGATTTATCGTATAGTTCTTAAACATGTTCGCGATCAAATGATATGTTATTACAGGACGATGACGTTTATCAAGTGAAGATCATTGTGTGCCATATGGATTGATTGTTCTCTTAACTAAAGAGTGTGGTGACACTGGTATGGCATACAGGTGAGATGTAGGAGTATATCGTCACGAAATAAGTGACTCATCTGTGAGTATTCTGCTATCAAGAGCTACTCGCGAAGCACATACGTATAAATATCCTTCAGACCTGAGATCATCATAGTGACTTGCAAGCAACTCACTATGCTTTGGTGCCGGACTATCTGAATTTTTAATGCAGTGACGGAAGGCTATTGGGTACAGTAAATACTTGCGAAGTTTGTATATGGATCAAGATGGGATTGATCTCTCTGGATTATTAGAGTTGATGTATCGCTGTATTTCAATTTAACAAAGTGTTAGTCAGAATAATCCATGAGATGGATTTGAAAGATTGAAATACAATGTGGATGAAGCAATCTCGATTGACAGTTAACCTGAGACCATCCTATAGCATTCATGGTCAAAAAGATGAATTATGTGGTAACCATGTGTATAGATTTTAAAATATTTTTTTGTGATAATTTGATCTATCTGGACATCGAAAATCATTGCTAGATGGTATCTCGATTAGTGCAGAAATTAGTTTCTGTGCTACCGACTTAGAATTTGAACCTATAGATCACACACATAAGTCAGATAAAGTAGGAAGATATTGTCTATGTTTATATGTCCAATTTAGAAGTACTTGATTTGATTGAACAAATAAGCTAACTTGATTGAGAATTAAGTTATGGGTCAAATGAGATTGAAGAGTTGATTATGTCTAGCTAGCACTACATATGAGGTTCAGGTTCGATCTCGGAGATGAATAATTTTTGATCTATGATCTATGGAGTATATAAAAGATTGAATTTAAGTACTAATTAATTTTAGATTAGATCTGAATTAATTAGACTTAATTAGATTCAAAATTTTTAGTTAGACTTGGTATAAAAGTCCTAAAGATTTGAGATTGACAGTCTTTCGAAATTATTTCAAACCAGCTTCGAATTGAATTTAAATCAGATCTATTTTGAATGAGATATGAGAAATATTTTTGCATTGAGATTCTCCTCTCATATGGATCGACCAACACCTAGAATGGTGTTGGTTTGGGGCATCCCATGTGGGTGAGGGATTGGGTGCAAAGTGATTGTCATAAGTGATGGCAATTCTATCTCATGTAGAATCTTTTTTTCATGAGTATTGGACTAATTCAAATCAGATTTGAGTTAGGAGTTCTATACTTATTGGGTCATAGGATTCATTTATAAATAGAGAGGGTCTTTACTTATGGATGCATAGCAAACAAAACAGATTGAGAGAAGAGAGAAAGAGAGAGAGGCGTGTGAAGAAAGAAGTCCTTCTTCTCCTTAGCCTCTCTCCTTTGGTGCCGTCCCTCCTTCCTTGGGTGTGGTCCCTCCTTGGACAACCCATCTACTAGTGTGAGGTGTCACACCAGTACATCTCCTTCCTCATTTGATTGGATTGCAAATATCAGAGTTCATCCTGCTTTTCTGCGGCATCTGACATGCATGTAAAGTAGAGGGTCTGTACTTTCGGATCTCTGTGAAGATTTAATTCAGATTATTTAAGATTTGATCTCTGATTTACTGCGATTCAGATAAAGATTTGATCCTTATTCATGTAGATTAATAGAAAAATTTTTAGATGCAATCTGGGTTATTTGAAGAAAAATAATTTTTCTTTCCTTTATCTCTCTCTCTCTCACTCTCGCTCACTCACTCTCCCTCTCCCTCTTAAATTTTGGTCTTGTCTTGGAGGAAGAAGAGGGTTTGTGATTGGGGTTTTTCTTTGGGTGTGGGGACTAATTGATGGATAGAGCATTTTTGAAAAATTATGAGAGTGCCATTATGGGTCCAGCGCATTACAAAGTATTTGGCTATTCAAGATTATTTTGATCATTTTATAAAGTTACTCTAACATGCTATTTAGATCCCATTTATAATTAATGGTTTGACTAAGGACTAAAGTGTAGACTAAAAATAAACCTGGAGAGTGCAAGTGTAGATATCACAAACTATTAAGTGCAGATATAATTTATCCTTAATCTCAAAATTTTTCTGTAATTTAATCTAAAAAGTATATACATATATACGTAATGCATATATATATATACATATACATATACATATATATATATATACATACATACATGCATACATACATACATACATACACATACATACATACATACATATGCATATATATAATTTCTTATTGTATATTTTATGCTTAAAAAATTAGTATTTTGTAAATTTCTCTCCATTCATTCTACTATGGCAGCAACATCTCTCCAATTAGATTTTTTTTTTATTTCTTTTGATTGATGAAGTTAGCAAACAATTATTTTTTTAAGCATAGAAAAATTTAGTTTACCGTCTTTTGTATTATTGAAAAGTTATGTAAGTCATACCTCAATGTCTCCTTTCTTGCGTAAAGAGCAGAGTGACCGAATGTTGGATGCTGAGAGTAGCGAATGTGGAGCTGGGCGGCGCTTCCTTCTACTAGATGATTGGGGCGGCGGAGCACCATTTGATCAATAGAGGTTTTCGCCGCCCAAGGTGCCGCATGGTTTTATCGGAGTCTCTGAAGCTAAAAGAGGTATGTCTCGATCGGAAGGCAGGATAGATGGATTACCGAAAGATAAAGGAAAATCATCCCCAACCAAGGAGAGGCCAAACAATACCAAAGATTCTCAGGGACGGTCTTAGGCGGATGTGCTCCAAGGAAAAAGATGGTATAAGTGGGAAATGCAGGCCGTGACAGATGAAGAAATAGCTCACTTACAGCAATAGTTTACAGAGTCTATTGTGTTCAAGACCTCTGTATCCTGGGGTGGACATTGTTGCCACCGACAGACGAAGATGGCAACATTTCTGTTCTCTATTTCATATGCAGGCAGGTTGGTCATCTTGAAGATGAATCCTCCTTTGTTGACCTGACAGAGATCGAGAGGCGCAAGGAAACAGAAAATCGATTGTTCGGTCCATGGATGGTTGTCTCCCGGGTTCTTATTGCTGGTGCGAACATGAAAACGGGGAGGGAGTCTGACCAGGGTCCTCGATCGGAGCAGCGGCTAGCAGAGCAGCAGCAGGGGATGGGATAGAGACAAGGGTAGTTTGGTCAACCACAATGAAGAAATGAATGATGGGTGGCAGATGGTTCGTTTAGGCTCCACTCAGCGATCGTCAGGAGTCAAAACCAGTCTGCAAGCCAAGGAATATTCATCACATATGGCATCACCATCACGTTTCTCTATTTTGGAGCTAATTGAAAATGGAACGGACTACCATGGGGATGATCGCATAGAGGTTATTCAGGAAGAAGAGGAGGTGATGTAAGAAATGGAAGGAATAGTGAGTACGGGACCTACCCAAGTTGTTGTGAAGCGTGATAGACAAAAACGCCCTGTGTACACTGACCAACCTCAAAATGAAAGCCCGTCCCCGCCCCCCCCCCCCCCCCCCGAAGGCCCGAGCCAAAGGTTCAACTCGTTTGTGGGTGAGCAGGTGAGGGAACGATGTCTATCCCAGGCTAAGAACCAAAAGGCAGCCATTGTGATGCGGATGGAACCACAGGCGAGCTAATTCCAGCCTTTAGCTCTAGCTATGAGTGGTTCGGTGGTGGAGGCGGACTCACTTGACAACAACGAGACACATGTGGAGCCTGGAGCCTCACCTGATTCTACAGTTGAGCCTCCTCTGGATCTGAAGACCTTTTCGGTCGACGAGGTGAAGCATCCTATGACTGGCTCTTTTCTGAGATGTCCAAGTATGGTAGGGGTGCGGGAGGCTTCATCAGAGGAGTTTGTGTGTGAAGGTGGTGAAACTGGAGGACATTCCATGATGGTCCACGGAGGGAGGGGTGGGGACTCTCTCCAAAAAACTATCTCCCACTCCCCTGTTCAAATCCAATGAACGTGATAGTGTGGAATTGCAGAGGTGTGTAATAGCCCGGCCCGGCCCGAGTAAGAATCCCAACCCAGCCAAGCCCAAATGGAAAAAAAAAAAAAAAAAAAAAAAAAGGAGAGAAGACTCCCGAAGGGAGTCTTCTTCCTCCTCTCGCTGGCTCCCAATCGGAGTCGGAGACGAGCTCCCTCCGGCCCTATTTAAGGAGGAGATCCCTCCTCTCTCCTTTCCACCGAAAATCCTAAGCTCAATCGGCGGCAATCGCCGGAAAATCCACCGCGAAAGACCATCCCTGTGCCATCCAATTTCTTGTCGGAAAAATCTCGCCGGCGTCGGAGGTAAGCCTCCTCCCCTTCCTCTCTCCTCCCATTTCCTTCCCGTGCCAGTGTGCACGCTTATCGGCGACCGGAGTCGTCGGATTTTGTTGCGGAAGAACCTTTCTTTTTGCCATTTTTTCGACACCGGTGGTCACCGCCGACCACCGGTTTGGTCCCCCTCTTGCCGCCGGATCGCCCCCCTTCGGCCGCCGACCATCCCCATGCCGACTGCATAGTCGATCGGCCAACCAATGAGGGGATTAAAGATCCCCTGTTTCGGCCTAAAGAAAATCCGGGAAGAAGAAAAGAAGAAGAAGGAGGAAAAGAAAAAGAAAAAGAAAAGAAAAAGAAGGAAAAGAAAAGAAAAAGAAAAGAAAAAGAAGAAAAGAAAAGAAAAAAAAAAGAAAAAAAAAAGAAGAAAAAAAATAATAATATAATAATAATATAATAAATAGGATTTTCTCCTCTCTCTTCTGTGAAGAAAAAAAAAAGAGAGAAAAGAAAAGAAAAGAAAAAAATTATTAAATTAATTAATAAATAATGAGATAAATAATAAAATATGAGAAAGAGAGTTTTTCTCTCTTCACTCTCTCTCTTCAGCCTGAACTAGTATTTTTTCTCTCTAGAATTGGATTTTCTCTCTCTACTTTCTCTCTCCTAAGATTTCTAGAATTTTGAGAAGAATGATGATGAATTTAAATGATCCTCGTGATGGTTTTTTGATCTGTGATCGTCGGATGGTACACCGACATTCACTTTGATCAGATCAGGTATTTTTAGATTCTATTTTTCATGATTTTATTGAATTATCCACATGATAATCTGAGCATAATTTAATCTGATCGATCGGATTTGTTGAATCATATTTCTGAAGAATTCAAGATGAGTTTTCTCTCTCTAGAATTTTCTCTCTCTAAAATATTCTATCTCTTGATTGATTCTCTCTCTAAAAAATGGTTAGTAAATAAAAAAATTTCTTTTAATAGTCCTGATCTGATTCTAATGAAGAACCCTGATCCATGATTGTAAAACAGCGTACTGGCACCCACCTTAATCAAACCATGAATCTTTAGATTTGATCATCCATTATTTCGATCTAGCCATGACTTGATTTGATCATGTTGATTTCACCAATCGAGATATTGGACCAATCGTAATATTGGATTGTGTCACCTGATCAATTCGAATTGTACCTCATGAATTCTCTCTCCTCTGATTTTCTCTCTCTACTTGATTTTATGAAATCGATAAAGAAACCTCAATCCTATCACTTCGAATCCGATTTGATCTGATAGTCAAACTTTAGATCGTTTAGGTTCTAATTAGATTTTGATTAGATAAAATTAGATGATCGAACCCAATCTAAACCGTTGAAATATGGTATTCGTATTCTTTCTAATTATTGAAATTGATTCTGTATAGGATTGTGGATATTTGATCATGGGATATCGCGATATGATCTACGAACAGAATTTTTAGAAAAAAATTTATAGAATTATGTGGATTTATTGGTATGCGTTCGAGGTAAGTAATGTTTCATTTTTCTAGATTTATCGACAAATTATAATGTACTTTTCTGACATGATTTGTGAAACGATGCATGAATTGGATGAATGGTATTTTGTTATGAAAATATCTTATTTGAAATATTATGATGAAGAATGATTGAACATATTGATTTCATGATGTATTATATTGATTGATTTCGATACTACATGATTATATATTTTATTATCGAAATTAGAATATGAAACATGATTTATGAAGAATTATGATATAAGAAACAATAAGAATTGACAACCTGACTATGTAAAGGATCCTGCCAATGGGGCATATACGTTAGCAATTGATTTATCCTGAGGAGTTTACGTCGCCAGAGAGACCAGCGACAAACCGTCAGAGAGACCAGCGGTTCTGAAGGACTTTGCTGCCAGATGATTTGCAGCTCACCGCAAGAAGATACGTGGTGTTATGATCCTGTCACAGGAAAAATGTGGTCATAGCTTATGGTTGACGAAAAGAATTGAAGAATGAAAGAAATTAAAATCTGAAAAGAAACTTGAATTTTCGAAAAAGAAATGAATTTGGCATGAATTATGTTGCATAATTGAAATTAATTTCGAATTGATGAACTCTATATGCTTATTTTCTATAAATGATTATTTACTTAAATGCCTGATGAAATCTATTGAAAGTGATCATTGCTTACTGGGCTGTCTAGCTCATTACCTCTTATTTTACTATTTTTACAGATGTTGAGGAATTAAGATGATACAAGATATGAATGGAAGAGTGATCAGAAGCAGAATCTTCATATTTTTAATTTAAGTTGAAAGTCTTATTCAATTTGATGTAAGGCCTATGAATCATTGCTGAATTTATTAAGATATTAAAGAAGAAATTTAGATCGTTATGTTTTGGATTTGAGTTATTGACTAATTATTCCGCTGTTATTTTAAGATAGCATGATAAGATGCCTTGCATGCTTATGGGAAGAGTTTTTTATGAGTATGCGGCGGTTGCCATGACCCTCGATTCACAATCTCGGGTCGAGGGCGTGACAATTAAAGTGGTATCAGAGCATAAGTGGATAAATTATGAAACATAAAATCAGATATAGAATGTGTGTAAGTGGATAGACACGAGGGACATTATAGTGTAGATCTTTGATGATTGTAGTGGGAAAAATATTTAAAAATTTTGATTAAACATTGAGATTATGTATAAAGGGATCGTAAGAGATTATGACATATAGAGTTTGAAATATGATGGATAATCTATTGATCATGATATGATTAGTTAGATTTTGATTGAAAGTAATTACAAAAGGATTGACATAAAATTTTATTGTGCATTGTGGTTATTAATTTGATCATTGGTTATTCAAGTGAATCGTAAGTTCAAATTCGATGTGAGAATAATACTATGATATTATTTCTAGTTGAGAAGTTAACTATTATTGGCAAGATAAAGATTTGATAATAAAATATTATTTCAGAATGGGCTAAGAAAATTTTTTTTTTGATTGAAATATTTATCGAAAGTGAACTTGGTATGTGAATCATATATAAAGTGGCATGTTAGGTTGAATGCATATTTGAGGATATTGCAAAGAAACCTATTTCTTATTGATAAAATTGATTATGAGGTTGTAGAATATTTATCGTACTGGAATCTTTAATCATCATCCTTAGATCTAGATAATAGATCTTATTATGTCTCTTGGAGACTACATGATGTGTATGAAATTTCAATTTAAAATTTTCGTATCTAAGTTGATCAAGAGATTTTCTGATATTATTGTTGAGGTTGTTAATAAAAATTGATATCTTTAGATTAAGATAAAAGATCTGATTTATATTTATTTCAGATTAAGGGATCCATGTGAATTTACAATTTAGAAATTTTGGATTTAAGAATTGATATGGAGTTTCCTTTGCTTTTGTTAATGAGGTCTCTAATTGAATCTACTATTAAATGGAGATTTGATTTTTTTTTTGAAGCTTGTATGATTGTTATGAAAGGATATTTGATAGATATTGAAGATCCTGATGATAAAAATTTTAGAAAAAAATAATAATTTAAAATTCTTATATATTTTGATTATGTCCAAATTTGGTGGAGCATCGAAGGATTTTTTTCATTGATTTGACTTATAAAAATTTTTTGTTTGAAAATTATCAAATTGAATTGATATGAGAATTAAGATTTGATTCATATTGATTATAGTAAATCTATATAATGGTTTAAATATGATATTGGACTCAAGGGTTAATCAAGATTATTGTACACCAGTAAAAGTATGAATGAGAATCGAAAGTTAATCTTTGACTTCAATTAAAATTTAAAATTTTAGATCCTTTCTATTGATAAGATAAAGAAATAATTTGATCAAATTTTTTTTTGGTGAACCTAAAAAATTTTGATTGTTAGATCAGAGTGCGCAGCGGAAGTATGGTAATCTAGATTTCTTTGAGTAAGTCAGGAATGTTGATCCTTTGAGTTAAAGAATTATGATAGATGATATAGTTTGATATAAGAAAAATATTGATATTAGAAAGAATAATATTTTAAAAATTTTAAATTATTTTAGATATCCTAATATAATTTTTAAAAGTAGTGCTTTCACCTACTATGCTACAAAAATAATTAGCATCCTAATTTTAGGATGAGTGGACCCTTGATTTTTGATTTTTAGATTTAGAATATTTAGAGATAAATTTTCTCTGTCCTAGAATTAAATTTTATAATTCTCTATTTATTAGAAAAACTTTGAGATTGTTTATCGAATGATGATTTCGATCTTAGATTATTATACTCAAATATTTATCTTCAGGGTATAATGAAATTTGAAGTTAGAACTCTTTTGATCATTATTATTTCTCTGACTGAATAGAAAAGATTGAGGTTATCTATTGATATTGACGATTATTCTACAAAAGATAAATTGAAGTTATTTATAATTTAATTTGATAATAAATCGATTAATTAAGAGTTATTATGTTTAGATAAAGAAAATTGATATACTTACTTAGAATAGAGACATTGATTTTGATTATAAGAAAAATATAGTTTTGATTTAGATCAATTTTTGAGTTATTGATTTTTATTTTGGAATGACTTAATGATAAAATTTGCTTCAAGAATTAGAATATTTAAGAGTTTGAGGGTTTGAGTAAGAAAATTTCGATGATTAGAAATAGTGATATTGATTCAATCAACAATGGTGATATTGATCTTTATGAAATGACTTAATGATGAAGTTGTATCGAGAATTAAATATTAAAAGTTCGAGAATGAGATTGAAATGATAAATCTTCAACCTTTGAAAGTACGAATAAGAAAAAATATTTTTGAATTTTGATTGATTGGGATGTCATCATATGATTCATAGAAGTATGATTTTCTATCTTATGATGGATTGAAATTAAGAGTGGTTAATATTTTGAAATAAATAAATAAATGAATGAATGATGATGAATGAAGTTCTTATGCAAGAATAGAGACATTTACCTTCTTCTATTCACAAGAGATAGATTTGATTTTAATTTGAGTCATGAGATATTGAACATTAATTTTTACAGAAAATGAGATCATAATTTCGAAATCTTAAAATATTGAAAATCTTTGAGATGTTGATCTTGATAAATAAGAAAATGAATGGTTCTGTTTCAGATCGATATTAATATACCGACTTTTTTCTTATGAAATGATTTAAGAATGAATTCATATCAAGAATTAGACTATTGAAATATTTGTGGATGAGATTTAAGTAAGAAACTATGAAGACTCAGGCAAGAAAAATTTTGAGGATGAAATTTTTTTTAGAGAGGAAGAATGTAATAGCCCGGCCCGGCTCGAGTAAGAATCCCAGCCCAGCCAAGCCCAAACAAAAAAAAAAAAGAAAACAGGGGAGAAGACTCTCGAAGGGAGTCTTCTTCCTCCTCTTCGGGAGTCTTCTTCCTCCTCTTGACGGCTCCCAATCGGAGTCGGAGACGAGCTCCCTCCGATCCTATTTAAGGAGGAGATCCCTCCTCTCTCCTTTCCATCGAAAATTCTAAGCTCAATCGACGGCAATCGCCAGAAAATCCATCACGGAAGACCGTCCCTGTGTCGTCCAATTTCTCGTCAGAAAAGCCTCGCCGGCATCGGAGGTAAGCCTCCTCCCCTTCCTCTCTCCTCCCATTTCCTTTCCGTACCGGTGTGCACGCTCACCGATGATCGGAGTCGCCGGATTTTATTGTGGAAGAACCTTTCTTTTTGCCATTTTTTCGGCACCAGTGGTCACCGCCGACCATCGGTTTGGTCCCCCTCTTGCCGCCGGATCGCCCCCCTTCGACCGCCGACCATCCCCGTGCCGACTGCATAGTCGATTGGCCAACCCATGCGGAGATTAAAGATCCACTGTTTCGGCCCAAAGGAAACCCGGGAAGAAGAAAAGAAGAAGAAGGAAAAGAAAAAGAAAAAGAAAAGAAGAAGGAAAAGAAAAGAAAAAGAAAAGAAAAAGAAGGAAAAGAAAAGAAAAAAAAAAGAAAAGAAAAAGGAAAAAGAAAAAGAAAAAGAAAAAGAATAATATAATAATAATATAATAAATAGAATTTTCTCCTCTCTCTTCTGTGAAGAAAAAGAAAAAAAAAGAGAGAAAAGAAAAGAAAAGAAAAAAATTATTAAATTAATTAATAAATAATGAGATAAATAATAAAATATGAGAAAGAAAGTTTCTCTCTCTTCACTTTCTCTCTTCAGCCTGAACTAGTATTTTCTCTCTCTAAAATTAGACTTTCTCTCTCTATTTTTTCTCTCTAAGTTATTTTTCTCTCTTAAGATTTTTAGAATTTTGAGAAGAATGATGATGAATTTAAATGATCCTCGTGATGAATTTTTGATCTATGATCGTCAGATGGTACACCGACATTTATTTTGATCAGATCAGGTATTTTTAGATTCTATTTTTTATGATTTTATTGAATTTTTCATATAATAATCTGAGCATGATTTGATCTGATCGATCAGATTTGTTGAATCATATTATCTGAAGAATTCAAAATGAGTTTTCTCTCTCTAAAATTTTCTCTCTTTAGACTTTTCTCTCTCTAAAATATTCTATCTCTTGATTGATTCTCTCTCTAAAAAAAGGTTAGTGAATGAAGAAATTATTTTTAATAGTCCTGATCTGATTCTAATGAAGAACTCTGATCCATGATTGTCAGACAGCATACTGGCACCCACCTTAATCAGACCATAAATCTTTAGATTTGATCTTCCATGATTTCGATCTAGCTATGACTTGATTTGATCATGTTGATTTCACCAATTGAGATATTGGATCAATCGTAATATTGGATTGTGTTACCTGATCAATTCGAATTGTACCTCATGAATTTTCTTTCCTCTGATTTTCTCTCTCTACTTGATTTTATGAAATCGATAAAGAAACCTCGATCCTATCACTTCGAATCCGATTTGATCTGATAGTCAAATTTTGGATCGTTTAGGTCCTAATTAGATTTTGATTAGATGAAATTAGATGATCGGACCCAATCTAAATCGTTGAAATATGGTATTCGTATTCTTTCTAATTATTGAAATTGATTATGTATAGAATTATGGATATTTGATCATGGGATATCGCGATATGATCTACGAACATAATTTTTGGAAGAAAATTTATAGAATTATGTGGATTTATTGGTATGCGTTCGAGGTAAGTAATGTTTCACTTTTTCTAGATTTATTGATAAATTATAATATATTTTTCTGACATGATTTATGAAATGATGCATGAATTAGATGAATGGTATTTTATTATGAAAATATCTTATTTGAAATGTTATGATGAAGTATGATTGAACATATTGATTTCATGATGCATTATATTGATTGATTTCGATACTACATGATTATATATTTTATTATCGAAATTAGAATATGAAACATGATTTATGAAGAATTATGATATAAGAAACAATAAGAATTGACAACCTGACTATGTAAAGGACCCTGCCAATGGGGGCATATACGTTGGCAATTGATTTGTCCTGAGGGGTTTACGTCGCCAGAGAGACCAGCGACAAATCACCAGAGAGACCAGCGGTTCCGAAGGACTTTGCTGCCAGATGATTCGCAACTCACCGCAAGAAGATACGCGGTATTATGACCCTGCCACAGAAAAAATATGGTCATAGCTCATGGTTGACGAAAAGAATTGAATAACGAAAGAAATTGAAATCTGGAAAGAAACTTGAATTTTGAAAAAGAAATGAATTTGACATGAATTATGTTGCATAATTGAAATTAATTTTAAATTGATGAACTCTATATGCTTATTTTCTATAAATGATTATTTACTTAAATGTCTGATGAAATCTGTTGAAAATGATCATTGCTTACTGGGCTGTCTAGCTCATTACCTCTTATTTTACTATTTTTATAGATGTTGAGGAATTAAAATGATACAAGATATGAATGGAAGAGTGATCAGAAGCAGAATCTTCATATTTTTAATTTAGGTTGAAAGTCTTTTTGAATTTGATGTAAGGCCTATGAATCATTGCTGAATTTATTAAGATATTAAAGAAGAAGTTTAGATCGTTATGTTTTGGATTTGAGTTATTGACTAATTATTCCGCTGTTATTTTAAGATAGCATGATAAGATGCCTTGCATGCTTACGAAAAGAATTTTCTATGAGTATGCGGTGGTTATCATGATCATCGATTCACAATCTCGAATCGGAAACATGACAGGTGCATCCAAACCCTCGTTCCTCAATAGTTTCCATGATCTAGATCGTAAAGATAAGCCTGAGATTTTCTGTATTATGGAGAGATGCATTTCTGGGGATGCTGTGGGAGAGGCTCCATCGAGCAGCAGGTCTTCAATGGCAAGTCTTCCGTATTCCGACAGAAGGACGGTGCAGGGGAATCATCATTTTCTGACATAAGAACATTGCTGGGAGTGACTCCTTGTCAACTAATTGTCAAGGAGCTGTTGGGATGATTCATACATAGGGAATGAGGCCTTGGATCATGGTGGTCATTTACGCTAGTACTTGCTTCAGAGAAAGGAGGCAAGTCTGGGAGTTGATCAAGCATTGTATTTCCACTGGTTCATCGGTGATTGCCATAGGTGACTTTAATGTGATTTGTGCTAGCAATGAGAAGTAGGGGGGCAAGGTGTTTCATCCTAAGATTGACACGCATGAATTTAGTGAGTTCATCAGCTCGAATTCACTGATTGATTTGGGCTTCAGTGGGCTTTCTTATACTTTGTGCAACCACAGATGTGGCTCGGCCAGAGTATGGGAATGCTTGGATAAAGCTCTGGCTACCGGTGATTGGATCAACTCTTTCCCTGAATCACAAGTCATCCATCTACCAAGAATAGGGTCGGATCACTGTTCGTTACTTCTTTGTATCCAGGATAAAGTCAATCAGAAGGTTCCTCCCCCTTTCAGATTCTTTAAATTTTGGTTAACAGAAGGTGATGTCAGATGGGTGGTGACGAACGCTTGGGTTGGTATTCATGGCTGTTCTCCTACAGAGAGGTTTACTAAACTGCTCAAGAAAACTAGAACTGCTTTGTCCAGATGGAACAGGGAAGTTGTAGGGAACATTTTTGAGAAGGCAAAGAGGTTGGAGGAGCAGATTCATCAGATGTAAGCTGAGGACATCGGTTCTGGAGGTCAGAACATTCAATTGCAACTTCATCTCTCAAGGAAGATCTCAGAGTAACATTGGGTTCTGAAAGTGCAAGAGCTCTATTGGCGTCAGAAATCTCGGATCAGGTAGTTGAGGGATGGGGATCAAAACACAACCTTCTTCCACCAGTCAACTATTATCCGGCGTCGTAGAAATAGAATTACCTCAGTTATTAACGATCAAGGTCAGGAAGTCAGTGACGAAAATGGGATCACAGACGTCATTATGAACCATTTTCATTCTCTGTGGCAGAGTCAAGACACCGGACATGAAATAGCGCTCCCTTCAATCTACAATCAAATTACTGAATTTCAGAATCAGAAACTGGTGGCGCAAATATCCGAAAATAAAATCATCAAAGCTCTTTTCCAACTTCAATCAGATCGCGCTCCTGGGCCATCAAGCTTTCAACCTCTCTTCTTTAAACACTTTTGGCAAATTATAAGGAATGATCTGATAAGACCAGTTCAGGAGGTGTTCGGAACTTGCTCTATGCCAAATAGCTGGAAGGATACTTATGTGATTTTGATTCCTGAGAAGAATAATCCGAGGGGAGTCAACGATTATCGACTTATCAGCTTGTGTAACACTGTCTACAAGCTTATGGCAAAGATCATTATCAACCAAATGAAACCTCTCCTAAATCTTTTGATAGCACCGGAATAAGGAGCTTTAGTGCCCGATCGAAATATTTTTGATGACATAATGATTATCCAAGAAGCCTTTCATTCTCTCAATACCAGATCTACGAATTAGCCTTTAATGGTGATCAAAGCTGACATGGAGAAGGCATATGACTGAGTGAATTGGAGATATCTGAAAATTGTTCTTGGCCACTTGGATTCCATCCCAAGTTCATTCAATAGATAATGTACTGTGTGTCTCAGCCCAGGTTCTCTATTTTGGTGAATGGTGCATCTACCTCCTCATTCCTATCTTCTGGTGGGTTACGACAAGGATGCCTACTATCATCATTTCTTTTCATAATTTGCTCTGATATGCTGTTCGGATCGTTGCAGTCTCAGATTCAATTGGGTGGTATTCGTGGTTATCAACCTCCCCAAGGTGGGCCTAACATTACCCATTTGCTTTTCGCTGATGATATTCGTCTCATTGTTAGGGCACAAAAAAGAATGCTCGGGTATTGTAGCCAATCTGGCCAATGGGTGAACATGAACAAATTCCAAATCTGTTTTGGTAGAAGAGTCAGGCAGTCCACCAAACAATATATTCTGAACTTGTTTCGTGTGCCTTTGAATAAAGATGTATGGTATTATCTGAGAGTTCCCCTATCAACATCATCTCTATCTTCCACTGATTTCAGTCCCTTAGTAAATCAAATTCACAAAAAGTTGGAAGGATGGAAATGGAAGCATCTATCCCAGGTCGGGCGTCTGACTCTGTTGCAATCCGTTCTAAGTGCAGTCCCGGTATATCTTCTCTCAAACGTCCCTGTCCCCCGAACTGTAATCACTTAGCTGCAGAAAATATTTAAAGCATTCTTCTAGGGTCATGATGTGGGTGTTCAGAAACTTCATTTGATCTCATAGGATGTGGTGTGCTCTCCTAAGAGAGAAGGTGGGTTGGGTTTACAGGCTCTCAATATTCGACCACAAGCGCTATTAGCAAAGGCTGCTGGTAACCTGGTTCTGAATAGAAGTTCTCTGTGGGCTCAGCTTATGTCATCAAAATACCGGTTCTCCATCTGGAGTGAATACCACCCGATCAGAGGAGCTTCTAATTTATGGCGCTTTCTTGTGCGAACATCAAAATAGATACAGGATGGGTTTCGTTGGCAGGTTGGAAATGGGCAAAACATCCGTATTCTTTCAAACGCATGGTTATTTGAAAGGCCTCTCAATACTTGTGTTATTCCGATGAATACCCACAAGATCCAAGAGGATTGGAAGGCAGCCGACCTTATGTCTTCTAATGGGCAATGGAATCCTAAAATGCTGAACAGGGTGTTCTCCACGGAACTTAGCTCTTTGATTCAATCTATCCCTCTTCCCAATAATGAATGCAAGGATTGTCTCATTTGGCACAATGATATGAATCCTAAACTCAGAGTTTCAGATGTTTACAGTCATATACTTCATTCTCAAAATCATTATCAGCAGATCAACCTCTATTGGATCTAAAAATTGAAAGTTGCCCCTCGGGTTCAATTGTTCGGGTGGAAGGTCTGTAGAGCACGTCTTCCATGTAATGCTATACTGTAAGATAGGGATTTGTGTATTATGTCAGCAGATTACAGAGGACATTCAACACTGCCTCTTATCATGCCCGTGCATATTTGAGATCTGGACGACTTTTCAGCACTCAGACTTACCAGGTTATCATTTAAATTCTCTGCAGGATCTAATTAACCTTACAGAAGACTTCAGAGTGCCGCAGTTATAGAAATCAATCATTTGTTATACTGCATGGGTGATCTGGAACTCAAGAAATTGTTAGGATTTGACGCCTCGAGATTCAGCCCACATTGAGCCCACAGCGAGGTTCACGGTGAAAAATGGAGTACAATGAGACCAAGATCACCCCAAACGAAGCTCGGATGGAGGAGATACGAGCTTTTGAAGTTGGCACGAAACTCGAGACGGCAGAAGACCGGCGGCGGGCCGGCGGAGGGTGGTGCAGACGGGGCCAATGCGCGGGATGCGAGACCCAGGCGCGCGGCTCAGGCGGGCGCGCGGCCTAGGCCGTGCACGGGCCCGCGCGCGGGCGCGGCCCAAGCCCGCGCGCGCGGGCCGGCCCAGGCCCACCCTGCCTGGGCTCGTACCCCGATCCACCATGGACCGGGCGGTCCACGAGTGGGCCTGTGGACCACATGGGCATTTTTCACACATTTCTCACGGTCCACGACACTATTCCGTGGACCGAAGCGCAATCGGAGAGCCCAGGGATGTCCCAATCTTGATCCAACGGTCCAGGGGGTTATTTAGCTTTGTTTATGACTCCTAATCCATCTCTAATCAGGTTTAAGCCCTTTAAATAGGGCTGATCGGTGAAACAGAGAGCAAGTGGACTGGTTTTTGCCGTACGGAGCCGTACGGAACCCGTGAAGGAGAGAAAGAAGGCCGTATGCTATGAGAGAAGGAGCAGGAGGCTCTTGGACAGCGGATGTCGGTCACTTCAGGGGTTCAGGGGCCTTTCAAGAGAGAGAGCTTTTGAGAGGGGAACTTCTAGTGAGAGAGAATTGAGTGTACAAGGATTGAGGGTGAGGTCTCCTCTTGTAAAATTTTCTTTTTTATAGTAAAGTTTGCATGCTCCGTGGAGGCGAGCCCTTGTGTGGCTGATTCACGTATTTTGATTATTTTGTTTTGTTTCTTCTTTCTTCCTGCTGCATCGCGTGGTACTGAAAAAGTCTTGGGAGGTGGTGTCTTGGCCAGACATCTACCCAACAAGTGGTATCAAAGCAAGGCGGTACAAGAATGCAGATTGCAGCGGTGGTGAGCAAGACTGAAGATGGAGAAGACAAGAATAATCAAGATGGACATTATTACCTAACGGGGAGCCCAGTGCGAGGTGGAGCTTCGGGAGCCAGGTGGAGCCCAGAGCGAGGTGGAGCTCCTGGAGGTGGATCGGGCACGAGACAGTAGACTCGGGAGGACGAGAGGCGGCGTCGCAAGGTAAGATTCCTATTGCCACTAGATGATGCTCCGAGCAGATCTTAGGTCAGGAGGAGCACAGCATACAACGGAGATAGGATCGAGCAGCCTGGCTCGACTCCCATGTTTGCCCATCCATGATCAGCAGGTGATTGCCCCAGCTCATGGGGGCGAGGAGATCCAGAAGCTCTCAGAGTTTGGAGGAGGTCGAATATCGAGTCGAGGTGGAGATTATTAGGATTTGATGCCTCAAGATTCAGCCCACATTGAGCCTACAACGAGGTTCGCAGCGAAAAATAGAGTCCAACGAGACCAAGATCACCCCAAACGGAGCTCGGATGGAGGAGATACAAGCTTTTGAAGTCGGTACAAAATTCGAGGCGGCGGAGGACCGCCGGCGACGGCACTGCCGCAGGCGGCGGCGCGCGGCTAGGTAGGGCCAACGCGCGGGACACTCGACCCAGCCGGGCGCGCGGCCCAGGCCGTGCGCGGGCCCGCGCACGGGCGCGGCCTAGGCTCGTGCGCGCAGACCGACCCAGGCCCAGGCGCCCTGCCTGGGCCTGTACCTTGGTCCACTATGGATCGGGCGGTCCACGGGTGGGCCTGTGGACCGCATGGGCGTTTTCCACGCATTTCTCACGCTCCACGGCACTATTTCATGGATCAAAGCACGATTGGAGGGCTCAGGGACGTCCCGATCTTGATCCGACGGTCCAGGGGGTTATTTGGCTTTGTTTAGGACTCCTAATCCATCTCTAATCAGGTTTAAGCCCTTTAAATAAGGCTGATCGGTGAAACAGAGAGCAAGTGGTCTGGTTTTTGCCATACGGAGCCGTATGGAACCCGTGAAGGAGAGAGAGAAGGCCGTATGCTGTGAGAGAAGGAGCAGGAGGCTTCTGGACAGCGGACGCCGGTCACTTCAGGAGTTCAGAGGTCTTCCAAGAGAGAGAGCATTTTTGAGAGGGGAACTTCTAGTGAGAGATAATTGGATGTATAAGGGTTGAAGGTGAGGTCTTCTCTTGTAAAATTTTCTTTGTCATAGTGAAGTTTGCATGCCCCGTGGAGGCGAACCCTTTTGTGGCTGATCCATGTATTTTAATTATTTTATTTTATTTTATTTTTCTTTCTACTGCATCACGTGATACTGAAAAGATCTTAGGAGGTAGTGTCCTAACCAGACATCCACCCAACAGAAATAAATTTATATTCAATCACAAAGCACATAGCGTCTGTAATATCCATCATTTTGCTCTGAGGTATGTTCAGGAATACTTCCAAGCAGACTTGGTTTCTTCCTTGGTAAATGGCCAATAGTGCTGAGGTACTAGTGACTTCGTGAGTCCATCAGCTCGACCTCCCATGGTGGTTTCTTGGGTACCCCCACCCTGTGACCACGTTAAGGTGAATTTTGATACGTCTTGGTCCAATGGGGAAGCTGGCCTAGGATATATCATCAGAGATTATCTTAGAAGAGTTGTATTTGCTGAAACAATCAGAACGGTGGCTGGATCTATTCCGGAAGCAGAACTATTTGCAGCGAGAGAGCTCTCACGACTGCCGTCAATCGGTTGGGCTTCACAAGGATATGGCTGGAAGGCGATTCGTTTACAGTGATCAGTTAGATAACAAAACAACTTCGGAGCCTGGAGCAGACTAATGATTTCCCTCCTTGCCATCCTATGTGAGCGAATATCACCATTTGTGCTGCCTCTTTGGACGCATTCACGCTCTCTCACACTTATCGGGAGGCCAATCAGCCAGAGTTTTTCTGTTTCTTCTATCTCTTCCTTGTATCACCACCATGTTGACTATGGCTGACTCGGCTGGTGTTCATATCCTTCACTATTAGTTTGTTTCTTTTGGGGACCTCTTCCCCCTTACGTACAAAATATATATATATATATATATATATATATATATATATATATATATATATATATATATATATATATATATATATATATATAATTACAATTCTTTTTAACATAAGTTGAATTATTATTTTTTAAAAAAATTAATACCAAAAAATTTCTTTTTGACCTGCATTGGAGGAAGTACAGCTTCTTCCGAATAAAAAGTTAATAATATTGTTTTGCGTTTAAAATATTTATAGCATGTCAATTTGTTGGATATAAAATCCCCCCCCCCGTCGAAGTTTGTAAAGGACCGATCTTTCCAGGGCTCTTCCGGCTCCCGACCTTGTGCATGGCGTCTCTCCGAACCTCCTCGATCATCCGAACTTCTCCGATAGTGAACTTCTGCATTCATCCATCGGGCCGCCCCGAAGGCCCTCTGGGACTCACTGTCTGCCAGCCTTCTACAGCAATCGACCCCCTGAGTTTCTACCCCGAACTTCTCTCAGGCTTCGCCAGCATCCGAGCTTCCCCGATAATTTGATTTCTACGATAACCGGACTCCACCCGAGTTTCTACGGCGGTCGACCACCCTCCGGATCCTAATCGAGCTCCCACGAGAGCCGAACTTTTGCTATGAGCGGTCTACTCTGAGCTCCTACCGCAGGCTAGCTATCCCAGACGTCTACTGTAAGCAAATTTCATTCAAGCCTCTACTATAAACAAATTTCTTTCGAACTTCTATTACAGGTAGACTTCAGCCGAGTTACTCCGTAGCGAGTAGATTTTAGACGAACTACTACGACGAGGCACCACTCCGAGCTTCCACGACAACTGGTCCTCGCCCGAGCTCCTACAATGGACGATCCCCTCTCGACCTCTTGCGAGAACAGGATCCCGTCCGAACTTCTCTAGCGGATGGATTCCGGACGAGCTTCTATAATGAACGAGCTCCAGCAGCTGGGTCCCTACGATAGTCGATCGCCTCCAATGTCTGTCGAGCCTCCCCTGCGCTATCCGAAGTCTATCGCTGACCGACCTCCTACCAGGCTCCCCATAAAATCGAACTTCTCCAACAGACGATCTTCGGATGAGCCTCCACATCAGATAAATCCCAGACGGACTTCCCCAGACTCTGCAAACAGAAAATCTTCATCCGAGCTCCTACGACAGGCGACTCCCGCCTGAAAAGTCAGCGACCTCGGAACATCCGAGCCTCTCCCAGAATGACGATGTGAAGAGCTATTCTGCTTCATCGGGCATCCCAGCCGAGCTTCAACCGACGGATCCGAACTCTCTGACAAGCCACGACAAGAGCCGCCACCCTGCTCCACTCTCTGCAATGGATTTCACACAGCTCCACCACTCTCTGACAAGTCACGACAACAGACATCACTCCACCCCCCGCAACAAGCTCCACGTGGCCCTGAACGACCCCTGACACTACTACTCTTCGTAACAAACTCTACGCGGCCCTGAACGGTCTACTACCAGACGGTTACAGACGTCGCTGTCGATCAGTTGCGCCCTCCATCTATAAATAAGGACCCCAGATATGTTCTTCTCTAAGCTCAAAACTCTATCTTGAAACTCTATCTAATTTTCTGCTCGAGCACTCCATTTCTGTTGAAGTAGAGTACTGACTTGAGCATCGGAGGGTCTTGCCGGAGCACCCCCAACTCCGGTTTAAACTTTCTTTGCAGGTCCCAGCGGCGGTCGTGGTCATCCCAGCTCCAGCTTCTCCGACTTCGACGGAATTCTGCACCAACAGAATTGGCACTAGAGGAAGGGCACTGTGTCTTCGCGGTACTCTTCTTCCTAAAGGAGTGCTCAACGAGACCGATTCCGATCATCTTCTTTGACATCCTCTTCTCCTTCCTCTACTAGATCTTCACCCGATGCCTCTCTGCAAAGCATCCACCAGGCGATCCACGACCTCTGCGGCCAGATCTCAAGCTCCGGCTTCACCCCCGATTTTTCAGGCCCCTCCCCCTCCTCTGGCAACAGTGATCGACAGATCCATCCGACGCCGGCCTAAAGGTAGGGAGAATCGGTCGAGGACCCTACCACGATCGGTGCCGTCGAGGAGGGAAGAACAACCTGAAAATCGGCCTCCAATCGGGATCGTCTGCACCATCTCTGGAGAGTCCCGGAAGGGAGCGGCCAGCGGATCGACCGGACCGCCCAAGCGGCAAAGGACTGAAGGACCCATAATCTTTACTTAAGAAGACGCCCGAGAGGTCCAGTTCCCCCACAACGATGCGGTTGTAGTTTTTTTAAATATTGCTGATTATGATGTACACCGCATTCTTGTTGATAGTGGACGCTCGGTTGATATTTTGTTTTACGATGCCTTCTCAAAAATGTCCATCCCTGACGGTCGTTTGGGGCCGATTAACTCCCCTTTAGTAGGGTTTACCGGCGATGATATCCTGATGGAGGGAGTAATAACTTTGACTGTAGTTGTAGGCCGATATCCAAGACAATCCAGGGCTCTGGTGGATTTTCTGGTGGTGAAGGCACCGTCAGCCTGCAATGCAATTCTCGGCCGACTTGGCCTCAATGCCCTCCGGGCCGTGGTGTCAACCTACCATCTGAAATTAAAATTTTCTACTAACCAGGGGGTCGGAGAAGTCAAGGGAGATCAAGCCCTGGCAAGGCACTGTACAATATAGCCCTGCAAGGAAGTGGTCAGCCTGACCCCTGTCCGGTTGATGGATTAGACACCCGCAATGACCTGACAGAAGAGCGGGATGGGCCAATGGAAGATCTTGTCTCAATTCCTTTGAATGATGGGAACGAGGAATACATGGTGAAGATCAGCTCCAACTTGGGGAAAGAGGTGCGGACACAGCTTATCAATTTTCTGCAAAAGAACGTGGACGTTTTTGCTTGGATTCCGACGGACATGCCAAGGATCGACGCTGAAGTTATGTAGCACCGTCTGGCCGTCGATCCCAAACACCGACCGACAAAGGAAAAAGTTCGAAGTCATGCGCCGGAGAGACAGGTGGCAATAGCCGAGGAGGTTGATAAACTCCTAAAGGTCGGGTTTATCAGAGAGGTCAACTATCCGAGATGGGTTTCCAATGTGGTCTTGGTTAAGAAGGCGAACGACAAATGGAGGATGTGTATAGACTTCAAAAAACTGAATAAAGCCTATCCGAAGGACAATTACCCTCTGCCCAGAATCGACCAACTAGTAGATGCAACCTCGGGCCACGAGCTTCTCACCTTCATGGATGCGTTCTCCGGCTACAATCAGATCAGGATGGCGCCAGAGGATGAAGAAAAAACTGCTTTTATAACTAACCATGGCCTTTATTGTTACAGGGTCATGCCTTTTGGCCTCAAAAATGCAGGGGCGACATATCATCGGCTAGTGAATAAGATCTTCAAAGAGCAGATCGGCCGCAACATGGAGTCTATGTGGATGACATGCTCGTAAAGAGCAGATCCTCGGTGAACCACATCGCCGACCTTGAGGAGACCTTCAGCGCCCTTCGAAAATACAAGATGAAGCTGAACCCAGCCAAATGCACTTTTGGAGTAACCTCAGAAAATTTTGGGCTTCATGGTATCGGGGCAGGGATCGAGGCAAACCCAAAAA
>NC_025995.2:87558420-87576439 GCF_000442705.2 Elaeis guineensis
TTTTAGACCGGATGGGGGAGAGGCCTTACAACGCCCTAATGTGCCCCCGTAAGCCCTGTTAGGGATAGGAGGAGAACCTCGCCCTAACTTGAGCAAAGTCGAAGGCCCGGTTCTTTTAGACCGAATGGGCGGAGAGGCCTTACAACGCCCCAATGTGCCCCCACAGCCGTGTCAGAAACAGGAGGAGAACCTCGTCCTGACTCGAAGACCCGGTTCTTTTAGACCAGACGAGGGAGAAACCCCACAGTGCCCTAAAGCGCCCCCACAAGCCAGGCTGGTAACGCGAGGAGAACCTCACGCCAGCTCGAGCAAAATGAGAGGTCCGGACTCCTACGGGAGCCAGGTCCCAACGACAAAGAAGACTTCACCCGGACTCCTACGGGAGCCGGGTCCCAACGACAAAGAAGACTTCACCCGGACTCCTACGGGAGCCGGGCTCCATCACCGACATCAGCTACAGGACAACCCCGCCCGGACTTCTACGGAAGCTGGACTTGCCTATGACTTTGATTGTAGGAAAACTTTGCCCTGACTCCTACGAGAGCCGGGCTACTCCAACTTCAGGAGGGCTTCTCCGTTCGGACTACCAAGGGAGCCGAACTTAGCCCCGACTTCAGCAGAGAAAAATCCAAGCAAAAAAGAAAAGTAAATAGTGCCCGAAGGCAACGGAAGCTCGAATCCCCGAATTCAAGCCCTAGGAGGAATCTCGGGCCCGAAGGGCCCCAAGCAAACCTGCAACCATTAATTGGGTATCTTCGAACGGCATAAAAGCCGAAAAAGAGCTCGGCAAACGGCAACCCCACATGAACAGAAGAATTCGTCAATGACCTTGGGACGACGTGAAAAAGAAAAGAAGAAGAGAAGGAAGAAAGAGGAAAGGAAAATGAAGAAGTTCGACAGACAACTATTTAATGCGAGATACAGACGAGGTAACAAAATCTCTTTTTCATTTAACAGGAGTATACATTACAGGACCCAGTGGGTCAGAAAAAAAAAAAGAGAAAAAGAAGGTACACATCATCGCAAGCCTCGCAAGCACGGTTCGGGCAGGATGAATCGGAGGCCGCTCCGAGCTACGAACTCCTCTCTCCGTCTCTATCCTTCTCAGTCGCATTCTCCAGCACGTGTAACAGCTCTCACCCCATCTCGCCTCATTCTGTCTCCGAAGCCCCAACCCTAGTGGGAAAAGGGTGGGATAGATCTCCGGAGGAGGTAAGGGCAACGGCGGCAGTAGCGAAGACCTGTTTCAAGAAGAACCGGAGTTACTTTGGAAGCGGTAGCGACGCCAGAGGTGTACCTCATCTCCGAATGCCCCACGACAGCCACCACCCAAAATGCTCCGGCAAAGTCGGCATGCGCTACTTCCACCGTCCCCGCAACAAGTTTCACTGCCCCGCCGTCGACGCCGACCGCCTCCGGTCCCTTGGCCCCGACGGTGTTAAGGATCCCGTCATGGCTTATGACGGCAGCTCTGCCCTCTTGACCGGTATCACCCCGCCTTGCTACTCTAAAATTCGCGGGCAGAATAACTTCACCGACAGCCCCCGTTACTAAACCCCTGTTGTTGAAGGAATTCTTCCCTGAGCCCCCTTTAAAATGATGGAGATTCTCACTGACAGCCATTCTCCTCCTTGCCTTCCTCCAAGCCCTAAACATTCCCTCAAGAACGACTTCCGGGGTAGAGGACATGGCGTTGGGACCCTCAGAGAAGAATTGGGGGGCTGAAGGAGGCAAGGACTGGTGAGAGGGAAGCAAGACTCTCAGACGAAAGAAAAGTGTCAGGATGAAGCCATGAAAGGACTGAGGGGTTTAAATAGCCGACGGATCCTAGCGCAGTTATGGCGGCGGGTATTCCTGGGCCAGCTGGTGTGTGCCACGTGTCGCGCTTATCCCCTTCATTGCTATCGAGGGTTGACCGCTCGCAAATTCCTGTGGCACAGTGCTTAGGATCGCGTTTCAACGGGGGTTCCGAAAAGACTCTTCAGGTCACCTTCACCGAAAAGTGGACTCTGACGTGCACACATTAAATGTCAAAATATCTGGAGGCGGCAGTGCGCAGGATTCGAAGGGACAGTTCCGGCTGTGCCCATCTCTCTCTGTGTACTTCCTTCGTTTGAAATTCAAACTCGGAAGTAGGGGGACTGGTGTTGGGTATAAAATATCCACAGCCGAAATCCTCGGTGGAATCGACTTCGAGCAACACGGCTCCGCCCGGACTCCTACGGGAGCCGGGCTCCGCCTTCGACTTCGAGCAGCACGGCTCCGCCCGGACTCCTACGGGAGCCGGGCTCCGCCTTCGACGTCAACAGCAGCACGGCTCCGCCCGGACTCCTACGGGAGCCGGGCTCCGCCTTCGACATCAACAGCAGCACGGCTAGTAGGAGTCCGGGCTCTGCCTTCGACGTCAACAGCAGCACGGCTCCGCCCGGACTCCTACGGGAGCCGGGCTCCGCCTTCGACATCAACAGCAGCACGGCTCCGCCCGGACTCCTACGGGAGCCGGGCTCCGTCTTCGACATCAACAGCAGCACGGTTCCGCCCGGACTCCTACGGGAGCCGGGCTCCGCCTTCGACATCAACAGCAGCACGGCTTCGCCCGGACTCCTACGGGAGCCGGGCTCCGCCTTCGACTTCGAGCAACACGGCTCCGCCCGGACTCCTACGGGAGCCGGGCTCCGCCTTCGACATCAACAGCAGTACGGCTTCACCCGGACTCCTACGGGAGCCGGGCTCCGCCTTCGACTTCGAGCAACACGGCTCCGCCCGGACTCCTACGGGAGCCGGGCTCCGCCTTCGACATCAACAGCAGTACGGCTTCGCCCGGACTCCTACGGGAGCCAGGCTCCGCCTTCGACTTCGAGCAACACGGCTCCGCCCGGACTCCTACGGGAGCTGGGCTCCGCCTTCGACATCAACAGCAGCACGGCTCTGCCCGAACTCCTACGGGAGCCGGGCTCCGCCTTCGACATCAACAGCAGCACGGCTTCGCCCGGACTCCTACGGGAGCCGGGCTCCGCCTTCGACTTCGAGCAACATGGCTCCGCCCGGACTCCTACGGGAGCCGGGCTCTGCCTTCGACATCAACAGCAGTACGGCTTCGCCCGGACTCCTACGGGAGCCGGGCTCCGCCTTCGACTTCGAGCAACACGGCTCCGCCCGGACTCCTATGGGAGCCGGGCTCCGCCTTCGACATCAATAGCAGCACGGCTTCGCCCGGACTCCTACGGGAGCTGGGCTCCGCCTTCGACTTCGAGCAACACGGCTTCGCCCGGACTCCTACGGGAGCCGGGCTCCGCCTTCGACTTCGAGCAACACGGCTCCGCCCGGACTCCTACGGGAGCCGGGCTCCGCCTTCGACATCAACAGCAGCACGGCTCCGCCCGGACTCCTACGGGAGCCGGGCTCCGCCTTCGACATCAACAGCAGCACGGCTCTGCCCGGACTCCTACGGGAGCCGGGCTCCGCCTTCGACATCAAATGCAACACAGCTCCGCCCGGACTCCTACGGGAGCCGGGCTCCGCTCTCAGTATCAGCCGCCGGTAAGCTCCGTCCGGACTCCTACGGGAGCCGGACTTCATCTTTAACTTTGATTGCAGAGGGCTCCGCCCGGACTCCTACGGGAGCCGGACTCCACCCACGACCCCAACCGAAAGGAGGACCCCTCCCGGACTTCTACAGAGGCCGGACTCCGACCGCTGCCGAGCCTCGATCAACAGATCCGCGCCCCCTGACAGATCACAATAGCAACCATGATTCTGTTCCACTTCCTGTAGCGGATTCCGCGCGGCTCCATCACCCCCTGCGGCGGACCCATTACTCTCTGACAGGCTGTGTCAACGGCCATGATTCTGCTCCACTCCCTGCGGCAGGTGCTGCACGATTCCACTACTCGCTGACAACTAGCGGCAACGGACGCCGCTCCACTACCTGCAACAGGCCCTACGTGGCGGGCTATGACAATAGCCACGGGTCTACCCCACTACCCTTCGCAATAAATTCTCCTGACCATGGGCGGCCCACTATCAGACGGTTACAGGTGTCGCCATCAATCCGTTACCTCCTCCGCCTATAAAAAGGGGGGGACCCAGATACGTTATTCTCTAAGCTCATTTCTTATCTCAAAACTCTGCTAAATTCTCCGTTCGAGCACTCCATTCTTGTTGAGGCAGAGAACTGACTTGAGCGTCGGAGGGTCTTGCCGGAGCAACCCCACCTCCGGTTTAGACTTCCCTTGCAGGTCCCGGCGGCGACCGCGGCTTCCCCGACTCCAGCTTCTCCGGTGCAAGCAGATTTTTGCACCAACAGGTACAGTAAAGTACTTACGAAATTTGTATATGGATCAAGATAGGATTGATCTCTCTGGATTATTAGAGTTGATGTATCGCTGTATTTCAATTTAACAAAGTGTTAGTCAGAATAATCCATGAGATGGATTTGAAAGATTAAAATACAATATAGATGAAGCAATCTCGATTGACAGTTAACCTGAGACCATCCTAGAGCATTCATGGTCAAAAAGATGAATTATGTGGTAACCATGTATATAGATTTTAAAATATTTTTTTGTGATAATTTGATCTATCTGGACGTTAGAAATCATTGCTAGATGGTATCTCGATTAGTGCAGAAATTAGTTTCTGTGCTACCGACTTAGTATTTGAACCTATAGAGTCACACACATAAGTCAGATAAAGTAGGAAGATATTGGCCTATGTTTATATGTCCAATTTGAAAGTACTTAACTTGATTGAATAAATAAGCTAACTTGATTGAGAATTAAGTTATGGGTCAAATGAGATTGAAGATTTGATTATGTCTAGCTAGCACTACATATGAGGTTCAGGTTCGATCTCGGAGATGAATAATTTTTGATCTATGATCTATGGAGTATATAAAAGATTGAATTTAAGTACTAATTAATTTTAGATTAGATCTGAATTAATTAGACTTAATTAGATTCAAAATTTTTAGTTAGACTTGGTATAAAAGTCCTAAAGAGTTTGAGATTGACAGTCTTTTGAAATTATTTCAAACCAGCTTCGAATTGGATTTGAATCAGATCTATTTTGAATGAGATATGAGAAATATTTCTTGCATTGAGATTCTCCTCTTATATGGATCGACCAACACCTAGAATGGTGTTGGTTTGGGGCATCCCATGTGGGTGAGGGATTGGGTGCAAAGTGATTGTCATAAGTGATGGCAATTCTATCTCATGTAGGAATCCTTTTTTCATGAGTATTGGACTAATTCAAATCAGATTTGAGTTAGGAGTTCTATACTTATTACGTCATAGGATTCATTTATAAATAGAGAGGGTCTTTACTTATGGATGCATAGCAAACAAAACAGATTGAGAGAAGAGAGAAAGAGAGAGAGGCGTGTGAAGAAAGAAGTCCTTCTTCTCCTTAGCCTCTCTCCTTTGGTGCCGTCCCTCCTTCCTTGGGTGTGGTCCCTCCTTGGACATCCCACCTACTAGTGTGAGGTGTCACACCAGCACATCTCCTTTCTCATTTGATTGGATTGTAAATATCAGAGTTCATCCTGCTTTTCTGCGGCATCTGACATGCATGTAAAGTAGAGGGTCTGTACTTTCGAACCTCTGTGAAGATTTAATTCAGATTATTTAAGATTTGATCTCTGGTTCTGCTGCGATTCAGATAAGGATTTGATCCTTATTCATGTAGATTAATAAAAAAAAAATTAGATGCAATCTGGGTTATTTGAAGAAAAATAGTTTTTCTTTCTTTTATCTCTCTCTCTCTCTCTCACTCACTCTCCCTCTCCCTCTTAAATTTTGGTCTTATCTTGGAGGAAGAAGAGGGTTTGTGATTGGGGTTTTTCTTTGGGTGTGGGGACTAATTGATGGATAGAGCATTTTTGAGAAATTATGAGAGTGCCATTATGGGTCCAGCGCATTACAAAGTGTTTGGCTATTCAAGATTATTTTGATCATTTTATAAAGTTACTCTAACATGCTATTTAGATCCCATTTATAATTAATGGTTTGACTAAGGACTAAAGTGTAGACTAAAAATAAACCTGGAGAGTGCAAGTGTAGATATCTCAAACTATCAGGTGCAGATATAATTTATCCTTAATCTCAAGAATTTTTCTGTAATTTAATCTAAAAAGTATATACATATATACATACATGCATATATATATACATATACATATACATGCATATATATATACATATACATATACATACATATATATATATATATATATATATATATATATATATACATATATACATACATACATGCATATATACATACATACATGCATACATACATACATACACACACATACATACATACATACATATGCATATATATAATTTCTTATTGTATATTTTATGCTTAAAAAATTAGTATTTTGTAAATTTCTCTCCATTCATTCTACTATGGCAGCAACATCTCTCCAATTAGATTTTTTTTTATTTCTTTTGATTGATGAAGTTAGCAAACAATTATTTTTTTAAGCATAGAAAAATTTAGTTTACCGTCTTTTGTATTATTGAAAAGTTATGTAAGTCATACCTCAATGTTTCCTTTCTTGCGTAAAGAGCAGAGTGACCGAATGTCGGATGCGGAGAGTAGCGAATGTGGAGCTGGGCGGCGCTTCCTTCTACTAGATGATTGGGGCGGCGGAGCACCATTTGATCAGTAGAGGTTTTCGCCGCCCAAGGTGCCGCATGGTTTTATCGGAGTCTCTGAAGCTAAAGAGGTATGTCTCGATCGGAAGGTAGGATAGATGGATTACCGAAAGATAAAGGAAAATCATCCCCAACCAAGGAGACCAAACAATACCAAAGATTCTCAGGGACGGTCTTAGGCGGATGTGCTCCAAGGAAAAAGCCGGTATAAGTGGGAAATGCAGGCGGTGACAGATGAAGAAATAGCTCACTTACAGCAATAGTTTACAGAGTCTATTGTTCATAGATGAGAAACTGGAAGGCGCTAGCAAGAAATGGACATTTTCATTGATCGAAAAGCTCATGGAAAAGAGAGTTCAGTTTGATTTGCTCTCTAAGGAGTTGAATGTGAGATGGGGGGTGGTGGGGGAGTTCAAGGTGGTTGCTCTTTCCACTGGATATTGGATGTTTTAGTTTAATAGAGAAGAGGACAGGGAATGGGTTAATGACGAATGGACCCTGGATCATAGCTGGGCAGGTTTTGGCTCTCGAGCACTGGAGGCCGAATTTTAGTACTGCAATAGACTCAGTCAAGATCGCTACTCTCTGGATGCGTCTTCCAGACTTGCCAATGGGGCTGTGGGAGCGTTCTATGCTCCTTAGGATGGCTGCGGCAACGGGAGTGCCCAAGTTTATGGACAACTGCATGGAGGAGGCTGTGAGAGGTGGCAATGCTAAAGCCAGTGTCCAGGTTGATCTATCGAGACCTCTGTATTCTGGGATGGACATTGTTGCCACCGACAGACGAAGATGGCAACATTTCTGTTCTCTATTTCATATGCAGGCAGGTTGGTCATCTTGAAGATGAATCCTCCTTTGTTGACCTGACAGAGATCGAGAGGCGCAAGGAAACAGAAAATCGATTGTTCGGTCCATGGATGGTTGTCTCCCGGGTTCTTATTGCTGGTGCGAACATGAAAACGGGGAGGGAGTCTGACCAGGGTCCTCGATCGGAGCAGCGGCTAGCAGAGCAGCAGCATGGGGATAGGGACAAGGGTAGTTTGGTCAACCATAATGAAGAAATGAATGATGGGTGGCAGACGGTTCGTTTAGGCTCCACTCAGCGATCGTCAGGAGTCAAAACCAGTCTGCAAGCCAAGGAATATTCATCACATACGGCATCACCATTACGTTTCTCTATTTTGGAGCTAATTGAGGATGGAACGGACTACCATGAGGATGATCGCATAGAGGTTATTCAGGAAGAAGAGGAGGTGATGGAAGAAATGGAAGGAATGGTGAGTACGGGACCTACCCAAGTTGTTGTGAAGCGTGATAGACAAAAACGCCCTGTGTACACTGACCAACCTCAAAATGAAAGCCCGTCCGCCCCCCCAGGCCCGAGCCAAAGGTTCAACTCGTTTGTGGGTGCACCAACTTCTGATAATAAGTTGGGTGAGCAGGTGAGGGAACGATGTCTATCCCAGGCTAAGAACCAAAAGGCAGCCATTGTGATGCGGATGGAACCACAGACCAGCTAATTCCAGCCTTTAGCTCTAGCTATGAGTGGTTCGGTGGTGGGGATCAAAACACAACCTTCTTCCACCAGTCAACTATTATCCGGCATCGTAGAAAAAGAATTACCTCAGTTATTAATGATCAAGGTCAGGAGGTCAGTGACGAAAATGGGATCACAGACGTCATTATGAACCATTTTCATTCTCTGTGGCAGAGTCAAGACACCGGACATGAAATAGCGCTCCCTTCAATCTACAATCAAATTACTGAATTTCAGAATCAGAAACTGGTGGCGCAAATATCCGAAAATAAAATCATCAAAGCTCTTTTCCAACTTCAATCAGATCGCGCTCCTGGGCCATCAAGCTTTCAACCTCTCATCTTTAAACACTTTTGGCAAATTATAAGGAATGATCTGATAAGGCCAGTTCAGGAGGTATTCGGAGCTTGCTCTATGCCAAATAGCTGGAAGGATACTTATGTGATTTTGATTCCTAAGAAGAATAATCCTAAATCTTATTGTCAGAGGGGAGTCAACGATTATTGACTTATCAACTTGTGTAACACTGTCTACAAGCTTATGGCAAAGATCATTATCAACCGAATGAAACCTCTCCTAAATCTTTTGATAGCACCGGAATAAGGAGCTTTTGTGCCCGATCGAAATATTTCTGATAACATAATGATTGTCCAAGGAGTCTTTCATTCTCTCAATACCAGATCTACGAATTAGCCTTTAATGGTGATCAAAGCTGACATGGAGAAGGCATATGACTGAGTGAATTGGAGATATCTGAAAATTGTTCTTGGCCACTTGGATTCCATCCCAAGTTCATTCAATAGATAATGTACTGTGTGTCTCAGCCCAGGTTCTCTATTTTGGTGAATGGTGCATCTACCTCCTCATTCCTATCTTCTGGTGGGTTACGACAAGGATGCCTACTATCATCATTTCTTTTCATAATTTGCTCTGATATGCTGTTCGGATCGTTGCAGTCTCAGATTCAATTGGGTGGTATTCGTGGTTATCAACCTCCCCAAGGTGGGCCTAACATTACCCATTTGCTTTTCGCTGATGATATTCGTCTCATTGTTAGGGCACAAAAAAGAATGCTCGGGTATTGTAGCCAATCTGGCCAATGGGTGAACATCAACAAATTCCAAATCTGTTTTGGTAGAAGAGCCAGGCAGTCCACCAAACAATATATTCTGAACTTGTTTCGTGTGCCTTTGAATAAAGATGTATGGTATTATCTGAGAGTTCCCCTATCAACATCATCTCTATCTTCCACTGATTTCCGGAAGCAGAACTATTTGCAGCGTAGAGAGCTCTCACGACTGCCGTCAATCGGTTGGGCTTCACAAGGATATGGCTGGAAGGCGATTCGTTTACAGTGATCAATTAGATAACAAAACAACTTCGGAGTCTGGAGCAGACTAATGATTTCTCTCCTCGCCATCCTATGTTAGCGAATATCACCATTTGTGCTGCCTCTTTGGATGCATTCACGCTCTCTCACACTTATCGGGAGGCCAATCAGCCAGCAGATAGCTTGGCTGGAAGACCTAATGTCAGAGTTTTTCTGTCTCTTCTATCTCTCCCTTATACCACCACCATATTGACTATGGCTGACTCGACTGGTGTTCATATCCTTCACTATTAGTTTATTTCTTTTGGGGACCTCTTCCCCCTTGCATACAAAAAAAAAAAGTTATATAAAATTACAATTTTTTTTAACATAAGTTGAATTTTTATTTTTTTAAAAAATTAATACAAAAAAATATCTTTTTTTGACCTACATTGAAGGAAGTACAGCTTCTTCCAGATAAAAAGTTAATAATATTGTTTTGCGTTTAAAATATTTATAGCATGTCAATCAAAAAGTGTCACAGGATGTTATATATATATATATATATATATATATATATATATATATATAAAATTTCAAACAAGGATCTAGAATATTATCAAATATTATGTAGACTTGCCGTACAGTATGTTATTAATAATTTAGCTAAAGTTGTCATATATATATATATATACATATATATATATATATATATATATATATATATATATATATATATATATTTTTTCAAACAAGGATCTAGAATATTATCAAATATTATGTAGACTTGCCGTACAGTATGTTATTAATAATTTAGCTAAAGTTGTCACTCCTACTTAGATTCATGATACAGCTTAACCCATATTCAATTACAAAAATAAATTTTCAATCATATGATATTGGGTTTTTACCTTAAAGTTTTGGGGGTTCCACGCATGGTTGTCACCGTGATCTAAAATAAAGTGTTATTACTTCGTAATCGCCCCTACTGAAATCATTATTGGTTGTTATAATAGCTATAACCTATTTATCTCAAATGATAATTTCAAGATTCTTAATATTAAAATAATTAATGAAATGATAGCTGTTATAAGAATTTGATAATGAGAAACTAGCAGTACGAGTGTGGTCTTTTCCCTAATTTTATATTACATAGAATAATTATTTGGACCGTGCAAGCACGTTTGGAGAAATTTTTGAAGAAAAATTCTGAAATTTGAAATAAATATTTTTTTATTGAAAAGAAAATATGAGGAGAAAAAGGACCATTGCTAGTGTTGTAACAGTCCATTATAACAAGAAATAATAGAAATAATATAAAGTAATAATTGTTAGATTTTCCTGCATCATTAATCTCCATAACATAATGGGGGTTGCCAAAAGCATTATAATAAGTTATAATAGTTATAATGTCGTTATTTACAACTATGGTTCTTATTCCTAAGAAAGAGAACCAAATCGAGGACTATAGTCCTATGTCCGTCCGCAATATTTGTCATAAGCTCCTAGCCAAGCTCCTTTGTCCCTTGTTTAAAGCTTGTGCTGCATTTTTTTACAAGACCTGCTTAAGGTGCCTTTATTCCTGATAGAAATCTTAGCGACGTCATTCTGGTCACCGAGGATATCCTCAATCTATGGTAAATTGGAAGGTATCTTACCAAAAAAATCATCATGATTAAATTTGACACAGAAAAGGCATATAAAAGATCGAGTTGGAAAGCCTTATTTAGCTTGCTGTTCCTATGTCTATTGGTTTAGATCTTATTGTTTCCTCTGATTCCTTTTTGCTTCTTACAGGTGTTGGAACCCTTTGATGTAGTTCAAAAGTATTAGGGGGATTAGATAGTTTCACTCTCCCCTTACATTCTCATTTCATGCTTATGAGTCCTAATGGCTATGCCCAATGATAAGGTAAATGCTGGCTTATCCATGGTTGTCTTTTTCAACATGTCCAAGATGAGCACCATCATTTGCTTCATGCAGAAGAAGCTCTTCTTTTTACCAAGACCACACTTATTAGTAGTTTCCTAATAGAAATGTTCCATATATACTAATCAGAAGATTAACAATGACAAATCTTGCTTGTACTTCCCTTCTTGGATGCACTTCAGATGGAAAAGGCTCATCGTTAGGATTGCAGTGGGTACTTGGCATTTTAATTATTATCTTGACAACAATTGCTGCTAAGAGGCTCTCCATGTCTGCTTATGATTTTCTTAGTCAGAGGGTTAAAAAGAGACTTGAGTGTGGTTCCGGTTCCTCTCCCACGTCTCCCACATCATCCTAATAGGAAACCATTAGGTAGACCAAATCCACCAAAGACCTAGGATAAAATCATCTTAGATAGGTTCATTTTATCCTTAAATAAAATTATTAGGTGGATTCATTTTGCCCAGGATTCACCTTCCTCCATGCAAAGTCACAGATGGATCATGTAATGATCACTTTCAGACCTGTGCTTTAGCAATGTGCATGCATTGTTATGGTTGTCGATACATATGAATACGGTTGGAAACGCCACCATTGTTTTGGATGCAAATGTTTTGAATAGGCTATAAAAAATTTAGGTCCACAATTTTTTTTTTTTTTTTGTAAATAATGCATCACTATGAACAGGTAATTCTTGATGTAGGGCAGGTTAAGAGGATAAGCTCACCACTCCATTCCAAGGGTGATGAGGTATTCTCGGTTACATGAACAACTTATATATTTCAGTTACAATTAAACAAATACTGCAGAGTTTAGTCTCTGCAACCATAGTCACTGCACACCACAACCTCAAATATATGTCACTGAGAGTTGCAAGTAACCAAACAGGACCTAACAACAACAGTAGATGAGTTGTACAATGCTTAAAGTGGAGTGATGACTGACACTTTACTTTTTTCTTTTTTCCACCTTAAACACACACACCAAAAAAAAAAAAAAAAAAAAAGAAAAAGAAAAGAATTCTAAACACATTTTACTAATACATTGGGCAACTAAAACACATTCTCACGTGTAAAACATTATAATCATAATTATCTAACCTTATAAAAACAAAAAAATCAATACAGAATTTATAATAAAATGATTTTCCTAATCAAGCAAACCGACCACGACACCAATATTTCAGATTCCATAGGGCTCACTGTTTTTGTTCTCTTTTTGTCTTCCAAGAAGAATAACGAAACTGACTGAAAAAAATCTACTACAAAACGCTCTCTCTTTTCTTTCCGTTTTTTTTTTAAATAGTTTCTAAAATCACTAAAACCTTCAGTAGCAGATTCATTGCTTTCCAATCAAAAAGAGTGATAGTAAAAGCAAAGAACAGAAGTTCAAACAAATGCCCCTTAATCTCCATGTCATATTTAACTAATTTGTAGAGAAACAAAAACATAGAAATAACAATGATGCCAAACTAGCCCTAACTATCCACCGAACTGAAACTATTTTCTGATGGTTCAAAACCAAATACAATAGACCGTGAATAGAGTTTAACTTCCCAAATATGACAAAACAACATAGAGAAGATTGAAAAAGGTGATGTCCCCAAAAAGACAAGCCCTATGATACTTTTAAAAGAAACTAGAAACTACTCAAAGATTACGAGAACTCTTCTCAAGAGCATCAACTCAACGAGTGGACAAGACTAACACGGACCAGACATTAGGCAACCGGAACCTCTAACGCCGGGGCCATCATTAGTGGAAGCCTGATGTACTCCTCATCCTTTGGCGTGTGAATGGTAACCAAATCTGGTAGAGGTGCTGCAGGTCCCTGCTTCCCCTTCGGATCCCAATCCAGCACAATCTTGACCTTGATCCCAAGAACACCCTGACAAGGAAAAAAAATTAAACAGTTAGTATCTATCTTGATTAGCACAACAGCATAATAGAATTATGAAGTAGAAAAAGGACAGAACTATGCAAGAAACAAAAGACAATCTACAGGGTCATCCGAAGTGGCATTATTATGAGCCACAACAGCACACAGATGGGCCACACATGCATTGGACCACAAGTAATATGTTGGATCAGAATGAATACCACTTTGTACTAAAATTTTGGACTTCATAAGGTGGACCTGAAGGAAAAGGAAAGAAGAGAAAGGATTCCTTAGTTCATTGCATAAAAACCAAAGACAATACAAAAAATATTCAACATGCATATAACAGAAATCCAGTATTTTTTAACAGCCCAAATAGATGTAAGATATTATAAGCAACATTAAGATCTATGGAATTACATGAGCAAACAACCAATTTAAAGTCCAACCAGATACAGATATTGGGTGTCACCTTCATTGGTTTGAAGCTATGTCAGTACGTATGGTAATTTGGTACTGACACTCCACATATTACTAAATCACGAGCAGATGCAAATCTGGAGGACAAAACAATCAATGCAAGGCAGAAAGTGAGAAGCTAACCTGTCTAAGAAGAACATGCCTCACTGCTGAGTCAATATACTCGTTGACAGGCTGACCAGAAGAAATCATGTACTCCATCCTTAAACTTCATGGATTTAGCATGTTGTGCCCTTAGCTTCCCGCTAACAATGACCTGCAATACCAAGGCATTAAAATCTACAAATTTTTGTATAAAAGTGAAGCATTTGTAATGGATTCAAAATACCACAACCCTTGGCACCACTCTCCATGATAAACCTCAAGACACCATAACAGGCCCTGAAAGAGAGAACATCGGCAAGTCAGAGTAGTAGTGAATTTCAAATCACAAGAAAATCCAAGACATGGATGGAGGGACGAGCAAAGCAGTACCACAAGCAAGGACACACATTACTACTTAGAACTGAGGTGGGTCATGCATCTATGATAATGAATTAAAGAGTTATTTTTTTAAAAAAAATGTCAACGGCTTATTTGACTTCTGATATAACACAGATGGCGAAAAAGAAATAACCCTCACAGAAGAAGAAGACAGGTAGACGAGTCATTCAACAAAAAATCCAACATTTTGATGAAAAAATGACCAAAGAAACAAAGACAGCATAAACCATCGACCTGACCGAGCTCTGGAACATTAAGGAACATTATATGCTGTGGAAAGATTGTAAGTGAAGATGACACCCGATAACAATGGAGAGGAAAAAAAATTAATTGGCACTTAAACCTGTTACAAAACACGCACTACCAGATTATTTGACATGCTACTTTTCCAAGTCAAAGACATATGAAATCAAAAAATCAGGAAAAAAAGGTAATAAACCCTGCAATCAATGCTAAAATCAAGTTCATGAAGATTCTCTCAGACTCTTAAATTTGAAGTTGGATAAAAGGAAACTCCACTTCACAGAAATTATATGATAGAAATTTTAAACAAGCATTTGGGGGATAAAAGGTTAAGGCAGCTTATAAAAAGAAAATATAAAAGAAAATATGGTATCTGAACAAAGAATTCACATAAAGAACTTGAACCATGTTTAGAGACAATCAGAAAAACCAAATTCGGAAAAGAAAAAAAGGAACTTATCAATCAGCAGAAGAATGAATTAAAAGGAGGTAGACAGTGTTGAAGCTTATTCTAAACTTCAAGCACACAAGGAAAATACAGGAAGCCAGACAAACACCATAGTTCTCTATATGAGCTTCGATAAAGCCTCCAAAGCATTTTGTTCAGGAGGACACAGAGAATAGAAGTGCTCAAATGGATAGCACTAAGATTCTTAAAGATTTCAGCTTATTCACTTGCCAAAACAAAATAAAAAAACTTAAGTCAAATAAAGAAGTTCAAAAGGCTTAAGGACATCTATTGGAAGAATAATAATTAACTCATTTAGTAAGATCAAAAGTAGAATAATAGGCTTGATTATAATTAGCCATCTAGGAATTTCTGGTATCAGAGCCAACACACACAGACACACACACACAAAGACAATGATTGCATCAGTGACATTGCCTGCCCCAAATAAGCCAATCATACAAGTTTTCAGCAGAGGCCAAGATGTTATTCGACAGTAACATAGGGGGGGCATTTGCTATGGGGCGATCCACCTAAGATTAGAGGTGATGTGGATGGAGATGATAAGATCACCCAAGGTAGTCAAAGGCGAAAGGCACCCTTAAGGCGCTTGGGGGGTTTAGCGTCTTAAGACCCCCAAGCGCCTTAAAGTGAGAGGGGTTTTGAAAAGCACTCACCCAAGTGAAGGGGCTAAAATTAAAAAAAATAAAAAATGAAAAATATGATATATAAATAAATAACAACCAGAGATAACTATTGTAACATAAATTATCATATAATTAACAATTTAAGCATAAAACATATATAAAACAGTAAAATGTTCAACTAGTTCAAGATAAAGTATATGATAACAAGCCATAGGTAGCTCTAAATTCATGAATGAAACAGAAAATATAACAATCCCTAAAGTTCATCAATGGAATCTCATAAATAAAATAGAAAACATAAACAGTCCTAAAGTAGAATCATATAAATGAAACAAAAAAGATAAACAGCCCTAAAGCCTAAAGTTCATCAATGGAATCATCAATCAGATCCTTTTGCATAGTTGTCATCACTTTCATCTTCTCCTCCTTCATTGGATTATATCCTTCAACATCTTCTGTCTTATCTGAATCAATCTCTACCTCTTTAAGACCAACTTTATCATATTAATTGACCACTTTATCTCCTGTTAGTAATAGAGTTGAGAAGTTAAATAAGTGGTCTTTTAGGTTTTTTACACTTTTCAGCCATTAAAAAAAATAATCATAGAGTTCACTGAGGCGTCAAAGGTAAATACCTTGCCTCATTGAGAAAGGCCCTAAAAAGCGCCAAAGGCGTGTGCCTGATTGAAGGGGCATCGCTTGAAGCATCAAGGGACAATGACCCCTTCTGGTGCCTCGTCTGAGCGCCTAGGAATGCCTTTTTGGTGCCTTTGACATCACTGAGATCATCACGTTTGATTACACCATGATGATCCTGCATGGCATTGATCTCAAATCACCCTCATTCCTTAAATCACTACCGAACTCGAAAATCCAAGATCACTCTCGAGCAATGACCTTGGACTGAAATTTAAAGGACAAAAGTAACCCTAGTGTAGCAAAAAAAATTGATATATCAATATATCATTCATATATTACATCAATATTATATATCTAATATCATATTATATTGATATAATATATTATATTTATGATATATATTACATTATAATATATTATTAATCATATTATTGTTATGTTATGATTCAATAATAATTTTAAATTAGACTAGAAATATCTTATTGTACTTTATATTTATATAATAAAGTGTTTAATATACTACTTCTATTTGCCTTATTTTTCTAATGAAATAATATTTGTATTAATAAATAATATATTATAAATATAAATAAAAAATATTAATTCTATCATAACAATTAATACATTTTTATAAGATTAATAATTTATAAGACTGTTTTTATAGAACATATTAATTATTAATATATTAATAAATATATTAATATTTTATTATAATATTTTTTATATGATTAATAGATATATTTTTATAGAATATATCATGAATAGTTTTGTTATTATATGATCAGTGATCTTAGGTTTTCATGGAATACCAAACAGGTTACTTGTAGATACCTGATGATTTTTAATCACTAGATGATGGCTTGCCAAATGCAGTGATTTTAGATCACTAGAGATCAGATCACCATAAATTCGGATCACCGATGATCCGTACTAATCCCATTTGGATCACAAATACTAACTTAATATAAGGGCTTGATTACTAAATTAGTCATTGAGGTTTGGCCTCAAACTTATTTGAATCCCCAACTTTTTCAAAGTTGCAATGTTATCCCTGCTGCTATAAAATCATTTTAGTCAAGCCATTACGGTCACTTTGATGTTGCTAACTCAATTGGATCTGTATAGGTGGCATGTATTTTATGATGTGGCAAGAAGACGTTGATTACAAGGCCAAAACGTAGCAGAGAGATGGGAAGGGAAAATTGCCTCAATGGCTTGTTTGACTAAAGCTCGAGGAATTTGGAATTTTTAGGGAGTTGGGGTTTCAAGGTCCCAACAAATTGCTGACATAGCAATTTTTCCCTCCAAATTGTCTCTCTCTTTGTCACCATTTTGGAGAAATTATTGGTATAACAGTTCTACCAACCCGGAGTATAGACCATCCAATCACAACTTGCCACGTATCATTCATACTAAAAAAAATTGCGTTCCACTATCAGCCAATCTGGTCAACTTTTTCCCATCTGAAAAAAGGAAAAAAAGAACCCTAAATCTAAGCATCCCCTCTCCCTATTGTCCTCTCCCATAGCTCTATCTCACTGGCCTCTTCCCCCCATGGAGCCAACACTACACACATTGTCGACCTCTGGCTCAGCCCTCCCAGCTGTCCACTCCCACAACTCCATCTCACTAGCATCCTCCTTCCTTAGAGCCAACCCCAGCACCCACCATTGACCTTTGGCTCGACCCCCCCCCCCCCACCATCCTCTCCCCAACTCTATCTCACCAGCCTCCCCCCTCCTCGAAACCAACCCCACCACC
>NC_025995.2:87576539-87656037 GCF_000442705.2 Elaeis guineensis
CTTCTCCTTTCCATCGAAAATTCTAAGCTCAATCGATGGCAATCGCCAGAAAATCCATCGCGGAAGACCGTCCCTGTGTCGTCCAATTTTTCGTCAGAAAAGCCTCGCCGGCATCGGAGGTAAGCCTCCTCCCCTTCCTCTCTCCTCCCATTTCCTTTCCGTACCGGTGTGCACGCTCACCGATGATCGGAGTCGTCGGATTTTATTGTGGAAGAACCTTTCTTTTTGCCATTTTTTCGGCACCAGTGGTCACCGCCGACCATCGGTTTGGTCCCCCTCTTGCCGCCGGATCGCCCCCCTTCGACCGCCGACCATCCCCGTGCCGACTGCATAGTCGATTGGCCAACCCATGCGGAGATTAAAGATCCACTGTTTCGGCCCAAAGGAAACCCGGGAAGAAGAAAAGAAGAAGAAGGAAAAGAAAAGAAAAAGAAAAGAAGAAGGAAAAGAAAAGAAAAAGAAAAGAAAAAGAAGGAAAAGAAAAGAAAAAAAAAGAAAAGAAAAGAAAAAGGAAAAAGAAAAAGAAAAAGAAAAAGAATAATATAATAATAATATAATAAATAGAATTTTCTCCTCTCTCTTCTGTGAAGAAAAAGAAAAAAAAAAGAGAGAAAAGAAAAGAAAAGAAAAAAATTATTAAATTAATTAATAAATAATGAGATAAATAATAAAATATGAGAAAGAAAGTTTCTCTCTCTTTACTTTCTCTCTTCAGCCTGAACTAGTATTTTCTCTCTCTAAAATTAGACTTTCTCTCTCTATTTTTTCTCTCTAAGTTATTTTTCTCTCTTAAGATTTTTAGAATTTTGAGAAGAATGATGATGAATTTAAATGATCCTCGTGATGAATTTTTGATCTATGATCGTCAGATGGTACACCGACATTTATTTTGATCAGATCAGGTATTTTTAGATTCTATTTTTTATGATTTTATTGAATTTTTCATATAATAATCTGAGCATGATTTGATCTGATCGATCAGATTTGTTGAATCATATTATCTGAAGAATTCAAAATGAGTTTTCTCTCTCTAAAATTTTCTCTCTTTAGACTTTTCTCTCTCTAAAATATTCTATCTCTTGATTGATTCTCTCTCTAAAAAAAGGTTAGTGAATGAAGAAATTATTTTTAATAGTCCTGATCTGATTTTAATGAAGAACTCTGATCCATGATTGTCAGACAGCATACTGGCACCCACCTTAATCAGACCATAAATCTTTAGATTTGATCTTCCATGATTTCGATCTAGCTATGACTTGATTTGATCATGTTGATTTCACCAATTGAGATATTGGATCAATCGTAATATTGGATTGTGTTACCTGATCAATTCGAATTGTACCTCATGAATTTTCTTTCCTCTGATTTTCTCTCTCTACTTGATTTTATGAAATCGATAAAGAAACCTCGATCCTATCACTTCGAATCCGATTTGATCTGATAGTCAAATTTTGGATCGTTTAGGTCCTAATTAGATTTTGATTAGATGAAATTAGATGATCGGACCCAATCTAAATCGTTGAAATATGGTATTCGTATTCTTTCTAATTATTGAAATTGATTATGTATAGAATTATGGATATTTGATCATGGGATATCGCGATATGATCTACGAACATAATTTTTGGAAGAAAATTTATAGAATTATGTGGATTTATTGGTATGCGTTCGAGGTAAGTAATGTTTCACTTTTTCTAGATTTATTGATAAATTATAATATATTTTTCTGACATGATTTATGAAATGATGCATGAATTAGATGAATGGTATTTTATTATGAAAATATCTTATTTGAAATGTTATGATGAAGTATGATTGAACATATTGATTTCATGATGCATTATATTGATTGATTTCGATACTACATGATTATATATTTTATTATCGAAATTAGAATATGAAACATGATTTATGAAGAATTATGATATAAGAAACAATAAGAATTGACAACCTGACTATGTAAAGGACCCTGCCAATGGGGGCATATACGTTGGCAATTGATTTGTCCTGAGGGGTTTACGTCGCCAGAGAGACCAGCGACAAATCACCAGAGAGACCAGCGGTTCCGAAGGACTTTGCTGCCAGATGATTCGCAACTCACCGCAAGAAGATACGCGGTATTATGACCCTGCCACAGAAAAAATATGGTCATAGCTCATGGTTGACGAAAAGAATTGAATAACGAAAGAAATTGAAATCTGGAAAGAAACTTGAATTTTCGAAAAAGAAATGAATTTGACATGAATTATGTTGCATAATTGAAATTAATTTTAAATTGATGAACTCTATATGCTTATTTTCTATAAATGATTATTTACTTAAATGTCTGATGAAATCTGTTGAAAATGATCATTGCTTACTGGGCTGTCTAGCTCATTACCTCTTATTTTACTATTTTTACAGATGTTGAGGAATTAAAATGATACAAGATATGAATGGAAGAGTGATCAGAAGCAGAATCTTCATATTTTTAATTTAGGTTGAAAGTCTTTTTGAATTTGATGTAAGGCCTATGAATCATTGCTGAATTTATTAAGATATTAAAGAAGAAGTTTAGATCGTTATGTTTTGGATTTGAGTTATTGACTAATTATTCCGCTGTTATTTTAAGATAGCATGATAAGATGCCTTGCATGCTTACGAAAAGAATTTTCTATGAGTATGCAGTGGTTATCATGATCATCGATTCACAATCTCGAATCGGAAACATGACAGGTGCATCCAAACCCTCGTTCCTCAATAGTTTCCATGATCTAGATCGTAAAGATAAGCCTGAGATTTTCTGTATTATGGAGAGATGCATTTCTGGGGATGCTGTGGGAGAGGCTCCATCGAGCAGCAGGTCTTCAATGGCAAGTCTTCCGTATTCCGACAGAAGGACGGTGCAGGGGAATCATCATTTTCTGACATAAGAACATTGCTGGGAGTGACTCCTTGTCAACTAATTGTCAAGGAGCTGTTGGGATGATTAATACATAGGGAATGAGGCCTTGGATCATGGTGGTCATTTACGCTAGTACTTGCTTCAGAGAAAGGAGGCAAGTCTGGGAGTTGATCAAGCATTGTATTTCCACTGGTTCATCGGTGATTGCCATAGGTGACTTTAATGTGATTTGTGCTAGCAATGAGAAGTAGGGGGGCAAGGTGTTTCATCCTAAGATTGACACGCATGAATTTAGTGAGTTCATCAGCTCGAATTCACTGATTGATTTGGGCTTCAGTGGGCTTTCTTATACTTTGTGCAACCACAGATGTGGCTCGGCCAGAGTATGGGAATGCTTGGATAAAGCTCTGGCTACCGGTGATTGGATCAACTCTTTCCCTGAATCACAAGTCATCCATCTACCAAGAATAGGGTCGGATCACTGTTCGTTACTTCTTTGTATCCAGGATAAAGTCAATCAGAAGGTTCCTCCCCCTTTCAGATTCTTTAAATTTTGGTTAACAGAAGGTGATGTCAGATGGGTGGTGACGAACGCTTGGGTTGGTATTCATGGCTGTTCTCCTACAGAGAGGTTTACTAAACTGCTCAAGAAAACTAGAACTGCTTTGTCCAGATGGAACAGGGAAGTTGTAGGGAACATTTTTGAGAAGGCAAAGAGGTTGGAGGAGCAGATTCATCAGATGTAAGCTGAGGACATCGGTTCTGGAGGTCAGAACATTCAATTGCAACTTCATCTCTCAAGGAAGATCTCAGAGTAACATTGGGTTCTGAAAGTGCAAGAGCTCTATTGGCGTCAGAAATCTCGGATCAGGTAGTTGAGGGATGGGGATCAAAACACAACCTTCTTCCACCAGTCAACTATTATCCGGCGTCGTAGAAATAGAATTACCTCAGTTATTAACGATCAAGGTCAGGAAGTCAGTGACGAAAATGGGATCACAGACGTCATTATGAACCATTTTCATTCTCTGTGGCAGTGTCAAGACACCGGACATGAAATAGCGCTCCCTTCAATCTACAATCAAATTACTGAATTTCAGAATCAGAAACTGGTGGCGCAAATATCCGAAAATAAAATCATCAAAGCTCTTTTCCAACTTCAATCAGATCGCGCTCCTGGGCCATCAAGCTTTCAACCTCTCTTCTTTAAACACTTTTGGCAAATTATAAGGAATGATCTGATAAGACCAGTTCAGGAGGTGTTCGGAACTTGCTCTATGCCAAATAGCTGGAAGGATACTTATGTGATTTTGATTCCTGAGAAGAATAATCCGAGGGGAGTCAACGATTATCGACTTATCAACTTGTGTAACACTGTCTACAAGCTTATGGCAAAGATCATTATCAACCGAATGAAACCTCTCCTAAATCTTTTGATAGCACCGGAATAAGGAGCTTTTGTGCCCGATCGAAATATTTTTGATGACATAATGATTATCCAAGAAGTCTTTCATTCTCTCAATACCAGATCTACGAATTAGCCTTTAATGGTGATCAAAGCTGACATGGAGAAGGCATATGACTGAGTGAATTGGAGATATCTGAAAATTGTTCTTGGCCACTTGGATTCCATCCCAAGTTCATTCAATAGATAATGTATTATGTGTCACAGCCCAGGTTCTCTATTTTGGTGAATGGTGCATCTACCTCCTCATTCCTATCTTCTGGTGGGTTACGACAAGGATGCCTACTATCATCATTTCTTTTCATAATTTGCTCTGATATGCTATTCGGATTGTTGCAGTCTCAGATTCAATTGGGTGGTATTCGTGGGTATCAACCTCCCCAAGGTGGGCCTAACATTACCCATTTGCTTTTCGCTGATGATATTCTTCTCATTGTTAGGGCACAAAAAAGAATGCTCGGGTATTGTAGCCAATCTGGCCAACGGGTGAACATCAACAAATTCCAAATCTGTTTTGGTAGAAGAGCCAGGCAGTCCACCAAACAATATATTCTGAACTTGTTTCGTGTGCCTTTGAATAAAGATGTATGGTATTATCTGAGAGTTCCCCTATCAACATCATCTCTATCTTCCACTGATTTCCGGAAGCAGAACTATTTGCAGCGTAGAGAGCTCTCACGACTGCCGTCAATCGGTTGGGCTTCACAAGGATATGGCTGGAAGGCGATTCGTTTACAGTGATCAATTAGATAACAAAACAACTTCGGAGTCTGGAGCAGACTAATGATTTCTCTCCTCGCCATCCTATGTTAGCGAATATCACCATTTGTGCTGCCTCTTTGGATGCATTCACGCTCTCTCACACTTATCGGGAGGCCAATCAGCCAGCAGATAGCTTGGCTGGAAGACCTAATGTCAGAGTTTTTCTGTCTCTTCTATCTCTCCCTTATACCACCACCATATTGACTATGGCTGACTCGACTGGTGTTCATATCCTTCACTATTAGTTTATTTCTTTTGGGGACCTCTTCCCCCTTGCATACAAAAAAAAAAGTTATATAAAATTACAATTTTTTTTAACATAAGTTGAATTTTTATTTTTTTAAAAAATTAATAAAAAAAATATCTTTTTTTGACCTACATTGGAGGAAGTACAGCTTCTTCCAGATAAAAAGTTAATAATATTGTTTTGCGTTTAAAATATTTATAGCATGTCAATCAAAAAGTGTCACAGGATGTTATATATATATATATATATATATATATATATATATAATTTCAAACAAGGATCTAGAATATTATCAAATATTATGTAGACTTGCCGTACAGTATGTTATTAATAATTTAGCTAAAGTTGTCATATATATATATATATACATATACATATATATATATATATATATATATATATATATATATATTTCAAACAAGGATCTAGAATATTATCAAATATTATGTAGACTTGCCGTACAGTATGTTATTAATAATTTAGCTAAAGTTGTCACTCCTACTTAGATTCATGATACAGCTTAACCCATATTCAATTACAAAAATAAATTTTCAATCATATGATATTGGGTTTTTACCTTAAAGTTTTGGGGGTTCCACGCATGGTTGTCACCGTGATCTAAAATAAAGTGTTATTACTTCGTAATCGCCCCTACTGAAATCATTATTGGTTGTTATAATAGCTATAACCTATTTATCTCAAATGATAATTTCAAGATTCTTAATATTAAAATAATTAATGAAATGATAGCTGTTATAAGAATTTGATAATGAGAAACTAGCAGTACGAGTGTGGTCTTTTCCCTAATTTTATATTACATAGAATAATTATTTGGACCGTGCAAGCACGTTTGGAGAAATTTTTGAAGAAAAATTCTGAAATTTGAAATAAATATTTTTTTATTGAAAAGAAAATATGAGGAGAAAAAGGACCATTGCTAGTGTTGTAACAGTCCATTATAACAAGAAATAATAGAAATAATATAAAGTAATAATTGTTAGATTTTCCTGCATCATTAATCTCCATAACATAATGGGGGTTGCCAAAAGCATTATAATAAGTTATAATAGTTATAATGTCGTTATTTACAACTATGGTTCTTATTCCTAAGAAAGAGAACCAAATCGAGGACTATAGTCCTATGTCCGTCCGCAATATTTGTCATAAGCTCCTAGCCAAGCTCCTTTGTCCCTTGTTTAAAGCTTGTGCTGCATTTTTTTACAAGACCTGCTTAAGGTGCCTTTATTCCTGATAGAAATCTTAGCGACGTCATTCTGGTCACCGAGGATATCCTCAATCTATGGTAAATTGGAAGGTATCTTACCAAAAAAATCATTATGATTAAATTTGACATAGAAAAGGCATATAAAAGATCGAGTTGGAAAGCCTTATTTAGCTTGCTGTTCCTATGTCTATTGGTTTAGATCTTATTGTTTCCTCTGATTCCTTTTTGCTTCTTACAGGTGTTGGAACCCTTTGATGTAGTTCAAAAGTATTAGGGGGATTAGATAGTTTCACTCTCCCCTTACATTCTCATTTCATGCTTATGAGTCCTAATGGCTATGCCCAATGATAAGATAAATGCTGGCTTATCCATGGTTGTCTTTTTCAACATGTCCAAGATGAGCACCATCAATTTGCTTCATGCAGAAGAAGCTCTTCTTTTTACCAAGACCACACTTATTAGTAGTTTCCTAATAGAAATGTTCCATATATACTAATCAGAAGATTAACAATGACAAATCTTGCTTGTACTTCCCTTCTTGGATGCACTTCAGATGGAAAAGGCTCATCGTTAGGATTGCAGTGGGTACTTGGCATTTTAATTATTATCTTGACAACAATTGCTGTTAAGAGGCTCTCCATGTCTGCTTATGATTTTCTTAGTCAGAGGGTTAAAAAGAGGCTTGAGTGTGGTTCCGGTTCCTCTCCCACGTCTCCCACATCATCCTAATAGGAAACTATTAGGCAGACCAAATCCACCAAAGACCTAGGATAAAATCATCTTAGATAGGTTCATTTTATCCTTAAATAAAATTATTAGGTGGATTCATTTTGCCCAGGATTCACCTTCCTCCATGCAAAGTCACAGATGGATCATGTAATGATCACTTTCAGACCTGTGCTTTAGCAATGTGCATGCATTGTTATGGTTGTCGATACATATGAATACGGTTGGAAACGCCACCATTGTTTTGGATGCAAATGTTTTGAATAGGCTATAAAAAATTTAGGTCCACAATTTTTTTTTTTTTTTGTAAATAATGCATCACTATGAACAGGTAATTCTTGATGTAGGGCAGGTTAAGAGGATAAGCTCACCACTCCATTCCAAGGGTGATGAGGTATTCTCGGTTACATGAACAACTTATATATTTCAGTTACAATTAAACAAATACTGCAGAGTTTAGTCTCTGCAACCATAGTCACTGCACACCACAACCTCAAATATATGTCACTGAGAGTTGCAAGTAACCAAACAGGACCTAACAACAACAGTAGATGAGTTGTACAATGCTTAAAGTGGAGTGATGACTGACACTTTACTTTTTTCTTTTTTCCACCTTAAACACACACACCAAAAAAAAAAAAAAAAAAAAGAAAAAGAAAAGAATTCTAAACACATTTTACTAATACATTGGGCAACTAAAACACATTCTCACGTGTAAAACATTATAATCATAATTATCTAACCTTATAAAAACAAAAAAATCAATACAGAATTTATAATAAAATGATTTTCCTAATCAAGCAAACCGACCACGACACCAATATTTCAGATTCCATAGGGCTCACTGTTTTTGTTCTCTTTTTGTCTTCCAAGAAGAATAACGAAACTGACTGAAAAAAATCTACTACAAAACGCTCTCTCTTTTCTTTCCGTTTTTTTTTTAAATAGTTTCTAAAATCACTAAAACCTTCAGTAGCAGATTCATTGCTTTCCAATCAAAAAGAGTGATAGTAAAAGCAAAGAACAGAAGTTCAAACAAATGCCCCTTAATCTCCATGTCATATTTAACTAATTTGTAGAGAAACAAAAACATAGAAATAACAATGATGCCAAACTAGCCCTAACTATCCACCGAACTGAAACTATTTTCTGATGGTTCAAAACCAAATACAATAGACCGTGAATAGAGTTTAACTTCCCAAATATGACAAAACAACATAGAGAAGATTGAAAAAGGTGATGTCCCCAAAAAGACAAGCCCTATGATACTTTTAAAAGAAACTAGAAACTACTCAAAGATTACGAGAACTCTTCTCAAGAGCATCAACTCAACGAGTGGACAAGACTAACACGGACCAGACATTAGGCAACCGGAACCTCTAACGCCGGGGCCATCATTAGTGGAAGCCTGATGTACTCCTCATCCTTTGGCGTGTGAATGGTAACCAAATCTGGTAGAGGTGCTGCAGGTCCCTGCTTCCCCTTCGGATCCCAATCCAGCACAATCTTGACCTTGATCCCAAGAACACCCTGACAAGGAAAAAAAATTAAACAGTTAGTATCTATCTTGATTAGCACAACAGCATAATAGAATTATGAAGTAGAAAAAGGACAGAACTATGCAAGAAACAAAAGACAATCTACAGGGTCATCCGAAGTGGCATTATTATGAGCCACAACAGCACACAGATGGGCCACACATGCATTGGACCACAAGTAATATGTTGGATCAGAATGAATACCACTTTGTACTAAAATTTTGGACTTCATAAGGTGGACCTGAAGGAAAAGGAAAGAAGAGAAAGGATTCCTTAGTTCATTGCATAAAAACCAAAGACAATACAAAAAATATTCAACATGCATATAACAGAAATCCAGTATTTTTTAACAGCCCAAATAGATGTAAGATATTATAAGCAACATTAAGATCTATGGAATTACATGAGCAAACAACCAATTTAAAGTCCAACCAGATACAGATATTGGGTGTCACCTTCATTGGTTTGAAGCTATGTCAGTACGTATGGTAATTTGGTACTGACACTCCACATATTACTAAATCACGAGCAGATGCAAATCTGGAGGACAAAACAATCAATGCAAGGCAGAAAGTGAGAAGCTAACCTGTCTAAGAAGAACATGCCTCACTGCTGAGTCAATATACTCGTTGACAGGCTGACCAGAAGAAATCATGTACTCCATCCTTAAACTTCATGGATTTAGCATGTTGTGCCCTTAGCTTCCCGCTAACAATGACCTGCAATACCAAGGCATTAAAATCTACAAATTTTTGTATAAAAGTGAAGCATTTGTAATGGATTCAAAATACCACAACCCTTGGCACCACTCTCCATGATAAACCTCAAGACACCATAACAGGCCCTGAAAGAGAGAACATCGGCAAGTCAGAGTAGTAGTGAATTTCAAATCACAAGAAAATCCAAGACATGGATGGAGGGACGAGCAAAGCAGTACCACAAGCAAGGACACACATTACTACTTAGAACTGAGGTGGGTCATGCATCTATGATAATGAATTAAAGAGTTATTTTTTTAAAAAAAATGTCAACGGCTTATTTGACTTCTGATATAACACAGATGGCGAAAAAGAAATAACCCTCACAGAAGAAGAAGACAGGTAGACGAGTCATTCAACAAAAAATCCAACATTTTGATGAAAAAATGACCAAAGAAACAAAGACAGCATAAACCATCGACCTGACCGAGCTCTGGAACATTAAGGAACATTATATGCTGTGGAAAGATTGTAAGTGAAGATGACACCCGATAACAATGGAGAGGAAAAAAAATTAATTGGCACTTAAACCTGTTACAAAACACGCACTACCAGATTATTTGACATGCTACTTTTCCAAGTCAAAGACATATGAAATCAAAAAATCAGGAAAAAAAGGTAATAAACCCTGCAATCAATGCTAAAATCAAGTTCATGAAGATTCTCTCAGACTCTTAAATTTGAAGTTGGATAAAAGGAAACTCCACTTCACAGAAATTATATGATAGAAATTTTAAACAAGCATTTGGGGGATAAAAGGTTAAGGCAGCTTATAAAAAGAAAATATAAAAGAAAATATGGTATCTGAACAAAGAATTCACATAAAGAACTTGAACCATGTTTAGAGACAATCAGAAAAACCAAATTCGGAAAAGAAAAAAAAGGAACTTATCAATCAGCAGAAGAATGAATTAAAAGGAGGTAGACAGTGTTGAAGCTTATTCTAAACTTCAAGCACACAAGGAAAATACAGGAAGCCAGACAAACACCATAGTTCTCTATATGAGCTTCGATAAAGCCTCCAAAGCATTTTGTTCAGGAGGACACAGAGAATAGAAGTGCTCAAATGGATAGCACTAAGATTCTTAAAGATTTCAGCTTATTCACTTGCCAAAACAAAATAAAAAAACTTAAGTCAAATAAAGAAGTTCAAAAGGCTTAAGGACATCTATTGGAAGAATAATAATTAACTCATTTAGTAAGATCAAAAGTAGAATAATAGGCTTGATTATAATTAGCCATCTAGGAATTTCTGGTATCAGAGCCAACACACACAGACACACACACACAAAGACAATGATTGCATCAGTGACATTGCCTGCCCCAAATAAGCCAATCATACAAGTTTTCAGCAGAGGCCAAGATGTTATTCGACAGTAACATAGGGGGGGCATTTGCTATGGGGCGATCCACCTAAGATTAGAGGTGATGTGGATGGAGATGATAAGATCACCCAAGGTAGTCAAAGGCGAAAGGCACCCTTAAGGCGCTTGGGGGGTTTAGCGTCTTAAGACCCCCAAGCGCCTTAAAGTGAGAGGGGTTTTGAAAAGCACTCACCCAAGTGAAGGGGCTAAAATTAAAAAAAATAAAAAATGAAAAATATGATATATAAATAAATAACAACCAGAGATAACTATTGTAACATAAATTATCATATAATTAACAATTTAAGCATAAAACATATATAAAACAGTAAAATGTTCAACTAGTTCAAGATAAAGTATATGATAACAAGCCATAGGTAGCTCTAAATTCATGAATGAAACAGAAAATATAACAATCCCTAAAGTTCATCAATGGAATCTCATAAATAAAATAGAAAACATAAACAGTCCTAAAGTAGAATCATATAAATGAAACAAAAAAGATAAACAGCCCTAAAGCCTAAAGTTCATCAATGGAATCATCAATCAGATCCTTTTGCATAGTTGTCATCACTTTCATCTTCTCCTCCTTCATTGGATTATATCCTTCAACATCTTCTGTCTTATCTGAATCAATCTCTACCTCTTTAAGACCAACTTTATCATATTAATTGACCACTTTATCTCCTGTTAGTAATAGAGTTGAGAAGTTAAATAAGTGGTCTTTTAGGTTTTTTACACTTTTCAGCCATTAAAAAAAAATAATCATAGAGTTCACTGAGGCGTCAAAGGTAAATACCTTGCCTCATTGAGAAAGGCCCTAAAAAGCGCCAAAGGCGTGTGCCTGATTGAAGGGGCATCGCTTGAAGCATCAAGGGACAATGACCCCTTCTGGTGCCTCGTCTGAGCGCCTAGGAATGCCTTTTGGTGCCTTTGACATCACTGAGATCATCACGTTTGATTACACCATGATGATCCTGCATGGCATTGATCTCAAATCACCCTCATTCCTTAAATCACTACCGAACTCGAAAATCCAAGATCACTCTCGAGCAATGACCTTGGACTGAAATTTAAGGACAAAAGTAACCCCTAGTGTAGCAAAAAAAATTGATATATCAATATATCATTCATATATTACATCAATATTATATATCTAATATCATATTATATTGATATAATATATTATATTTATGATATATATTACATTATAATATATTATTAATCATATTATTGTTATGTTATGATTCAATAATAATTTTAAATTAGACTAGAAATATCTTATTGTACTTTATATTTATATAATAAAAGTGTTTAATATACTACTTCTATTTGCCTTATTTTTCTAATGAAAATAAATATTTGTATTAATAAATAATATATTATAAATATAAATAAAAAATATTAATTCTATCATAACAATTAATACATTTTTATAAGATTAATAATTTATAAGACTGTTTTTATAGAACATATTAATTATTAATATATTAATAAATATATTAATATTTTATTATAATATTTTTTATATGATTAATAGATATATTTTTATAGAATATATCATGAATAGTTTTGTTATTATATGATCAGTGATCTTAGGTTTTCATGGAATACCAAACAGGTTACTTGTAGATACCTGATGATTTTTAATCACTAGATGATGGCTTGCCAAATGCAGTGATTTTAGATCACTAGAGATCAGATCACCATAAAATTCGGATCACCGATGATCCGTACTAATCCCATTTGGATCACCAAATACTAACTTAATATAAGGGCTTGATTACTAAATTAGTCATTGAGGTTTGGCCTCAAACTTATTTGAATCCCCAACTTTTTCAAAGTTGCAATGTTATCCCTGATGCTATAAAATCATTTTAGTCAAGCCATTACGGTCACTTTGATGTTGCTAACTCAATTGGATCTGTATAGGTGGCATGTATTTTATGATGTGGCAAGAAGACGTTGATTACAAGGCCAAAACGTAGCAGAGAGATGGGAAGGGAAAATTGCCTCAATGGCTTGTTTGACTAAAGCTCGAGGAATTTGGAATTTTTAGGGAGTTGGGGTTTCAAGGTCCCAACAAATTGCTGACATAGCAATTTTTCCCTCCAAATTGTCTCTCTCTTTGTCACATTTTGGAGAAATTATTGGGTATAACAGTTCTACCAACCCGGAGTATAGACCATCCAATCACAACTTGCCACGTATCAATTCATACTAAAAAAAATTGCGTTCCACTATCAGCCAATCTGGTCACTTTTTCCCATCTGAAAAAAGGAAAAAAAGAACCCTAAATCTAAGCATCCCCTCTCCCTATTGTCCTCTCCCATAGCTCTATCTCACTGGCCTCTTCCCCCCATGGAGCCAACACTACCACACATTGTCGACCTCTGGCTCAGCCCTCCCAGCTGTCCACTCCCACAACTCCATCTCACTAGCATCCTCCTTCCTTAGAGCCAACCCCAGCACCCACCATTGACCTTTGGCTCGACCCCCCCCCCCCACCATCCTCTCCCCAACTCTATCTCACCAGCCTCCCCCCTCCTCGAAACCAACCCCACCACCCGTCGTTGACCTTTAGCTTGGCCCAGTGAAGGTAGAAAAGGTTTATTATGAAAGAATGCAACATAGTTATATCAACACCCGATGTAGAGTAAAATCCAAAATCATATTCAAGATTACAATAATACTAATGTTTTCTCCACCAGCAACAATGTCTTCAACCTGAAGTTTAACAAAGAAAGGATCACAAGACATGAACTCGAAAATTTAAGGTGCCTGTTATTAAATCAATAGTCTTCAAGTCTTCACAGTCAACATAAAACAGCTTAAACAAAGTCTAGATGCTGCTGGATGAAGACAGCAAGAATGGTGAGGGCAAAAAAAATCTATATCAACTTCTGCTGCTTTTGGCTTTGCAGGAGTTTAATCTTGAGAATTTAAACCAACCAACCACCCCTCTGTGGCCCACACCCTAGGAAAAAATATCTTTTGTTTTTTTTATACATAATTACTAACCATGATCAGGCTCTTCACTAAGGTTCCTTCATCGTGATGACAATATTCCAACTTCAGCCTCTTGCCATCCATGTATATCCAGCTCCTATTTCAGCCAAATTAAATACTGGCTTAGTCAAGTGTCCTGGTATCCCATTACAGTATCCACTCTCCACCAGCAACAACCAATAATGCACATACATAGGATTATGTACTTGATATGTTAAGCTCATAAAGCCTTATCAACTTATAAGCTGTGTGTTAGACTTCATTAGCAGATCATTCCACTAGCCACTACTCCCTTGATGATTAAAATCAAAATCAAAATCAGTTTTAGAAATCACATAAATTTGTTTTTAAATTCAAAACCAGAAAATAGCTTCAACCTCATAAATTTGGCAATTTCGAAAATACTCCCAACTGGCTCAGCTAAATACCTTATGACAAGCCGCATCATTCTACTACCAACTGAAATAAAGAAAATTTCAGGGCAGATGTAAGTCCGGCCTTTTAGTCATCACAGCCAGCAAAATAAAAAATAAATCACCATCATTCCGAATCCCCAAAACCTCACAGAAACCATCAATATGAGAAGATGCTACCAACAGCAGATTGAAGGCATAAAAAAAGGCCTCAATTCGAAGCAAAATTTGTGTGTGTGTGTGAGAGAGAGAGAGAGAGAAAGAGATGCACCAGGATCCTCTCTTATGCATCATGATCCCTCATTACCATTTGCAACCTCCCAAAACCCTAATAACTCTCTTGATGGTGGGTGGTGGGATTGGCTCTGAGAAGGGAGGAGGCCAACAAGATGGAGTTGTGGGAGAGGATGACTGTGGGAGGGGTGGAGGGCAAACCAAAGGTCAATGCCGGGTGGTGGGGTTGGCTTTGAGGTCGGATGCTGACAAAGCGAAGCTATGGGAAAGGATGATGGGGAGATTGGAGGGGGAAATTAGGTTTAGGATTCTCCCCTTTTTCAGGCAAGAAAAAGTAACCAGAGTTAACATGGGATGGGCTGAGAGTGGAAGGAAATTTTTTATTCCAAACTGATAATGTGGCAAGCCATGATTGGATGGTCTATAGTCCAAGTTGATAGAACTGTTCTACCCAATAATTTCTCCGTGTCTTGGCCCTGTAATTGGCACCTTTTGGCCATGTCATAAAATAAATGCCGTCTGTGCGGTTCTGTTTGTGTTAGCAACTTCGAAGCGACAGTCATGGCTCAATTGAAATGTTTTTATAATGTGAAAGGTGACATTACAACTTTTAAAAAGTTAGGGACTCAAATAAGTTTAAGGCCAAACCTCATGGACTAATTTAGTAATTAAGCCGTAATATAAGTTTAACGAGGGCATCCTAAATCCAAGTAGGCAAAGCTATCCACGAAAAGCTTTTAAAAGAAAATCATATGTTAGTTTATGTAGAGGAATATAACACCAAAGAAACAACAAATATACCACAGAAACAAGCAACAATTCAAGAACATTACCATTGAGCTAGGTGGTTAAAATCTACAATGCATCCCATAAGAATCAGCAATGACATAAAAAATAAAAGAACAAAAAAACAAATACAGAAAAAAAAAAAAAAAAAACTGCGTGAAATGTTTAAGAAATAACCTTGAGGAAAATGGATAAACATGTTGCCAAAAAAGATGAATGTCATGAAAGCTTTCAAGACTCTATTAGCATACATTGCAGTGTTAATAGTCATCTTCCGACACAAAGTTGGCATTGAGTAACCTATTTGCTTTATAGATGACAAAAGCCTCAGACAACAACCCAAAGTGTACTATTCCACCAAAGCAAATAGTACTTTACAGTCAAACTTTAGTTTTTACCAATGTTAATACAGAATAAAGAAAATTAAAAATGATCCAGCAAAGTGAACATAATGGCCATGCAAAATATACATAATGACATGCACAACACAAAGAACGATCAGTTTATATAACGACTAAGCAGACAAGACATGGAGCAATCCACCATTACTGATAAACAAATCAGGAGCCATCTCGAAATTACAAAAATAAAGGAAATCAGAACTTTCATTGTAAAATCAAAAAAGGTTATATGATTGACCACCATGAACTTGCCAGATATGAAATATCCCGGAGGTCATGGGAGGTCAGCTTTGCAATTCTAGTTTCTCACAAAAAGTGTAAAGTAGGGTCAGAAGAGAAAGCACCTTGTACAAATCTGAATCAACTGCTGGTTCTGCAAGCCCAAAGGGCTCAAAACTTCTGTACAATCATTATATTTTCAAAAAAAAAAAAAAAGAAATTTAACTTGCAACCTTTTACAAATTTTTGGATAACACACCAAGTAAAAAACTTGGGAAAGAACTTAAAGGAACATAGTTGATTTCAAAACCAAAATAATGTGACTGGCATCAACTTTTAACCCACAACCACTTATCTAAGACGAGTCTACAGTATCACACTAGCAAAAGCCACATGATAGAGATTGATTCACATACATATCAAAAAGATCAGTATTCAGTATTTTCCACAAGCAAACAAACATGAAACAACGTATTCAGTACCAGAATAATGTCAAGACACATGATTACATTGCGCAACCGAAAAAAAAATGCAAGAAAACACAAACGACAGGAACTGCAAGTCAAGCCCAAAAAACAAATATTAAAAAAAAAAAAAAAACTAAAGATAAAAGTAATCTTTTTCCAATTCAACGACATAGAATTTAACAGTGGCTTCAATAAAATTTCCATTCAATACATAAACCAAGAGAACAATACACGTCTAATGACTGCCCAAAAGATAGAATGCGCGGAAGGGCACCAGAAATGGTACGAAGAATCAATGTGCTGTAACGATGACACATCCCCACAATACTTCAAAAAATAAATCCGAGAAAAAGAAAACCAAATACTAGACATTTTATTGCACGGATAGAAAAAATAACTGATTTTTATTTGCACAGTGGATAGATAATCCAAACCTCCAAACTGCAAGGCCTCCAAGAAGCTTGTAGCGGACCGACTCCGCCTGGGTCATCGGACAGAGCCCACTGTTGTTCACCTTCTCAGCGTACAGCTCGATGCAGTTCCCCGGAAAGTTGATCATTTCTGCACCACCGACGTCAGCTCCCTAATCCTCCTCCCCTTCTCAGACAAACCAAACAAAACCAATCAACACTTCCGAAATCCATAATGTCCGATCAAAAAGCCCCAAATCTCGAGAGGAATCACCAAGAACGTTCTGGGTTCGCGTCGCCCCGACGATGATCTCGGCCCGCATCGGCGTAACCCTAACCTCCACGCCAAAGTATCCATCCTCAGCGAGCCCCATCGTGAAGACCTCATTCACCTCCACGGAAAAGACGCCATCCGCAACAAACTAAAATAAGGGAAAAGATCGACAAAATCCGGTGACTATGGGCCAAAAAAAATAGAGGAAAAAATTGGAGGCAAGAGGGGGATTGGATCGGAGAAGGGGAAACCTTTCGCTTTTTGCTCATCTGGATCGCCATTCTTGGGAAATTTAGGGACGAAATCGGCCGTCATTCTTTTCTAGTGCGAACTTCGGTAAAACCCTAAAAAGGAAAAAAGAGACAAGACGATGGGAGAGTGGAAGGGTGTTTTTTCGCTTAAGCAGTAGAAGGGTTCCTAAAAAATAGTGGTGGTGGAGAGGATCGGACGGTTGGTGGAGCTTGGACGGTAGAGATTAAATTTTTCACATTTGAGGCCGCTTTTTAGGCGGCAAATGGGTGACTCTTGGTATCCCTCTAGCTCAGCCCGCTGAGATGCCGGTTTGCATATTGAAATATATATGTATACACACCCTTGCTTATAACCCCATGGCATACACGGAATATATTTTTTTTAAAAAAATATTTTATTTCATTAATTTATTAATATCTATTTTTATATATTTTAAAAATAATTAAAATAATAAAAAAATATTTTTTATATGTAGTGTGAATTATAAGCTATTTATTAGTTATTTTGTTTTTTTCTAAATTTGGGATTCCTCTTGCTGTCTAGCTCCTCTTAAAATCTCTATCCTAAAACTGCAATAAGAATCTTTTGCAGTTAACAGGTCTAATGATTATCATTGTTCCCTTATTTTAGTTAAATAGCAATCACTTATAAAATAAATTTTTGTTGGAGTAGATCCTCGTCGCTTAGCCGACTAATCTTCTTCCTCGCATTCCTACCGACTAAATGCACGATGACTATTTCTTCTTCGTCTCTGCACCGACTAAGTTGTTATAATTTATGCCAACTTAGATCAACGAAATTTGACCAAGTTGGCACTCAACCGACTTGGTCCGACATACAACTGACGACTAGCCGGCACTGCTCAACATATAGTCGATACATGATCGATGATCTACTCGGTGCCATACACCCTCTTCCTCACATTCCTACCGACTAAATGCACGACGACTATTTCTTCTTCGTCTCTGCACCGACTAAGTTGTTATAATTTATGCCAACTTAGATCAACGAAATTTGACCAAGTTGGCACTCAACCGACTTGGTCCGACATACAACCGACGACTAGCCGGCACTGCTCAACATATAGTCGGTACATGATCGATGATCTACTCGGTGCCATACTGACTTTCTAAATCCTGTATATCTGGAGATCAAACAACGATTATTCGACATAAGCATTAACTACATGTGAACGTAGAGCAGAATAATCGCCCACAAGCGGCCCATTACTTGACCTTAATAGTAGTTAATGAAGCAACCATCCACTAAATGTTATAACTTCTACGTCCTGAATGTTTAGAGGCAGAAGTTACACAGTAACGACTTTGCTCACTCTATATAAGACGGTAAGTTATGAGGGACCAGGTAAGCTAAGCTTTTTGAAGATAAACTTTTGCTCTCGTTTTTAGCTCTCGATTGTGTATTTTCTCCGGCTAACTTAAGCATTGGAGGATCTCCCATCAGATAACTTTCAACAAGAGGACTTGTTTTGCAGATTTTCTGCCATCCATCACTTAGGCTCAACAACTCCGCTCACAGCTGACCAACTCATCGGAGATAGGCTGTAATAGTTTGGCGCACCAAATAGAGAAAAGTAGACAAATACTCTCCTATCAGAATCACAATGGTCAAAATAAGAGCACAGAATGCTTCTATAAATTTCACTCAATGCTCATCATGCCGTGATGCACCTCCGATGACCCTCGCAAGCCCAATGGCTCACAACTGATGATCATAGTAGACTAGCAACAATTTGCTGTCCTGGTGCAACAAGTGAAGATACTGAGGGAGGCTGTCCACAGTCTCCAGCACACTGTGGAGCAACAACAGTGGCAAGAGGAACCGATGCCATGGGATGTGCCACCCAGGCACAGCCACCGATCCCGTTCTCCGTCCCACCACTCGACTCGACACTCCCATCGGACGAGTCATCGATCCATCCGACACTCACCTCACCTTGACTCCTGGCATGATCCACATGCCGATTTCGGAGATCGTCGGTCTTTTTTTCCTTAATAAGTCTCACAAAAGGAGAAAAGACTGCGGTCTCCATCAAGCTCTTCTGGGAAAGATTCTACCCCAAGATATTCTCAGCATCCCAATGAGCCTCAAAGACGGTTGGACAAATACGACCGTGAACTGAGGGAGCTTGATCACTGGTTGGATCAACTCCAAATAAATAATTGGGATTCTATCGGTGAACTTGATATCAACACTCATCTGTCCTTCTCCCGACGAATCCTGAATGAATCGATTCCAAGTCAGTTCAAGATGCCATAGATTGAACTGTAGGATGGCTCCACCAACCTATACGACCACCTTGAGAGCTATAAGGCTTTCATGCTTCTCTAGGGAGCATTCGACACCCTCCTCTATATTGCTTTTCCGATTATTCTCTAAAAAACTGCTCGAATCTGGTACTTTGGACTTCAACCGAAGAGTATCCATTCATTCGAACAGTTCGAATAATTTTTCGTGGTGCACTTCAGCACTAGCAGAAGGATGCCACGAATCTCTGATGGTCTTTTCTCCATCGGGCAGTAAGATGGAGAATCTTTATGAGATTTTGTGGCACATTTCAATGCCGCCACCTTAGAGGTCTGGGATCTCAATGAGTCAACGGCCATTGCAGCCATAAAGAGAGGGTTGCAAAGCTCCAGATTCACCTATTTTCTAGACAAGATGCTTCCCCAGTCCTATGTCGAACTGCTGAGTGTGCACAAAAATGCATTTGCACTGAGGAGGTGGAAATGATCGGTGCCAATCAGAAAGCAAAGATCATAAGAAGATGAAGAAGAGGGGAACCTCTATGCGATCCAGTTGAACCCGCACTGAGAGGGAGGCTCCACCTTTCCGACCAAATCTGAAGCCAAAGAACTTCGACAGTAGGTATGACTCTTATATCCTTCTTACTACTCCTCGTGCACAGATCCTCATGAAGATAGAAGGGGAGAGTTACCTCTGACGGCACCGGCCAATGAAATCGTGGCCAGTATCTCGCAATAGGAACTGCTACTATCGATTTCATCATGACCACTGTCATGATACTGAACAATGCATCCAGTTGAAGGATGAGATTAAAGTCCTAATTAGGTGGGGATATCTCAGAAAATACTTGCGGGATCGATCTGTGCAGCTACTTGCTGATCCTCAAACACAGCCGTGTTTTGAGGAAGAAACTCATGCTCAATTGACGACGGATGTGATCAACATGATCTCGATAGAACCGAGACTATGGGGGTAGATAACTTGAAAAGCTCCTCCAAACGTCAGCAGAGAAACGACGATATCATTTTTTTAGGAAGATCTACAAAGAGTCCAAACCTTTCATAATGACGCTGTTGTTGTATCTATGACAATAGCTAACTATGATGTAAAATGATGTCTTATTGATAATGAAAGCTTTGCTGATGTGTTGTTCTATAATGCTTTCTTCTGAATATGATTTTCTACTAACCAACTAAAATCAGTCAACATGCCTTTAATCAGATTTACTAACGACTCGATCAAGATGGAAGGGGAGATAGAACTCCCCATCACTGTCCGACAACAATCTCGGCAATCCTAAACAAAAAAATAAATTCCTAAACATCATTAGTGTTATTAAGAAGAGTATGAAAAATAGTGACATCCTTAGGTGTGGAGGTGCTCTTCAAAGTTTGCATTATATGTATGTAAAGATAAATTTTGAATCATAGGTTGCTTATAGGCTTCATGTTGTATCCAATATCTTGAATCTTTCATGAAAATATATGAAAAATATTGATTTCGATGGACAATAATTTTTCATTAAAAAAAATTACATGAATATTCTCTCAACTTTAGTCCAATTTTATTTACACCACTGCACTTTAAAAAGTATCAAATCAATATTTCTAATTATTGATATATTTCATGTGGTATAGCTATTCATTTTATCAATAAACGATATTAGCTTTCCTTTTCAATGGATGGAAATGTCCCTCGCTCATGGATAAGCTTGAAGGAGGAAGAGGATGAGAAGGAAAAGTAGAGGTAAGAAAGGTCACCGGCAATGAATAGGTTGAAGGAGAAAGAGGACAAAAAGGAGAAGAGGGTGGAGAGAAAAGGGAGGGGGAAGGATGAGTTGTCGATAAGAAGAGATGAAGGTGGAAGGGGCCGTCGTAGAGAGGGATGACTTATGAGCAGCTTAGATAAGGAGAAGGATAAGGAGGAGAAATAGATGAGGAGAAAGTGAAGGAGGTGGAAGGATAGGTAGAAGGATGGGTGGGTTTGGAGGAGAAAAGGATAAAGAAGAGAAGTGGATGAAAAGGAAGAGGAGGAGGGAAGAGGGGCCATCGGCAAGGAATGGATTAGAGGAGGACAAACAGGAGAAGAAAATGGGGAGAAAGAAGAGGGAGAAGCTAAGAAGGGACGGAGGCGGAGGGGGCCATCGTGGAGGGATATAGTTTATAGACGGCTTGAAGGAGGAGAATGAGGGTGAGAAGATAGAGGAAAGGGTGGAGATAGATGGAGCCACCATAGAGAAGAAAAAATTGATGAGGAGGAAGAAATTATTGAGAAAAATATCTAGAGATTCGATCTACAATAAGCCTAGGACAAGGTTTAAGATGACGAACGAAATCTAACAAGCCCAAGAACAGTCCAAATGGAGTTCAGACGGAGAAGATATGTGTGAGAAAAGGCTAGGAGCAGTTGGTACGACTTACGGGCCACTAGAGGAGTCCATGGGCCGGTGTAGGCCGGTAGCGACAGCGTGTTGGGGAACCCGGGCCCGTTTGGGTATCGCGATCTATCGTAGATAGCATGGGATATCGTGACTCATGAGACCATGCATGGATCAAAGGCGCGATCTGACGACTGATGTCGCAGCCGATGGGGATCAAATGGTTAGAATTAATTTTGGATTTGATTTAGACTCGATCTTCCAGTGAAGCATTATTTTAAGATTTTTGGAGCTTATATAACTCTGATTGATGAGCTATTTATGCATCGGATAGCTGGTGATGCTCTAATCATGCAGAGAGGCTTTTTGAAAGGTTTCAGAGAGCTATTGTGAGGATTTTGAGGCTTTTTATTGAGAGACTCTTGTATAAGGATTGAGTGGTGAGTTCTTCTTATATTTTTTAATTTTATTTCTCTCATAGTGAAGCTTGCACACCCTATGGAGGTAGGCATGAGGCCAATCTACATATTTTTATTATGTTTGTTTGTTGTTTTTTCTTCTTTTTTTTCTTATGTAGTATTAACATCCATTTTTCGGACATTGTTGTGATCTTGGGGGATGATCCGTATTCTATAATTGAGAGATCTACTCCAACAAGTGGTATCAAAGTCTAGTTAGCATCGACAAGTGGTATCATGTAGTCCAGCAGAGGTGGTGTTGATTGAGATAGAAGATAGAAAGGATAAATACAATCAAGGTGGAGATCAATCAGTTCAACAAAAAGAGTAATTTCTCCTTGTGGTAAGCGAGATGAAGAACGTGCTACAACATGGATTGGTTAACACTCTCTTGAATGAGAAGAAGCTGGCTACCATGGAGGAAAAGACTTGAGAGTGGCTATAGATACAGACGGTGAGCATCATCTGCATGTACTTGATGGATGAGGTGATGATTTATATACTTGGTGAGATTTTCTCGATGGTACTATAGTCGAAGCTCAAGGAGTTATATATGGTGAAGTCCCTCACCAATACTCTTTTCTTATAGAGGCAGTTCTATCAACTATAGATGGATGAAGGATAAAGCATGCAGAAGCATCTCAACCACTTCCAAAAGATTTTCACCAATCTTCTCGGTGTAGGTGAGAAGGTTGAGGAGAAGACTAGGGTATTGGTCTTGCTAGCATCGCTTTTTCCTTCGTATGAGTCCTTGATGACTGCTCTTCTAGTGAAAAAGAGTACCATCAAGATGGACGAGGTTATCACGGTAATTCTTCAGAATGAGATTCTCAGATGAGAGAATCAAGCTTCGAGCTCAGCTGGCGGCAGCTCAGCTTTGGTGGTTTCTGAAGGAGCAGCTGGCAGTAGACAGAGCAGCAGAGGATCGCAAGGAGGACGATCCAGATCTAAGATGAGGGATCCTAGTAAGATCAGGTGCTATCAGTGTGATAAGTTGGGACATCATATCAAAAATTATCCTTAACTCAGAGATCAGATGAGGGCTACTGCAGCAACGGTCAGTAGTGAGTCAGAGGATGATGTCTTGTTGATATCTGATGATGTATCTATTTTTTCTCAATAGTAGATTTTAGATTCTGTATGCATCCATCATGTATGTTGCAGAAAGAAATTGTTTGACTCTCTGAAGAGCAGTGAGGATACTGTTCACTTACTGGATGGATCGAGCTATGCGATCAGGAGTACCAGGATGGTCAGCTGGAGGACATATGATGGTGCAGTGAGAAGATTGGATGAGATCCGATACATATCCAATTTCAGATAAAATTTTATCTCATTGAGCAGATTGGATTCAAATAGCTATAGGTGGATAGCTGGTGATAGAATTCTGAAGGTCATGTGCAGTGATAGGATGATATTAGAGGAGAAGAAGATTAGAAGAGGATATTACTACTTGACAGGGAGCCCAATGCGAGTTAGAGCTTCAGGAGTCAAGGAGAGCCCAGTGCATGATGGAGGTGGATCGGACACGAGATGGAAGACTCGAGAGGATGAGAGATGATATCGTAGAGTGAAGTTTCTATTATTGTAAGAGATTTTTTTGAATAGATCTTTGGTTAGAGTAGACACAGCCCATGATGGAGGTGGAATCGAGTGGTCTGACTCGACTCTCATGTTTATCCATCCATAAGATAGCAGGCATGCTCCAGGACATGAGGACGAGATAGATCATAAGCTCTCAGAGACAGATGGAGATCGAACATCGAGTCGAGATAGAGATTGTTGAAAAAAATAACTTGAAATTCGATCTACAACAAGCCTAGGATAAGGTTCAAGACGACGAACAGAATCCAACAAGCCCAAGAATAGTCCAAACATAGTCCAAACGAAAAGATACATGCGAGAGAAGGTCGGGAGTAGTTGGTATAGTCCACGGGCCATTGCAGGAGCCCACGGGCTGGCACTGACCGACGGCGGCGCAGGCCGGGCCCAGTAGCATGCTGGCGCATTGGCCAGCCCAGACAAGTGCGAGCGCACATGGGGGCGCATGGGCACCCAGGCCTGTCTGGGTATCACAATCCATCATAGACCTCACTGGATATGATAGGTCACAAAGCCGCATGTGGATTGGAGGCACGATCTGATGGCTGATGTCACAACTGGTGGGGATCGAATGGCCAGAATTGATTTTGGGTTTGATTTGGACTCAATCTCCTAGTGAAACATTATTTTAGAATTTTTAGAGCCTATATAACTCCGATTGACGAGTCATTTGTTGCGTTGAGTAGCTGGTGACATCTTGATCATACAGAGAGGCTTCTTAAGATATTTTAGAGAGCTTGATGAGAGTTTTGGAGCTTCTTATTGAGAGACTCTTGTACAAAGATTGAGTGGTGAGTTCCTTTTGTATTCTTTGATTTTGTTTCTCTCATAGTGAAGCTTGCATGTCTCGTGAAAGTAGGCTTGAGGTCGATCCACATATCTTTATTGTGTTTATTTATTATTCTTTCTTTTTTTTTCTCGTGTGGTATCAACATCCACTTCTTGGACGTTATTGTGATCTTAGGCGGGTGATCCATGTTCCACAATTGAGGGATCTACTCCAACAAAAAAGGAGGAAGGAGGAGAGAGAAAGAGAGATATCGATGATAGATGAGGAGGAAATCAATTGAAGAGGAAGAAGAATAGAGAAAATAGAGATAAAGATATTTTTATTATTTTATAAAATTCTGTTAATAGAGATAAACGGTTGGATCGTATTGAAACATATTGATAACTAAAAGGGTCAATTTGATACTTTTTAAAGTATAAAGGATGTAAATAAAATTGAGTTGTAAATGAAATTGAGCTAAAGTGGAGAAGGTGTTTCTATATATTTTTTTTTAAGAAAAAGATAAAACCATATTGAGGGGGCCTAGGTATTATTTTCTTTGATATGGGTATGTCTCTTAACAATAAATAAAAAAAAATATATGTATATAATATTTATTATTCTAAGTTATGTATTAACATATTTTATAATAGTACATTATCATTTGTGTAATTCAATATTCACTGTCACATAATATTAATATTATTATATAGATATTAATATTAAATAATTTTAAATACTACTAATGTAAATATTGACCAAGAGCATTGATGGGTCTCCCTCCTTTCTTTCAAAAAAGATCATCGTTTATTTAGATATCGGCAGTATAATATAACAATGATATGAGAACAATAACATTTTTATTATATTAATAGTCAACAATATTAATAATGTTAATCAAATATAATATTAATATTATTATATTACTAATATTGATATTAATACATATGTAATAAGCTTTGCATCAATTACTTGAGATTACACAGACTTATTCAAACATAGGACTCAAAATCAATCATTCTCGATAATTTTCACGATTAGATATCCTAGGAAGTAGAAAACCATCAACAATTTCCATTCCTGACCAAGAATCATGAACTCAGAGTGTTCATAGCAAAAAATAATTATTGAAAATAATATGTCTTGATTGTGGACATGAACATCTTTAAAAATTATAAATTCTGCTCATCTCCTTATGAAAAATAAGATAATTACTCATGAAAACAGTTGCGTGACTATTATAAGCTCATTAATTTCTAAACTTTCATCATCTATGTTTATTCTATATTCTATATAAAGCGAACTCTGTAGATGTGTATCGATATTGTCAAAATTGGCATATCTCAATACTCCATTAGAATTTGTATGAGAGGGGAAATATCAAGAAAACTAACCAAATTGCCTAGAAAGGTAACCAAAAGTCTTAGAATAAAACCTTAAAGAAAGAAGAAATAAACCAAAATTGGACACTAAAAGTCATACTATGGAAAGCATGTAAATTCTTGCCATTTCATTATAACTATATTAGATTTTGATAAGTGCAAGTGCAAAATGGAAAAAAAGAAGAAAGGTGGAGATCATGGCAATACTAATTACTAGCCAAGTAGTGAATAAAAAATGGAAGGTATTGATCAAGTGGTTTCAAGAAGGAAGAACCAAATAGAAAAAAAAAAAGATATTGGGAAATGCTATAACATGTTGTTAGATTTTGGAAGTCGACAATGTAAAGTCAATTTTCACCCTCTCTCATTACTAGAGATGGGCAATAGGCCAAGCCACCCGACTTGGCATGAGATGGGTCGTGCCAGGCACGGCCCATCGGCCATAGTACCGTGCCGTGTCGTGCCTGGCACGACCCATAAGAGGGGGTTGGGCTGGGCTGGGGTTTTTTGGCTCGCGGCCCCGGCCCAGCATGGCCCATAAGGGCCTGGGTCGGCATGACCCATAGGCCAGGCACGACATGGCCCGTGTGCTAGTCCAGCCCCCTTGAAATGGGCCGTACCAAGATACGGCATGCTTGGCATGACCTATTTAGGATTTTTTAAATTTTTTTAAAAAGTATGCATGAATAAATTAAAAAAAGATTGGAGACTAGGGATTTAAATATAAAGCCATCTTGTTAGGTAGATGATTTGGCGTAGATCCCTATCAGTTTATTAATAAATATCAAAATGGTACAGGAAGGGAGTGGGGCTAGATTTGACCTTCAGAGTATAATGAGGAGGAAGAGAAAAGAAATAGAATTATAGAGGTAACTCACCTTAATAATTAAAAAATTTAATATAATTAATAAAAAAATAAATAAAATCATACCAGCTTGTCTCTGCTCTCACTGAACTCCTTCAAGACCCTCTCTTTACTCCCTGCTCTTCTGTGCTAGTTTGATAAAAATCCTACTAATTATCGATCTCGTTTGTGTCGTCTTCATCAGAGGATGTAGTAGAATATCCATCTTTATCTTCAAGTTTTGCCTCCATATCCAATCAGTCTTTGAAGCAGAGCAACATCTCTACTGTCTCACTGGTTATCGAACTTCTCTTTTTATCAAGAACATACTGACCTGCACTAAAAGCGGATTTCGATGCTACTGTAGATATCGGTACAGCTAAAATATCACGTGCAAAGACAGACAAAATAGGATATTGATTTTTAATACTTTTCTACCAAGCTAACACATCTAGATTATCTATTTGATTTTCATCAAATGCAAAATGAAGATCATTTCATAAATAAAATTCTAGTTCACTACTTAAAGCAGATGAAAAAAATACAGATAAATTTAAAGCATATGTTTGTCTCCTATGTATAATAAAACTAAAAATAGATTATAAATGAGAACTACTAGAAGAAGTGATAGAGCTTTGTGTTGGTAATCTAGATCCATAAATTTTTTCATCATATAATGCATAAAAATCATAAAGAAGTTTTATTACCTCAGCTTTAGCGGGTTCAGGATCTAGTATCATGTTTTCACAATATGCATCAAGTAAAATTAACATACTACTCAATTTAACTCGTGGATTAAATACAATTGCTAAATTATACATAGGACATATCTTATTCTAATATTCATTCCATTTTGATTCCATTGGTTCAATAATATGCATTAAAACATCATCAAATTTATATTCTACAAATTTTTTACTAATATCAAATGCTTGTTGTAAAAATGAACATAAAGTTGGATAATAAATACCAAAAATAATGTTAATAGCATTATAAAAGTAGTCAAAAAATCTTTTAAAATTTTATCTTTATTCCAATTAGTTTCAGTCAATACAAAATCTAATCCACGATCATTAATATATGTACTTAATAAATATCTATATAGATATGCATCATGTATCATAGTATATGTTGAATTTCAATGAGTTATTACATCAAGTTTAATTTTTTTAAAATATTTAACATGATTTACACACAGTTGCTTAAATTCTTAAAATCTTACTCTTGAAGTATGAATAAAAAAACTATATTTTGAATTTTTGAAATTATATCTTGGATCATGTCCATGCCAGCTTGTACCAAAGATTTAAGATATGACATGCATATCTAATATGCAATAACTAAATATTTAAAATAGAATGCAATGAGTCCTTTAATAATATAATAGCAGAATTATTATTAGATATATTATCAAAAGTAATAGACATGATTTTATCATTAATTCTAAATGAATATATCGTTTGGTAAATAATATTTGAAATTTATTATCCAGAATGTGAAAAATCAAAAGCACGAAAGCAAGAATATATTTATTTAAATTTCAATCATTATCAATATAATGAGTAGTAATAAAAATAAAATAATTACTATCTATCGATGCTGATCAAATATCAGAAGTTAACGAAACTTTTGAATTTAAGACAGAAAAAGTTTCAATTAAATTTTATTTCATTACTATAAAATTTGTCATAGCTATCCTTCTAAAAGTATGCCTACTAGTTCTTTTGTAAGCAGACTGTAGAGTTAATTAAATATATTCTTCAAAATTAAAAGACTCACATAAACTAAAAGGTAGTTCATCCCTAACTATCCATTTAACTAGTATTTTTTTTTTATTTTTGTGATTAGATGCAAAATTACCTACCAGAGATCTCCTTGTACATTGAGAGTACTTTGGAGATGAGAGTCACTTATCCTATGACTCTCTTGATGTCTCTTCAAATAACCAGTTCCCCCACTACTGGCATAACTATAAAATTTAATATATTTTTTATATTTTATTTTTCAGACTGCATTAATAAGAACTCTTTCAAAATCTTTCCAAACTACACTAGTCCTCTAATGGGAAGAGGTTTGACCTTGAGTAGTTTCAGAGGGAGTAGGAGCAATGGGATTAGTTCTCTCCCTCAGAAACAGGAGGAATACCAAAATGGCTCTCATCATAAGATGCCATTTCTAAATTTATGAATCAAAAAATAAAAACTAATCGAAGGTGGAGGAATTGAATAGAGGTGGAGGAATTGAGTAGAGACAGCATCGAGATTTATGAGCTTCCTCTTGTGCTCCTCGATAAGGACCTCTTCTTGTGCTCCTCAACAAGGACCTCCTCTTATGCTCCTCGATAAGGATCTCCTCTTATGTAGTACTTGAACACTTGCTAAATACAAACTAAAAATTAAATTACTAGAATACTTGCAATATTACTAGAAGAGTGAAATAGTAGTAGTAGGGAAGAAAAAAGAGTAGATTTTGTATGGTAAGAATGGAAGAGGAGGGGGCTATTTATAGAAATCTATAATTTTTTTTCTAAAATACCCCTCAAAATAGCTATTTTATGGCTATTGGGAGGGGTAAAAAGATAAAAAATAGAAAAATACCGTTTCTGACCATTATGGGTTGAAACGAGTTTGGGTTGGGCCGTGCCAAGCATGATCCGTTTATAATTTTTTTTTAAAAAAAAAAGATCGGTGGGCCAATGGGCCGTGCCAGACATGGCCCACCACCAATTGGACCTAGGGTCATGCTTGGCTGAGGTCTGGTGCTAATTGTGCCATGCCAAGCACGACCCGTTTAGTCTCAGGCCCGATGGGCCTGGTTCGGGCCATGCCAGGCATGGCCCAGTGCCCTTGTCTACTCATTACATATAATTAACTCAAAATGGCAGCATGTGCAATATATGCAAGGGACCCTCTACCTCAAAGATGAGAGATAGATAATGTACAAAATGATAAATATATTGTTGCCTAAATAGATAACCCAAGAGTGAAGAGGGTGAATTGGAATTTTCAAAAATTTAACACTTCTTATGCATAGAAATTAAACAAAGTGGTGCAATATGAGTGAGAGCAATGCAATGTAATATAAGTATGAAGATGTAAATAATGAGTAATGAAAAGAAGAGATAAGACACAAGTAAATATAAAAATTTTATAGTGGCTCGGTATCAAATTCAGTACTTATATCCACTTCTTAAGCCACCCTTAGAAATTTTACTATAATCTTTTTTAGATTATAGTTTGATTATTTTTTTTCAGATTTACAATAAAATTTTAGTTGATTTTCTTACTAAAAATTAATTAAAAATACTTTCTCAAGTCGATCCTTGGCTCACACAACAAACTAACTCTAATTCAAGACTTGGATAGTTTTATCCCCAAATTTCAATTTAAATTAAAATATACTTACAACAAAAAATTAAAATATAATGAAAAGTATAAAGGAAAAGCTTCTAAAAAAATAAAAAAAATATCAATGAAGCTCTTAAAGATTGTATTGAGAAAGCTTGATAATCAATGCACTCTTTCTTTATCTGAAAACCACTTAAATACTTCAAGAATTTGGTAGTTGGAAGGTTACTTTATAAAAGTGAGTTTTAGTGACCACTTTGAGTAGCGGTCGCAATAATGTAGTCATTGTATAGCATTTGTAGAGAACTAGGGGTAGGCACCATACAAAAAGCCTTTTAGTGGTGGCCACAAAATATTGGTACATTAAGTTCTATATTTAGTGGCGTCCAATACGTAGTAGCCACTAAATAAAATATTTTAGTGGTGATCAACTATGACCTATGTAAAAAGTTATAATTTTAGTAGCGGTAGTAGTATATGGGCACTAAAAGGATCACTTTTGTAGCAATCACAAAGAAAGTTATCACTAAATGTTAGTGCATAGTGGCGGTCACTTTCAACCCTCACAAAAGCTTTAATATATAAAAGTAGCCGCGATACAGTTGCCACTAACGATTCTCTTCAGTAGCGATCATTAGATATAGTATTTTTAATGACAATTCTAAAGTGGTGGATACTAAATGATAGACTATTAGTGGCAGCCAAAGAAATGATAACCCCTAAATAACTCTTTTTAGTAGCGACCGTAATAAGCCCTTATAAAAAGAGATTTATTTAGTGACAATCATAAGAAGGTAGCCACTGTAAAGAGAAACTTTAGTGGCATCTATGAATAATTGATAATTAAATATTGACTTTTTAGCGACGGCCATAATTAGTAGTCGAAAATAATAGTACTCTTAGTAGCAAAAAAATATGATTGCTAAATGATAGTTTTTGAGTAATGACTATCTCAAAGTGGACATCAAAATGATGAAAAATTTTAAGACCCCTAAATTGCAAAAGTAGGATTTAAGTTCTTTTTTCTTTCATTAATGATTTTCGAATCAAGATATACAACTTTTATTTATAATGATGAGGTCTGCTTTTACACAATTCAGATTGGATTTCTCTTTTCTAATTTTAATAGAGTTCGGATTATATCCTTCGCATGAAAGAATGCTTGATCTTTTTTCATGACTTTAATCACTAGATCATGCTTTGTATAGCTCTTAAAGCATGACATCAGCTTCACAATCTATGCTATAATGGAAGTTGTTCATCGTCCTTTGAAAGCTATGCAAAGTGGGATCTAATGATTAAGATCACGAAAGAAATCAATCATTGTTTCATGCAAAGGATACAATCTATTGTGCTCTGATACCACTTGTTGGGGGAGGAAGAAAAAAGAAAGAGAGAGAAAAATACCACAAATAAATTAAAGTAACATGGATTGGCCTCAAGCCTACCTCAACGAAAATGCAAGCTGAGAGAAAAAAAATCAAACAAATACAAGAGGAACTCACCACTCAATCCTTGTACAAAGATCTCTCAACAAGAAGCTACTCTCATAAAAGCTCTCAAGAAACCAAAGAAAGCCTCCTTACCACTCACGAGACCCATGGGCTCTCACTGTGCTCTCATGGTGCTCCCCCTTATCTGGTCTCTGTTGCCACAGGACCTTTTAAACACATCAAACCGAGCTCAGGTCGGAGTTCTAACAAGTTTAGATCTCCTAATAGGACCCAAATGAGACCTTGGACCATTGGATCACTACCGCAAGCAATGACGGCCATTCGATCATGCCAAAATGACCATCAATCCACGAGAATGCATATGAGCTGCGAGAAACCCCTTGGGAAATGGTGTTGGTCCATCGTGGACCATGCCAAACCTAGGAGAAATGCCTGGTCGAGCCCGCACGCCCGCTGGACTGCGCCCGCGATTGGCCCATGTGTGCTCGTGCACTGGGCCGTGCCCACATGTCCCCATGCTAAGCTACATGCCCATCGAGGCCATGCATGCCTGTGTGTGCGCCTGGACCGTGGGCTTGGGCTGGCTCGCCTGCAAGCCTGGCCAGGCAATGGGCTTCTTCCTGTGGGCCCTAGTTTTGTGCTATGTGCTATCCTCTTTCATGCGTATCTCCTTCATCTGAACTCCATTTGAATTATTTTTGGACTCGTTGGATTTCGTTCATCATCCTGGATCTTATTCTTGGCTTATTGTAGATTGAATCTCGAGATATTTTTTTCAATACAATCTGATCCTATTCTAATAAGACTCTTTTTCCTAAAAACATGAGTAGTAAATATAAACTCGAAAAAGCTAAAATTTTTTAAAAATAATTCTCGACTTGTATATCAATTTTATCTTCTATTATTCCATCTGATTTTTTTTATATTAGAAAATATGTCTGGTCAAAATCTTATCAAAAATAAAATTTTCAGTTTAATCGGTCCATTTCGAGTCTAAACAATAGAATTTGGATTCGATAGCTAAGGCACTACTTTCTAAAAGGCATGGCGTCATATCATAGATCTTAAAAAATTATCATATTTTTTTTAAAAGAAGATCACCTCAATCAGATGTTAGATGATCAAGTGATAGCCTTTGGGAGTTATCTTGCAGCTTGACTTTCTTATGTGGTAGATCTCGCTTTTAGACCCTGTCCAACTCTACACAGTGTAGAGTAATTATTTTTAAAAGAAAAAAACCATCATACTATCTCTTGATATAGTTAGAATTTTTCTCTAATATTTCTTATTGGTATTAGGATTTTTGTTATTTAAAAAAATCAGCAACTCATGTTCTCACGTACAAGCCCCAGTGCAAAGATTTTTATCAACATTAGGATTCCTATTATAGACTCTTATTATAGAAAAAAAATCTGCAACTCCAACACACACAAACACACACACACACACACATATATATATAATTTTTAAATTCATATTGAAATACTTCTTTATCGAGTACTTCTCCCACTATCTGCATAAACTTTCATCCACCATGTATATAAATAATTTTTAAATTCATATGGAGACACTTCTTTATCATGATAGAGCTCTTCGCCCATGTCTATACAAAATCTAATCTGTCATGTGTACAAATAATTTTTGAATACATATGGAAAAGCTTCTTGGGCCGTATAAGTTGTCGTTAGTTGGGATGGTGTGGTAGAGATTTCGGGTTATTTTCCTACGACACATTGAAATTGTTGTGACTTTTTTTAATTAGTTCATAGAGTAGCAAAGAAACGGATTTTATTTGTGTGTAAAAAGGAAAAGCAATGGGTGTCATTCTTTTTGTGCATGCAGAAGAGCCAATTTACTGGGGATTTCTTAGTCAAGAGAAGTCACATTTTCTACATTCTTTTTAATTTTTTCTAAAGTTTTAAAAGATCAAGATGGTGATGTATAAAAAAAGTGATTTTTGCACAAAATAGTGTTATATAAGAAAAAAACAAACTTCTTTAAAAAATTGATATTTATCAAATCGACTTATTTATATCTCTTATTTTCTTGGGCATCCACAATTTCGATGAGAGCATGCCCACTGTACCCTCCCAATTCCATGCCCAACAAAAACAACCATAGAGTTTTCTTTAACTTAGAATCTTATTAGGAAAAAAAAAGTGCATGCAAGAGTTAAAAAAAAATTGCCCTCACTATATAGAGTTCCCTCCGTATTGGAACTCTTATTATAAAAAATTATCTTATTCTTCTATAAGAGAACTTAGAAAAAATCATCTTTCACTCACGTTGTGCAGAAAGGCATCGGATTCCTATTCTTTAGTTCTCTTGCATCCTCAAACATGCTGCTCGATTAGATCTACATCAATCTGAGATCTCTTTAATCACTATTGTATATGAGAATTCTAATCTTTTCTTTCTCTCTCTCTCTCTTTCTTATGATTAAACTCTAATGTTTAAACCCTGCTATGAATCTATTAAAGGTTCTATATCAAAGAATTTGATTAATTCCTTTTCATTATATATATAATAATTAACCTGCTTTATTACTTCTCTAGAATAAATATATGGATTTTTAATGATTTGTCTTTGGTTTTATAAATATTCAATTTAGTTCTAATTATAATTTTTAATTTTATAAATTTAGTTTTGATATAGCTTTTACGATGTCTTCTCTTTGTGTAATTTTAGAGAATCCTTCACCCATAAGTTAAAAAAGCTAATAATAAGAAAAATATACATGAGGTTTTTGAACTAAGAGCTATGTATAAAGTAGTTGGATATTGATTATTTATTTTTTAACACTTGATATAAAAAATCAATGTTGAAAAATACTTATTTTCAGATTCATTTGGATATCCAAACAATCTGCATTGTTAGAAGCAAATACAACCAGTTTCAACGCTGGAGCTCAAAGTGAACATACTTTTTCATAATTTATAATCCTCACGTTCCTAATTGGGTAGCAATTGATCTTACAAGCAATTGACCTTATAACTTTTTCATGATTTTTTCTAAATTTTCTTATGTAATTCCATTTACCAAGCTCCAATGTATTTTTAGTTTTTAAACCCCTTTTCTTTTGTTTGCTACCAGCCAGTGGACTTTGCTAATGCGCACAGCAGTACATGTTGTACCGACCAGTGAACAGTAAATATTATACCATGAGATCCAAATCCTTGATTTCAGTAACATACAACTGTATCAAGATTCTAAATGATGAGATGGCTGCATATTTTTTTGGCATAATTTAGCACTGTATTTTTTTTTCTAGCGGTTACTTTTTGATGTCCTCTATTATATTAGTAGATACATATATTGTTTCTTGCTGCATTTGGTAAGGTAAGCAACTATTGTTGCTAAACTAATGGGCTGTTTTAAATCATAAGGCCAATAATTAACATCATCTTAAATGGCACCCTTTGTCATGGTAAACTTCCCTATTAAATAAAATGATATCTTACATTTTTTTGAATAATTAAATATATATAGGCATGTGAACAAAATATGGACGTACAGATTGGATAAAAAGCAAGAATTAATTTATTTTGCATGTTTTTTTTTGCATAATTAAGTTTACTATGTCATACAACTTAACGAATTTTTCATTTGTAAATTTATTTTTAGACTGATAGATGCTCAAGACAGTCAATATTAACTAGATATTTGGTGAGGGAGGGGGGGGGGGGGGGATAACTAGATGTTGTATCACGTGTCCTTGCATGCATCACCATATATAACCATTATCAGAGAGAGAAAGAATCATATATAATTGCTTTGAGGTTAAGTTTGAGTTAGTATGAATTTTGATAGCTCAAAAATAATAGATGAATTTTGATAGCTCAAAAACAATAGATCCAACCTTGCTTCTGTAATTAGTAGTTGTATTTTGATTTCTTTTATCTTTTCAATATGCAGAATAATGGATAAGAGTTGAATGACCTAGTATAGATTAAGTGATGAGTTTTTGAACGAAGTTAAAGAATTTCTTGAGTTGGCATTCTCTCACTCATCTCAACTAGACAAAATTTTATGTCCCTACATCAACTGTAATAACGTATATTGCAAAAATCGAGATGAGGTGCAATTTGATCTAGTTAGCAAGAGGATAGTCTCAAATTATATTGATTGGTATTATCGGGAGAATATGAATTTGGTGAGGAAGAAGTTAATAAAGAGTCTGGGGATGATAATAAGGATATATATACCATATTAGAAGAGGCATTATAGATGTCAAATATGGATCAGGAGAGGGGTGGTGCCTCGTATAATCTTGATGAGCCAAATGAAGAAGTAAAAAAAAATTATAGGTTATCGAAAGATGCTTAATTGTTGAAGAATGTATTTCCAAAGAGTGAACATTACCTAGTTTGTATTATGAGGTAAGAAAGATTATTCAAGATTTGGGCCTTGATTATGAGAAAATAGATGCATGTCCGAATAATTGTATACTATTTCGAAAGGAATATGCCAATGCCAATCAATATATAAAATATGGTGCTTCTAGATGGATGTTTGGGTGGTTGAAGATGATGATGGTAAGGGTGTTAGGAAGAAAATTCTTATTAAGATTCTTAGATACTTTTCATTAAAGTCAAGACTTCAAAAATTATATATGTCATCAAAAATAGCTTCTGATATGAGATGGCATGAAGGGGATTGTATTAACGATGAGTTATTAAGACATCTAGCAGATTCTTAAGTTTGAAAAAAATTAGATAAGCTTTATCCCTCATTTGCATTGGAGCTTGGTAATGTCAGACTTGGATTAGCAAGTGATGGGTTTAACCCATTTTTGAATATGAGCATTACTCATAGCACATGGCCCATTGTTCTAGTTTTTATAATCTACCACCATGGATGTCCATGAAGAAATCTTTTTCATGTTGTCCTTACTTATTCTTGGTCCTAAGGCTCTAGGAAATGATATTGATATGTTCTTGCAACCATTGATAGAAGAATTGAAGGATTTGTGGAAAGTTGGTATTGAAATATATGATACCTCTAGAAAATAAAACTTTTGATTGTATGTAGTAGTCTTACAGACAATAAATAATTTATCTGTAAATACAAATTTATCTTGATGGAGTACCAAGGGAAGGTGGGCTTATCCTTCTTGCAACAAAAATGCTTGTTCTCACTATTTAAAATATGGGACAAAAATATGTTTGATGGGCCATTGTCAGTTTCTATTAATAAATCATAGATGGTAAAATAATAAAATTTATTTCAATGGTACTAAAGAATTGAGGGAAAGGCCTCCATAATTATTAGGTGATGACGTGTGGGATCAATTATGCATCTTTGGAAGGGAAAGGATGAAAAAAGATGGAACAAATAAGTTAAATAAAGATTGAATGAGTAATTAGAAGAAGAAGAGCATTTTTTTTGAGCTACCATATTGGAAAACTCTTTTGTTGTGTCATAATTTTAACATTATGCATATCGAGAAGAATATATATAAAAATTTGCTTGGTACCTTATTGAATATTGAAGGTAAACCAAAAGATGGTATAAAGGCTCGTTTAAAGTTTAAAGAAAATATGCATAAGGAAGCAACTTCACCCAATAGAGGAAGGTAATAGGATTTTATTACCTTCTACATGCTATACATTATCTTCAAATAAAAAGTTAAGATTTTGTGAATTTTTGAAGGAATGAAAGTTTCAGATAGTTACTCATCCAATATCTTATAATGTATAAATCTGAAGGAATGTAAGATCTCGTCACCTAATAGTCATGATCATCATATTCTTATGAAGACAATACTCCCTTTTACAATATATAAGCTCCTATCTAAAGATGTTTGTCAAGCTTTGATTGAATTGAAAAATTTTTTAAAGAGTTATATTCAAAAGTCTTAAAAGTTGAAGAGTTAGAACAACTAGAGTCTCAAACGATGGAGACCCTTTGCATATTAGAAAGGATATTTTCTCCAGCATTCTTTGATATTATGATGCACCTCTCTGTTCATTTATCAAGTGAGTCTAAGATTGTAGGACCTATGCAACATCATTAGATGTATCATATTGAAAGGTTTATTCGCTATTTTATTAAATCTATCATTATATCTTATAAAGATGTTTATTACCTTATCTATTTACTTTAAGTTATATGTAAGATAGGTATTTGCGATGTTAAAATCTTATGTGTCAAGTAAAATAAGTTTTTTATGTAAGAGATATGATGGATTCTGATTGGTATATTGTTCAAAAGTCTGAACCTCTTGATTTTTAGAATATACATGCAAAAGAGAAAGTGCTTAATGATGATGAACAGGAAGTACTCAATGATGATGCTTCTCAACAAAATAAAATACATGATGTTCAATATTTAGACATGGTGTTCAATGTTTAGCACATATTGAAGAGTCTGAAGAAGATGTATTGAGTTGGCACAAAACTAATATTTTAGGACAACATGTTGATCCAAATAAAGTATCACAACAAACAAGAAAAAAAGGAAGAAAAAATGATGATGATGATATTATTATTGATTGATTGTATATTTTTAATTAATGAACCTATACTTAAAGGTTGATCCCTCAATAATTTTTTTTGTCATAGTATACTTGCCTTCATTTATGCCCCTTTTACATATTTTGTAATTAGTCATCATAATATTCTTGTACATTTATTTTTTAAGATGAGTATTTAATGTTTTGATTTTTATAATATGTACGATTCATCTTTTTTTATTTACTATAAATTATTATTGACATGCAAGAAATCATTACTGAAGGATATTATTTAGCTATGGTTATAGGTTCAAGCAACAATCAAAATATTTTGCACAACCTACTGGGTCACAACTCTTATGATCATATTTACTACCTATTCAACTTAATAGTTTTGGTGAGATTTAAAACTATTTACCTTTTAAAAAAAGAAATTGTATTCACCACTTTGTATTGATGTAGATGTCTAATGCCAATATTATTCCTTGTTATATACAACTTTTAAATAATGTATGAATTATTATAGATGTTGTAGTGTTTCAGTTAAGTTGAGTTGTATCCTTATTTTAAATTTATTATATATACATATAATTAATTTTGATTTTTAATACATCCATCTAGTGGCAAAAAAAGAATCCAGGGGAAGTCACAAACTCTCAAATTAATAGCATTGAGCCTTGATGAAAAATTACCTTTAGAATTTAATGATTTTGGATAGGCAATAGATATAAATGTAAATACTTACATCAACTATTTTGGGAAGATTGTTAGAAATTGTGAAGATACATCGATCACTTATAAATGGTGAAAGAAAATTCTACAAGAGAAGAGAGAAAATATGTATAAACATGCATTGGTAATGTAAATAAATATTGCATAATCTCGATATTTCAATATTTTTTGTCTTAAATTGATAACTATGATTTATATTTTTATTTTTTACTTAATTTTTTCAGGATAAATTTGAATTTGTGGAAACTCAATATATAAAATATTAGATTATATAGAAAATAGGAAGAAAATTTTCAAACTACAAGCATAAATTGAAGATGGACAATTATGATAAATATACCATTGATGAGGATAGGATTGAGCATTATCTGCTAGCTATATAACGAAATCAATAGATACAATTTGTTCATTGGGTGGATACATCAAAATTTTATATGAATTAATATTTTATTAGAAAAATAATATTTATATTGACAATGGTGCTAAATTACTATTTTTTTATATAGATGAAATATGATCAAAATAAGTGCAATCGATCAAAAAAGAATTTGGGTCATATTACAGGCACAAAAAGTTATGCTCGTATAAGAGTTGAGGTGGTATAAATTTATAATAATATTAGCAAATGTGTTTAGTTTCATTCTATTTTTCTTTATGCATCTTTCTCTTTTTCTTATTGACATATGTAAAAATATTTTGTATGTTAAATGAATAATGATAAATTTTTGATCATTCATGTAGACTAAAAATGGATATGAGCCTACTCAATGGGAGATGTTTTACTTGACACATAAGCAAGAGGATGGGATTAAATATAGCATCACAAGATATAATGGTGAATAGTCAAACTTTTAAGTTTAATTATATTTATATTGAACTTTCTCTATATGTGGCATGCTAATTTAAATACAATTATGTAATTATTATTTATTTTTTTATGAATTATCTAAAAATATGTATGTATGTAATTAGGAGTGTGTTGAGAATTTGTCAAATCAAATTGGAGAATAATCTTCTGGCTCAATTGCAAAAGATGAGATTTTTTTCATAAGTTATGAGACCTAAGAGATGTGGATGTGTATGTGGATATGGATTAGATCCAATAGCTACTTTTGTATTTGAAAAAGCTCCTACTCATGCAGAACTTATTAGTAAATTGAAAGAATTAAATAAGTGTAATGAGAAAATGAAAGATGACATAGAACAGTTAAAGAAGATGATTGAAGAGGGAAAAAAAAATGAAGAGGATAGATTGAAGTTCACTATTTTTATGGAGGAGATGAGGAGTAGCATGATATCTCAAGGGACTGTAATATGGTAAATTTTAGTTTTTTAACTTTATATATATATATAGCTAATCAAATTTTTGTATATATAGAATACTAAGTTCAAAATATACTTATACCATTAAAAGATTCTAAGGAACATATTTTAGTTTTTTTCTAATCTTTTTTCTGTAGTATGTCATGCATATTACTTTTTATTTTTTATTTCTAGTTATATGACTTTTTTTTTGTTATCTAATTTACTTTTGAATTAGAAAAGCAATTAGATGAAGGATAAGATCATTGAGTACTATGGATTCAAAAGATCGAAGTCATGAAGTTTTAGCAAGTATATTTATATATTGTGCATTGTATGAGCAATTTTAAATTGAAGTTTTAGCAAGTGTCATATGAGTTTTAATAATTATTATAGGATATGGATATTTTTCTATGGTTATTTTATGAATGTTTTTTAATTCTTTATTTTATGATATTAAAACATGTTGGAGTGAGAATAAAATTCTTATTATTTTTATGTGAGATAAGTTTGAAGGCTTTGAATGTAAAAATAAATTATTTTTATTCTAGGTGCATTATCATATAATTTTGTAGCTCTTGTCACTTAAGAATACTTTTAGTGGCAGTCACTTTATTATAGAATATATGATTTTTAGTTATCACATTGATCACCACAAAGATATATTAATGACGACCATCACTGATTGTTACAACATGTAGCTCTTTTAATGATAATAGGAGGCAGCCACTAAGAATTTTTTTAGTAGCGGCCACTAGCAACTATTGCAAAAAATATAATCTTTTAGTGATCGAAATATGGCCACCATTAATATCACTCTTTAGTGACCATTATTTGGCTATCACTAATAATATAATTTTTTGTGGCGATCACTTATGAAAGCCGCAAAGGTATCCTTTTATGACCATATGATGGCTACCATTACAAATTTTTTTTGTGACAGTCGTTTCAATTTACCACTAAAGTTTGATCTTTTAGTGTCTAGGATCTAACTGTCACTAAATAGATTTTTTTAGTAGCAGCCATATTTTGGTTTACTAATTATTTTAGTGATCGAACTTTAAGTGACCAGTGTGGCAGCCATTACTGATCGTCATTAAATAGATTTAATAGCAATTTTTGAAACTTTTAGTGGCATTCTTGGCCACTATTAAAAATTAATTTTCTTATATTGTAACTTTTTTTTGAATGCTCACTTAATGCCCTTGGATTTTCTTTTTATTTTTCTCTTTCTTCTGGCTCTTTTATTTGTTCGATAGCTTTTAAAATCTCTTAAAATATTAAAAAAAAATATTTCTAGCCAATGGAGATAAAAAATAGCCGTTAGACATGTTCTGTATAGTTCTAAAAATTCTGCAAACTAGCTATTGGAGATGTCAGCAATAGTCGAGTCGACTTGGATCAAATAGGGATTGACTCAAGTTGACTATGAGTTGGCTTGATAGAAGTAAGAGTCAACTCAATGTCTGGTATAAAAAATATACCTCTTTATCTTTCTTGAAAGAATTGATTCGACTGTTGGGAGTCAGCTCGGAGCTATTTAAGAGTTGACTTAAGATCGAGTAGGAGCGACTTGAAGTTAGACTGAAAAATATATCTTTTTATCATGCTTAAAAAAGTCAATTTATAGATTATGTTACTTAAATTTTATGTGTTAGAGTTGATTCTTTAAAGCTTGGAGTCGATTTTTGACTTTTTTCCATTTGATTTTTTATGATGTCACTCCTTTAATATGCTTTCTTTGGCTCTTAACTTGGCATTCACAATAGACTTCCCGAAAATAAACTTTGCTACTTAAAATATTTTTAACAAGAACTTTTGCAACTCATTAGTATCAAAATATATATACTCAAATATTTTGTATTTATCAAAATCAATTCTTAGATCAACATATATTTTTATTTTAAAAATATATTATTTTTTATTTATTTAAATATGATGTTCAAGAAAAAAATAGTATAATCTAGAAGTTTAGACCAGTGTACTCTTTTGCACTTGATCGTGTATATATATTTTAAGGCATAAGAAGCACAAAAATACATATGTATATAGAGAGATTATGAGAGGCTAATCCCTACTCTTTTTCTACCCTACAACCATTCCATCCTCAAGGACTAAATCTAACTAGAATCAAAACCTTGCCCTTTGCTCAAGTGGCAAGTATTAATATCATCTAGAAAAAAAACAATAAGTGGTGATATGAAGAAATACATTAAAATTGAATGTATAAAGTTTCTGATTTTGGAGGTCCAAGCTGAGGCTTTAGGTTTTGCGACCATCCTCAATTGGCCTCAAATCCTTTCACATAATACATTAGTATTTGTTAATACTAATCTATTATAGCATAATGCTATAAGGTTTGCTTCATTTTTATGATATTAATTGGACTTACCCAAATGCAACATAATAATTAGCCACTCCTGATGGTTTTCAAGAATTGATATCCCTGGTAATAGGAAACAAATTCATGATTTGTATTTTGACAACCAAATATTAGGAGGGAAAAAAATTGAAATAGTTTTATTAGATAATGTAATCCTCATTTTAACATAAAAAAGATAAATTACCATGAAAATATATTTATGAACATTAACTCTCAAGATTTGCATTGACATTAGTGAAATTGAATCTTCATCAATTCTTTAGAAAGTTTTGCATCAAAGAAAATGGTTAAAAGAAATCAAAGAAGCATGATTGTATTACAAAAGTCCTACTATGACAAACCTTTGAATTGTTGTGTCCAATTATAAATATATGAATCAAGAAAATAGAAAGATTAAGATCATGTTGAAACTAGTGGCTAGCACAGTAGGAATAAGTATGGAGGATTAAGTTATGAGGTCTTGGGGCAAGAGGTGTGCATGAAAAAAATGTTGAAACCATGGGTTCAAATTTTGAAAAATTAGCCATGTGAAGCCTGCCTCCAACTCTTTCCCATTTTATGTAGAGCTAGTCCAACATGTATGCAAGGGTACCCTACCTCTAAGAAAAAAATTTGATCATATATAAAATGATAAATGCATATGTTCCCTCTCTTTTTGAATGCAATATGCTAGTTTTAAATTTTTTAGGTTTCAAATTTAAAAGATGGAAGATAAAAATTTGTAGAATCTAAATAGAGTCTAGAGTTGCATATTCTTCCTCACTTGATTGTATGCATGTTGCTTTCTTTATAAGGTATAGGACCCATGGAAAAAGGTATAAAGAACACTGGAATTAAGAATAATATATATATGTATTGTATATAAGAGGCCCATGGCAAGGCTTCAAGCTTGGAGGCCAACATCATATAGCCATCCTCGAAACATTTATACTCTATATGATAGAGTCCAGAATATAAGATGCATGTGTAGATTGTGGATATCTATGGTTCTCTAAGGATTTATTTGGTTTGTGGGAAAAAATTTTTTTTTTTCTGAAATGATATTTCTGAGAAATTGATTCATGAGAATATAATTCTCAAAAAAAAATTTTAGCATATTGAGTTCACCGTGAAAAAATAGCTTATTATTGAGTGACTTATGTTTGATTGAATATCCATTTTTTTGAAAAGAATTATGTAAATAATTATTATACCTTTAATATAAAAAAAAATCTTATTACATTTTACAATTACTATTGTTTGCAAATAGAAATTTATAATGGTTAAAAGTAGTTTTGGCTGCAGTTAGTGGTAAAGGAGGGTTTGAGGTATTGTGATGGAGAGAATGGTCATGATTTGAGATGTTGTAATGGATAGAATAGTCATTTCAATTTGAGATTTTTGATGGCTTGAAAAAAATATTTTTAAAAAAAATAGACCTCCAATTTCCATCCCATATAAAAGTCAAAATCCGTGTCCTATATGAATTTTCTTTATCATAAAATATGAAAATTTTATATTCATGGAGTATCTTTTTCTAATCTCTCTCCTTTGAAAATCTAACCAAATAAGAGAATATTTTTTTCACTTTCTGTTAACCACACATTTTACCCTCCACTTCCTATGAACCAAATGAGTCATAAGATTGGGAAGGATAGGTAATAATTTTAGTTAGCAAGTGTGTTTGATATATACTATCCTAATTATAGAAAGAAAGTTTAAAACTTCAATTCCTCTAGAATTTTGGTGCTTGAGGAAGAGACTATGTATGAAAAGAAATCAAAATATTAAAGAAATATTTTTTAAATACAAACCATGCTCATGAGTAAGTGAGAATAGCCTTATACACACACACACACACACACACATATATATATATATATATAATTTTGGTGCTTGAGGAAGAGACTATGTATGAAAAGAAATCAAAATATTAAAGAAATATTTTCTAAATGCAACCCATGCGCATGGGTAAGAAAGAACAGCCTTATATATATATATATATAATATAATATATATGTATGTATGTATGTATGTATGTATATGTATGTATGTATATTCTTTTCTCAAGTTGAGAGGTGCATAAATTATTTTGGGCAGCACATCAATTGTTTTGGTGTTTTAGAAGAGACCCAATTTGAAAATTCAAGATTGCTTGCATGAAGTCATTCTTGAAACATTATCTATTTTTATTTGGCTTAATTATGTAAAAAATTTTAAACTTTTTGAAGATTTTTATATTCATCCTAAACTTTTATTTAGTATAATCACATCATTAAACTTTTAAATTATTTTAATTTGGATCCCAGCTCTAACTTTTATCTACCTGCCATGATTGAGTTGTCATGTGATATCATATGAACCACTTATGTAGATATGAAAAAAGATTTCAAAATTTTTTTTCTCCCTTTCTCGTATCTTCTTCCATCTAAAGTTTTTGCTAGTGGGAAGACTAAAAGTATCCTCTCCCAGTAGATCTCTATCCTCTCTTCTTTCTATCTCTTTGGAATAAAAAGAAGATATTCCATTTTTGGATAGATAGCCATCAAAACTAATGCAAGGCTATCTCCTCCAACCCTCTTTCATGCCAATTTCATCGTTCCACTCACCTCTCATCAATGAAAGGAATCCTCTCCTTCACTCACCCAAGACCCTCTTCCTCCCTTTATAGTTAACAACGTCTTCTTTCTTAAAGGTGTTCTTATGGCCAGAATGGGAAGATCACCTCCTCCCTTCTTTTTGTTTATTTTTTATATTTAATTTAGATTTTAGATATTATTTATTAGCCTCTTTTCCATAGCCTATCTGACCATTTATGTTGTTGTTGTATTTATTGAGCAGAGAAAAGGAATGGTGATGTTGATTTCAGATTCTTCAGTGAATTGAGAGTTTGTAAGGGAGATTAGATTTGTAGGTTCTTGCATTCTTTTTATTGATCTCTTTTTTTTTTTTCTTTTTAATAGATCTTTTACCACATAAGCAACTTGATGCTATATAACCAAGCCACGTGGTAACTCTGTTATGGCAGAATAATGAAAATTAGACCTAGAGTCCAAATTGAAACAATATGAAAATTTGATAATCTGATTGCACTAAATAAAAATTTAGGATGGAATTGAAGATCTTCAAAAAATTTAAGATTTTATGCATAGATAGAATAGTATATAGTAGTTACAAATATTAATATCATAAAATATTAATATATCAATATCAAAGATTATACTATATACTGCAAGATTTTACTTCATTCCTTCAAGATTCATTGACTATCGTGCATGATCAAGAATTAGTCATTTTTCAGATTTTCAAGAATAGAAATCCTTGACATGTGAGAACTATTATTGATTCCTATTTGTGACATCCAAACATGGCCATAGTGATTTCATACAATAAATAAAATTGATTATAAATGATATGGTTTGATTGAGTACATGAATAATTTTAATAGATATAAAATCCTCCTACCACTTCTACAAGAAAAAAAAGGACAAATACTCACGAAGATAGACATCTATTATAAGCTTATTAATTTCTTAAATCTCACTATCTATATTTGGATTACCATATAAAGAAATTTAAGATATGTTTTATCATTATCCAAATTGATTTTTATTTTTACCATATAAAGATTTACTTCAGAGAGGAAATAGTGAGAAAGGTAAGCATATTGAAACTCTAAAAAATTTAATTCTTAAAAAAATATTTTTTTATATTGAAAAATTATTTTTTTTCTTTTGAAGGTTAGACATGTAAAATTGATCTCCAAAGCTTTTCTATTATATTAGAACAGGAATCCAACATATGCATTGTACATCCATACAAGAAACGCCCCAAAAAGACCAAGATGAGAAGGTTAACTAAAGAATGTGCTTTGTGCTGATTGTAGATTAAGGACATCTTACTAGTATTTTGATGATGTTATTTTATTTGATATTACCTATTTGATGGATAAATTTGATGTGATGCTTATTTTGATTGTTGAAGTAAACCATCATGGCTAGCTTGTGTTGCTCGACTATACTTTTCTTTTAGATGAAACTAGGGAGACATATTCTTGGTTGTTTAAGACTTGGCTATCTTATATGTTTGGACATCCTTTGACTGTTATGATCAAAGACAGAAGTAAAACCTTGCTAGATATAGTTGTCATGATATTTCCAAAAGCTTGTCACCATCTATGCCTATGGCATGTAATGAAAAGTGTTGTGGTGTAGTAGGAAAGATATCATTAGTCCCATATTGATTGTAAATCAAAAAGGACTCCGATTTATATAGGAAGGAAACATTCTTCTCATGCGAGACATCTTTTAGATTCAAATCTAGAGAGACAAAATCGTGAGATCTATGGACCAAAATGGATAATATCTCATGGATCAAGCTATAAGCCTTTGACCATAATAGTTGCGTGTTAGATAAGGGACTATTCTTATGACTATGAAGCCCCTCCCATCTATACACAGACTCCAACTTGATCAAGGGCCTATGATAAAAATAAGAAGAAGGGTACCTCTTATCTGTACATAGACTTCTCTTTGACTGAAAGGTTATGTTGTGGTGTAGGAGGAAATGTATTATTAGTCTCACATTGGTTATGAGTCAAGGAAGACTCTGGCTTATATAGTAAGGGAGCACTTCATATGAGGTGCCTTTTGGATTGAAATCTGGAGAGACAAAACTGTCAGGCCCATGAGTCAGAGCAGACAATATTTACATGTCGAGTCATGAGCCCTTAACCACAATAAAAAAAATTTCAAAAACTTTCAAGGACTTATGGAATGCAAAGAGATATAAGGAAGACTTTGAAAATAACATAATATGATTTTTTAATGCTGATGAACTTGAAAAATATCGAAGAAAAATGGTTGAGAAGTATTGACTCAGCGGTAGTGCATATTAGAAGTACCGCAAGAAGATTGAGATCCTTAGGCCTTAGTTTTTGTGAAAGATACTTTTTGGGCAAGAATATCTATTATCTTATATGGTGAGAGCATGAAGCCTGTTTTTGATAAGCACGTCCATAGCAACACTATTATAAGGGCTAGGAATGGGTTGGATTGGCTCGTGATCTAATTTGACACATTTGGATTTGACCTAGTCCATTCTTGAAGACCGAATAAATTTGGGGTTCAGGCTCAACTATTTGATCCATTTCAAATAGTGGGTCAGGTTTGGTTTTTATATGCCTTGATCTAAATCAATTGATTTCATCCATAAACCATCTAAGTCTAGTTCAGGTTTGATTATTATATAACCAATCCAATTTGATCCAAAATCATGTTTGGATATATAGCATTTATAATGTTAGAATAAACTTCATTATGGGATATAGGTTTTTATCATATACAATTATATATAAAATTTTAGGAAGAAAAATTTCATGTAACTAATATCAGCAACGTTTAGATCGTAAATTTAAATATTCTCTCTCTCTCTTCTTCACCTCCTCTCCCTATCTTTTTTTTTTTAATCAAAATAAAAAATTATTACTATCAAATATCATATTCATTCTAATTATAAAATAATAGAGGTGGATCTGATTATATATATATATATAAAATAAGGTTTTTATAAAAGAATATAAAATTGGCGGGTAGGAGGATTTTAACAGAGTCATTATTATATAACATTCTGGCCGCGCATCCATTTTCGGTTTGATTGATAACATATTTATACGGTTGAAACTGTTACATGTATCCAACAATCGTCCAGCCATCGTCTAAGCTCCCCTATTCAGCCGCTCCAAGCCGCCCACCCAGTTGAGAGACGTAAAAAACAAACAAAGGAAAAACCAGGGGAAACACAGGAAAAATCAACGAAAGACGGAAAAAATTAAAAGGTACGACCATTTCCCACATAGATCGATCATTTTTTTTTGCTTTTTGCTTTTCGCTTCTTTTTCTTTTCATTTTATTCTCTTTTTCGGAGATCTGTTGGGGAAGGAGAGAACCTGAGGGAGATCGGAGGGGTTTTTAGGTTCCGATTGGGTTTTTTATGCTAGTTGTAGCGGTGTCAGCGGCTGAGCGCGGGGACGAGGAGGACGAGGGTAGGGGCGCCGGGGGGGGGGGGACCTCGCGGTGGCCGGCGAAGGCTGCGAGGAGGCGGAGGGCGGGAGAGGGCGTCGGCAGGGGGAAGGGAGAGGAGGAGGGCGAGAAAGGAGATGGCCAGCGTCCTTAGCATGCTTCTGCCACAATCACCCATCGATATCTTCTTCCATGGTCTCACACTATCCTGTTGCCTCAACCCTCCCCTCCTTCTCAACCTCTACTCCTCTCGAGTCTCTCCCTTTCAATCCAGCCATCTAGTGACCTCGATCACCTCTTCTGTTGGGACTTAGAACCGAGGATTTCTATACCAATTGAACCTCCTTGCTACCTTCTGGCCCTCCTTTCTTCTTGTTTTCTTTCTTTTTTTTTTTTTTTTTTTTTGGCCATCACAGTAATCTTTACTAACTTTAGGGTTTAAATGTTCCATGAAAGTGGCGAGGCATAAAAGTAACTGTTGGGATATACCGACCGACTCCATCCGACCGACCGACTCCATCCGACCGACCGCAGGCGACACCGACAGCGACTATCGATTGTGCCCCGATCGGAACGGGTTGGCCTAGCGGCCCCACGTCGCCTCCGATCGCCTGAGGGCCGACCCCCCATCACCGACTTCCCATCGGATGGGACGCCGACGACTCACTATCGGTTTGGATGGCTGTCGTCCCACCTCTACAGGCCTTTCTAGATGCCGGATGAGCGGTGTGGGCTGCAGTCTCATCAAGTAAACGCCGCACGAACGTCAGGGGGCATTATCCTGCCAGAAAGCCTGGGGTGCTGTCCTGCTAAGGACGAGAATTAATTTCTAGGACCTGTCAACTTTGTCAACGGCATGACAACTTCCGGCGATTTGACAACTCTCCAGTTGTCTACATCACAGATTTGGGGCCATACCACCTCCTACTATAAATCGGAGAAGACAACAGTGCTACGGGGGGCTTCTCGGAGAAAATGCTCAGGCTTGCTCTCTATCTCTCTCTCTCTCTCCCTCTCTCCCCGTAGAGCTCCTTGTCTCTTCTTCTCTGTTGCCCAGTCTCCTCTCTGACTTGACCGTCGGAGGGTCCCCGTCGGAGCTGCCTCCGGTCAGTGCGGACTTTCTTTTGCAGGTGCTCTTTCCTGGCGACCAGGCGACGAGGGGATTGGCCGCAACAGATTGGCGCGTCAGGTAGGGGTCATGACAAAGACAAGAGCTCAGCGATCGAGGGTCACCGGATCGGCGAGGCGCTCTTCCCGCCGGGAAGAGGCCTCTCCTCCACCCTCTGCGGCGGAACCCAGCTCTCTGCACCCCGCGGTGACCACGGAGGCGCAGATCGCGACGATCGTGCGGCAGATGACCGTGCTGACGGACGCGGTCAAAAGCCTTCAGCAACAGCAGGTCCAGCTGCCGCCATCACCGACCGGGCAACCGGCGGCACGTTCGATGCCCTCCAGGAGCAGCCGCCGACGCCCGCGTCGATCTCCGTCGCCTCCGCAGGAGCACCTGCCACAATGCTCCCACAAAGAGGAGGAGGGGCGGCCGCGGCGCGACACCCATCGGTCCCGACGGCATTCTCCCTCCTAGCTAGAACGAGCGAGGAAGGAGAAGCGACCGCGAATCCGCCTCTCTCTCGGACTCTTCCGGAGGCTCTACTCCTGGGGTCTCCCAGCACCGACGGATCGACGACTACGAACGCAGGTTCGACGAGATCGACCGTCGGTTTGCCCAGTTGTAGGTGGACGGGCAGAAGTCCTCGAACGACACTGACTTCCAGACCGCCCAACCTCTCTCCCGACTCATCCTTGACGAGCCGATCCCGAGTCGATTCAAAATGCCACATGTGGAGCCTTACGACGGCTCCACCGACCCGATCGACCATCTGGAAAGCTACAGAGCTCTCATGACGATCCAGGGGGCAACCGATGCTCTCCTTTGCATCGGCTTCCCCGCCATGCTACGCAAAGCTGTCAGGGCCTGGTACTCCGGTCTTCGATCGGGAAGTATACACTCCTTCGGGCAGCTCGAGCACTCCTTCGCGGTCCACTTCAGCACCAGTCGAAGGCCACTCCGAACATCGGACAGCCTTTTCTCTCTTAAACAAGGGGAAAATGAGACGCTCCGACACTTCGTGGCGCGATTCAACGCGGCCACGCTCGAAGTTCGGGACCTCAATGAGGATATGGCCGTCTCGGCTATGAAGCGCGGGCTGAGGGCATCCCGGTTTACCTACTCCCTGGACAAAACCCTCCCCCGAACGTACGCTGAGTTGCTGGAGCGAGCGTACAAGTACATGCGCGCGGACGAGGGAGCTTCCGACCGACGCCTGGCTGAGCCCAAGGGCCCGAAGGAGAAGCGGAGGAAGGGTCGGGACCCTGCTGTGCCTAGCAGGCCCCCGACCGACGGTCGGGTATCACCCCCACGACGGGACCAGAGGTCGCCCCGACGCCGGAGCCCGAGGCCGACACGCCCCAGGTACGATTCCTACACTCTCCTCTCTGCTCTCCGTGCGCAGATTTTGATGGAGATCGAAGGGGAAGAGTACCTGCGACGGCCTCCGCCTTTGAAGCAAAGGGCCTCGACCGACGGAAATACTGCCGATTCCACTGGGGCCACGGGCACAATACCGAGCAATGCATCCAGCTTAAGGATGAGATCGAAGCCCTCATCCGTCGGGAATATCTTGGTAAATTTCGAAGGAACCCACCAACCCAACCCATTGCCGACCGACGACCCCAGCCGACCGGAGAAGCGACTGATAATCGACCTACGGCCGGGGTCATCAACGTAATTATCTTTACAGAAGAAGATGTTCGGGGCATCCAAATCTCCCATGATGATGCTGTTGTTGTCTCGGCAACAATAGCCAATTATGATGTAAAAAGAATTTTTGTAGATAATGGAAGTTCAACGAACGTTCTGTTTTACTCGACCTTCTCACGGATGCGACTGTCGGTCGACCGACTCAAGAGAGTCTCCACGCCCCTAATAGGTTTTGCTGGAGATGCTGTCGCAGTGGAAGGAGAGGTCACCCTGCCCGTGACGGCTGGAGCCGAACCACGGCAAAGCACGGTCCTCCTGACTTTCGCGGTCGTCCAGGTGCCCTCGGCCTACAACACATACTCGGAAGACCGGATTGAACGCCCTCAAGGCGATAGTTTCGACGTATCATCTCCTGGTTCAGTTTCCGACCAAAAACGGCGTCGGGGAGATGCGCGGAGATCAACACCTCGCCCGTCGATGCTTTCAGATCTTCGCTCAAAGCGACGAATCGAAAGGCCCGCTGACGGCCGATAAGCTGGGCCAACGGGAGGAAGAAGAGGGGGCGAGCCGGTGAACAGCTCGTTCCCATCGCTATAGCAGGGAACACCGACCAAAAGGTGTGGGTCGGGTCTCAATTACCGACCCCGAGCGGCGACATTTGGTAGAGCTACTGAAGGCAAATACCGACGTATTCGCTTGGTCGACAGCGGATATGCCGGGAATTCCCCGGAGACGATGACCCATCGACTCAACATCGACCCATCAATGAGGTCGGTAAGGCAGAAGAAAAGATCTTTCGCTCCAGAAAGACAGAAGGCCATCGACGAGGAGGTGGATAAGCTACTCGAGGTAGGCTTCATCAGGGAGACCGCTTATCCCGATTGGCTCGCCAACGTTGTAATGGTGAAAAAAGCCAACAGAAAGTGGAGGATCTGCATCGACTACACCGACTTGAATCGAGCCTGTCCAAAGGACAGCTTTCCACTTCCCAAGATCGATCAGTTGGTGGATGCGACGTCCGGCTACCGACTGCTCAGCTTCAAGGATGCCTTCGTAGGGTACAACCAGATCCGGATGGCGCCAGAAGACGAGGAACACACCGCTTCGTAACCGCCAAGGGCCTCTACTGCTACAGAGTAATGCCGTTTGGACTGAAGAACGCTGGCGCCACCTACCAACGACTGATCAACAAGGTCTTTAAAGATCAGATCGGACGCAACATGGAAGTGTACGTCGACGACATGCTGGTAAAGAGTGCGCAAATTCTGGATCATGTTCGGGATCTGGAAGAAACCTTCCGCACTCTACGACGACACCGGATGAGCTGAACCCGACCAAATGCGCCTTCGGAGTGACCTCGGGGAAGTTCTAGGATTCCTCGTCTCACAACGGGGAATCGAGGCTAACCCCGAGAAGATCAGGGCCATCGTCGATATGCGACACCCGGACACCAAGAAGGAGGTGCAGCAACTCAACGGAAGGATCATCGTGCTCAGCCGATTCATTTTCGGTCGGCTGAGAGATGCCTCCCGTTCTTCAAAACCTTGCGACAAGCCAAGCAGTTCTCTTGGCCGGACGAGTGCCGGCAAGCCTTCGAGGAACTGAAGAGGTACCTGGCCTCTCCGCCACTCCTCGTGAGACCGGAGGTCGGGGAGGTCCTGTACCTTTACCTGGCTACGTCCCCGGAGGTGGTTAGTTCGGTGCTCGTCCGAGAGAACGAGAACCGGGTTCACCAACCGATATATTATGTCAGCAAGGTGCTCCACGAAGCTGAGACTCGGTACTCGAAAGCAGAGAAAATGATTTTCGTCTAGTCATTTCGGCACAGCGACTCCGTCCGTACTTCCAGGTACACGCCATCGTGGTCCTCACCGACCAGCCCCTGAGAGCCATCTTGCACCGCCCTGACACATCAGGACGGCTGGCGAAATGGGCTGTGAGACTGAGCGAATTCGACATTCAATACCGGCCACGACTTGCCCTCAAAGCTCAGGTTCTGGCCGACTTCATCGCCGAATGCCCGACGACCGACCTACCGTCGGGGGAGGGAAGCCCCGCGGAGGTCGGGACCTCCGACTGTGACCCCGATTCGGCCTGGGTGTTGCACATCGACGGAGCTTCCAATGCTCAAGGGAGCGGGGCCGGTTTCCTACTCACCAACTCGGAGGGGGTGGTTACTGAGCACGCCCTCCGATTCGACTTCAAGGCCTCCAACAATCAGGCCGAGTATGAGGCGCTCGTCGCGGGTTTGAAATTAGCATTGGAGCTCGGGGTTGACCGACTCAAAGTCTTCTCCGACTCTCAACTGGTCGTTGGGCAGATCAAAGGCGAGTTCGAAGCACGAGATCCGACCCGGTCAAATACCACCGAAAGTGAAAGATCTCATGGCGCCCTTCGAGTACTTCGAAATCTCCCACATCCCCAGGGCGGAAAATGCTCGGGCTGACGCGCTCTCCAGGCTCGCGACATCCGACTACGCGCCTTGGGCCGGATGTTCGTGGAAAGTCTTGAACGGCGAGCGTCGATCGGGTCGAAGAGGTGCTGCAATTGGCGACGGAGCCGAGCTGGATGGACCCGATCGCTCAGTACCTAACCAACGGATCTACCCCCGAAGACCCTGCGGAAGCCAAGCGACTCCGGTGGGCGGCTTCCCAATATGTGATGATCGACGGCCGACTATACAAAAGGTCATTTTCGCTTCCTCTGCTGAAGTGCCTGGGGCCCACCGATGCGGACTATGCCCTCAGGGAAGTACATGAAGGAATCTGCGGCGATCACTTGGGGGGCAAGTCCTTAGCTTACAAAGTCCTGCGACAGGGCTACTACTGGCCCACTATGAAGAAAACGCCGTCGAGATGGTTCGGAGGTGCGAACCGTGCCAAAGGTATGCCAACGTACAACACCGACCCGCCAGCCAGCTTGCTCCGGTTATCGCCCCGTGGCCCTTCGCCCAGTGGGGAATCGACATACTCGGACCTTTTCCCCCGGCATCCGGACAACGAAAATTCATCGTTGTCACGATCGACTACTTCACTAAATGGGTGGAAGCCGAACCCTTAGCACAAATCACTGAGCGGAAGATGGAAGACTTCGTACAGAAGTCCATCATCTTTCGGTTCGGACTGCCAAACACCATCATTACCGACAATGGGCGGCAGTTCGACAACCAGGACTTCAGAGACTTCTGCGCGAGATTTCAGATCACGCACCGACTAACCTCGGTCGGGCATCCACAGTCTAACGGCGAGGTCGAGGTGACCAACCGGACCATATTGCATGGGCTCAAAATCCGATTGAATGAAGCCAAGGGCCTCTGGGTCGAAGAGCTGAACTCCGTCCTATGGGCTATCGAACGACACCCCGTATCCCGATCGGAGAATCACCTTTCAGCTTGGCCTATGGAACGGAAGCCATGATCCCGCTGGAGATCGGATTGCCATCAACTAGGGTCGAGCAATATCGTGAGTCGGATAACTCCGAGTGTGGAGGGCCGACTTGGACCTCTTGCCCGAGCTCCGACGCGAGGCACAACTTCGTATGGCTTCTTACCGACAAAAGGTGGCCCGATATTACAACGCCAGGGTAAAGCCAAAGCTCTTTCGACCTGGAGACCTGGTCTTGAGAAAGGCGGAGGTCTCAAAACCCTTGGATCAAGGAAAATTATCCCCGAACTGGGAGGGACCCTATAAGATAGCCGACGCCTACGGACCGAGAGCTTACCGACTGGAAACCCTGGAAGGAAAACCCATTCCCGGACCTGGAACGCCGACAATCTGAGGTTGTACTATCAGTGAACTCTGTACCTCCCCCATTTGGAATACGAACTCAGTTTAAACTTCGGAGTCTGGAATTTCGACCCTTCGACTGTGGTTCGGCGCTCACCAAGGAATGCGAGCCTCCGACGTCCCAACACGGACTTAACGTTCTACTGCGGGCCGTCGGACTGACCGCCGACGATGCGTCGAACGTTTAAAGGATCGACGCACTTGCGAAAACGGGAGTTACACTCCTACAACTTTCGGCTAGAACGTTCGGGCAGAACGATCGGCCGACTCGCCGACCCCGCTCCGGTCGGGAAAGGCAAAAGCGCCAACGCTACCAACGCTGCGTTCGCGACTTACCGACCGGGTCGAGGCCAGTTGAAGGGTATTCGGCTTATCACCGTTTATCACACGGCGCTACACAAGTGCCCGACCTAAGTCTGGGTAAGGGAAACTCGACTTGCCATCGCTTTTCCGACCAGACACGTCGACCGTGTGCGACAATGTACCAGACGCAGTCCGACCGATCGCATCGGACATCATTAGGGTCATCGGGGTGCACCCGAAAGTCGGTCGACTTTCTTCCCCACGAATGACCTTCGACTCCGCCGGCACGACCGACTCAGCGGACTCGTGCTTGGAAGTCGGTCGACCCCCGACTCACGCCAGGACGACGTACGTTCGACTCTGGCATTCGGTTTACGGCCTAACGACGGATGTTCGGTCCAGGTCTTGAGACGGGCGATCAGTGGTCGGGGTTCGTCTTGCTTAACCTATACCGAACCACCGACTATCCGACTAACGACTCGGGATGACGTTGGGTGTCCTAATGCGGCACGCCAAGGCTGCGGCTCTCCGACCTTATGACCCCACGATTACAAGTACATCCCAACAGGCAAGAAAAAGAAGTTGAAAAGGGAACTGGAAATTTCTTAAGTTCATTTGATTACAAAATCGGGCCGAAGCCCGGTTACAAGTGCGCATAGAAAAACAAAAACAATAAAGGAAGATAAGGCCGCGATCATCCTTCGGAGTCAATCTCCTCGACTGACGGAAGCTCGGGGATGACCGGTGTATCCACCATGATCGGCACTGGGTCGACGGCCGAGGCAGGATCGTCGGTCGGTGCTGGACCGGCGGTCGGCGCTGGATCATGGGTCGGAGCCCGGTCAGGAGTCAGGGTCGTCCCTCCTTCGGCAATCTGTTCCGGGACGGCCTCTCCCGCCGCAGCGACGCCCCCCGACGACGGGTCGGCCATCTCTTCCGTGGCTTGGTCCTCGGCCTCCGGTGGAATGATGCCGCTGAGGTCCAGCTCCGGATACAGAGCTTGGACTGCGTCCCGACCATCCTCGTACCCCACCCGGTACGACGCAAAGCCGGACTCCAGCAGCTCCTCTCGATACCGATCGGAGCCACGGAAGTCGTCCACCGCCCGACTCACTGACTCCTTCGCCGACCTCGCCTCCGCTTCCACTCGATCGAGAGAGTCCTTCGCCGACTCCGCCTCTGCCTTCGCTATGTCGGCATCGGCCTGGGCAATCGACAAGTCCTCCTCAGCCTTGGCGAGATTCTCCAGGCTGACCCGGAGCTGCTCGCGTTCGGCCTCGAGCCCGGCGGCGACGCTGTCCCGTTCGCGCCGCAGACGGCGCGCAGTCCGACCCTTGCGCTTGGCTTCCTTTCGGGCCGACTTGAGCTCGGACCCGAGACGAGAGACCTCGTCCACCAACTTCGCCTCCCGGTCGGTCGACTGCTTCAGGTGTTCGACCAGCATCGCCCTGTCGGCTTCGGCGGCCGCCGCCCTGTCCTTCCAGGCCGCCCGGATGTTCCCGAACCTCCGGTACCCGGCCTCAAGTTCGGACATGGTATAGATTAGCTGCAAACGTGGGCACTATGTCAGGAAAGCGAAGTAATGAAAACACTAAGAAGGAAGGAGACGAAGTGGAACTTACCCCGACCATGGTCGGGTAGAACGAAGATAGCATCTCGGTCACCTGCTGAGACTTCAGCACCTCCACGTCGGCTGGGAGAAGGATCCCCTGGCACAGTCTCCTGGCCAAGTTGTGGTCTGCCAGCGCCGACGCTCCTTCGGGGACCTGGGCGCCAGGTAGCGCGGTGCGACTCCCCGACCTTGTGTCGTCGGCGGGGTCCATCGGGGCTTTCCCCCGATCGGCCGCCCCAGCCAGTGGATCGGGTAAGGAGGGGATGCTCGAGCTTGACTGAGCACCCCCCGTTGCAGCTGCGGGAGCGACGGATAACGTTCGGGTTCCTGAACGGCGTCCGACGCCACTCCCGTCGGCGAAGCCGCCGACATTCCTTCAGCCGCTTCCTCCGCCGGTCGCTCCTCCGATTGCACCGTCGGAGCCGAGAGTGCAATCACCTGCTCTGATGATCGGTCGCCGACGCTGCGACGGTCGGCGCCGCTGTGGAGGGTTTCTTCGGCGGTTGTGAAGGTCCGGCCCCCGATGCCGGCCTCTTCCTCGCCGCATATTGTCTGATTTCAGCGTCGGTCAGCCTCATCCTCGGCGGTGTCCCTGCGATGCCGACAGAAGGATCAGTATATGCACGAGAACGAATGCTAAATAAAAAGACAACCGATGGATCGGGCGATACCTAGACGGGGGACCAAGCTCAGGCCAGCGTCATAGAGGGCTTGTTCGGTAACAAGCTCCCTTTGCTTCGGGACCGACATGTCCTTGAGTCGGTGGAAGTCCTCCCGGTCGTCCGCCTCCACTCGGCTGTTCTCGTTTGCCTCGGTTCGAGGCACGCCCCAGTGAGAAGGGAAGCCCCAGGGAGAAGAAGAAGAAACAAAAAAAAACTGGTTCTTCCACCTGTGAATGGATGATGGAAGGCCAGTGATAAAGGAAAGACCCTTCCGGGGGTTGAAGAGCCACCACCCTCGGGCCTTAGGGTGGGTTCGGAGGACAAAAAATACCCGGAAGAGAGAGATACGAGGGTTGGTCGGCAGAAGCTGACACAACAGGGCGAAGCTAATTATTAGCCGAACAGAGTTCGACGCCAGTTGCGCCGGACAAAGTCCGTAATAATCTATCAGATTCCGGACGAACTCCGGAATCGGAAGCCAAAGACCAGCCCGGAGGTCCTCGACGTACAGTGCCACCTGGCCCGCGGGTGGGTTGTTAACCCGACCGCCGGCCCCTGGGGCGGAAAGTTGGAACTGCCCCGGGATATGATACTGATCCCGAAGCCGATCCACATTCGGCCCCGAAAGCGAGGAAACCTCAACTTCCGGAGTCGATCGAAGGTCATCGGTCGGGTTCTCCGACCGAGCCTCCTGAGGTGAGGTTCTGGCCATAACACCGGGACCGAGAGGAAGACAAGATCGAAGAAGGAGGAAGAAAAGAAAGGGGTTTTAAAGAAAACTAGAGCAAAACAGAAGAGGGGACGAGCTCCGAGCGAACCCTTACGGGAGTGGGGGTGGGCGCAGCTGTCGTCGACGACAGAGAGACCGCTTGGGCAGAGTCTCCGCAGCAAAACCGTCAGAAATGGAGCTTCGAGTACAAGTGGCCCCATATATATAGGGCTGTTCGACGCTCGAGATGACGCCGCGCCGACCGAGACTTCTCGGATGGGCGACACGTGGCGGCATCCAGGCCCCCTTTCGATCCGGCGGTTCGGCGCACCCATCCCGGAAAGGCCACGCCGCCTTCATTAAATGCGAGGGACGCCGGGCCAACAACCCCTGACACGTGGCGGAAGGGCCGCGATTCGGAATTAAATTGCCCGCGATGATTCGCGTCCCCGATGGGACGCCTGACAGCGACCTGCGCTCCCAGAACCGGCGCCGGATGGCGGTTTGCATTCCCCGAAAGGCGCTGGACACCCGATCGCCTGACACCGGATCGTTCGGCACCCGATCGCCTGACACCGGGTTGTTTGACGTCCCGTCATCGGACGACGGGACACCTGACGTCGACTTGACCGGACCATCTGCCGGTGAGGTCGGCAAACTCGGTCCAGGACGCAGCAAGGAATCCACTCCTTTCGCCCAACGTCCTACCTGCGTGGAGACGCGGGCCAATGCGACATCAGGCTCAGGAGTGGGGGGGCAACTGTTGGGATATACCGACCGACTCCATCCGACCGATCGACTCCATCCGACCGACCGACTCCTCCCGACCGACCGCGGGCGACACCGACAGCGACTATCGATTGCGCCCCGACCGGAACGGGTCGGCCTAGCGGCCCCACGTCGCCTCCGATCGCCTGAGGGTCGACCCTCCGTCACCGACTTCCCATCGGATGGGACGCCGACGACTCACTATCGGTTTGGATGGCTGTCGTCCCACCTCTACAGGCCTTCCTAGATGCCGGATGAGCGGCGTGGGCTGCAGTCCCATCAAGTAAACGCCGCACGAACGCCAGGGGGCATTACCCTGCCAGGAAGCCTGGGGCGCTGTCCTGCTAAGGACGAGAATTAATTCCTAGGACCTGTCAACTTTGTCAACGGCATTACAACTTCCGATGATTTGACAACTCTCCAGTTGTCTACATCACAGATTTGGGGCCATACCACCTCCGACTATAAATCGGAGAAGGCAACAGTGCTACGGGGGGGCTTCTCGGAGAAAACGCTCAGGCTTGCTCTCTCTCTCTCTCTCTCTCTCCCTCTCTCCCCGTAGAGCTCCTTGTCTCTTCTTCTCCGTTGCCCAGTCTCCTCTCTGACTTGACCGTCGGAGGGTCCCCGCCGGAGCTGCCTCCGGTCAGCGCGGACTTTCTTTTGCAAGTGCTCGTTCTCGACGACCAGGCGACGAGGGGATTGGCCGCAACAGTAACAAAGAAGGTTGTTGAGGCCCCCAAAGCTAACACCCACCCACCCACCCACCCACACACACACACACATACAAAAGTCCTTCATCATGGAGCATTTTTGATTGTCAAGATACGCTCGTTTCACACCTTCACCAGCAACCAGCATGGTTGCTATCAACTGCTTTGAGAGATTTTAGGAAATGGAATATACTAGTCTATCACCATACTTCCTGTTAAGGTTGGAGAGGGATTTATTTTGTATTATAAGTAATTAGTAATAATTGTAATCTCTATCTCATATCCTTGTAGGTACTTCAATGAAGCAGCAGTGTAGCACAATTAACTGAGTCATGAAAAGATATGAAATCAAGCACATTTTTTTTGTATGGAATGCACTATGGATATTTCCCGTATATGCTATAACTTGAAATTTTAGGACTACTAAGAAATAAATGTTATTTTTATTTTTTCTCTTCTAATTTGTGTCAATTAATTATTTTCCTTTTGCTTCTGCTCATATCCGATTGTCCTGTTGCTAGTTGATTTGTTTTGCAACTGACTATTAAACCTCACATTCAAAATTGCTAGTTGTGCTCTGTGCATTAATTGTGTTGTTACAGGTTAAGTGAAATACAGTCGGAAGCTTTTTTTCTTTTATATGGGCTTAATTTAGCTCTTTATAAGCATAATATATAATTTTTTATTTTACGTGCGGGGTGCATGATGACCTATTATTTATGCAGTCTCCATCATTGACGTGTATTCAATTTTTGTGTTTCTAAGTTCATAAAGCCCAAGGGTTTGATAATATAACATGAATAATGCAGGTGTTACATGAGCACTATGGCCATCAGTTAAAATGGCCGGTATAATGGTTTGAGCACATCCAGTTATGTTATAGTTGATGTAGTAGCCAAAGGCTTGCATGTCCCAGTCCACTTTGACATGTTTGCAGGCCGAACTACCATACATCAATTTCTAAATATGATGTGATTGTGCAAAGTAAACATGAGAAGGAAGTTCAGGCAGTTTTTAATCACTCCATAGGAGTCCTCAAATGATAATGCATATATACATGGAACAGCAGCAATGCAAAATGTACACAGTCGACATCTTTAAGAAATTCAAAGATGAGCTGAAGGCCTTGGTGAACTTTGTCTCTTTGCTATTAAAGGTTGATGGCCAAATATCTACCTTTGAAGTAAAAGAACGTGCAAGTGTAAAGGTGGTTAGGGGGCAGAGCAGAAGTGCTATGAAGTTCTTTACGAAGAAAGAAACTTGGAGGTGCAATGTATTTGGTGCTCATTTCACATTAGAGGTATTCTTTGTCGACAAGCATTATCAGTTCTCCACTTTCAAGATGTGGTTAAAACCATCTAAATACATACTTGAACCATGGAGAAAGGACTTAAATGGACCCATTGTTTGGATTGCTTTCATGATGAGGTTGTGGCTGGTGGGTCATTGGAACATTATGTACGTTTTTGGAATCAATGCATAAAACTGGCTGAGATTGGAGTAATCTTAGATGAAAAATATAATTTTGCTGTAAAGGTAGTTAACAAAGCGATAAAGACAACTTCTTGTGGACGATAGCATGTGTGAAAACACAGAACCTGACACTGCTTCTTGTGAAGCTGCGACTATGATTAGTATTAGTGCAACTGGCAATAGGAGTATGGAAAATGAAAATCATGTCAATCATGATCCTGTGCAAGTGGAGGCAGATTGAGGACCATCCACATCTTCAATTTTTAAAAGATAGGATAGGCATATGTTATGTATGAGCTCCATTTTTTTTTTAATATTTATTAATCTATTTCATCCAGACAATTTATGTTGAGCAAATTACATCTTTCAGTGTCAGGATGACCAACAGTCAGCTATCAATCAGGGCCAGAGTGAAGCTTCCAACAATATGTCCCTGTACGTAATCCATTTATTACCTTATCTTCAATTTTAGTTTTGTTCATTTTGGTATAATATTTTTGAACTGATGAGATCTGCTGGTGAAGTGAATTTAGTATGTGATGCTATGTAATTTTCTACATAATGATGTGCACCATAGTCTATATATTTCAATATGCAGGAAGCTCAAATACCAGCGGTAACTCATGGTCCAAGGCCTCCGAAGCAGAAGGAACACAGTTTTGCTGCTGCTTCAGGTATATGTAGAATTCCTTGTACTGATACCATTTGTTTGAGATTCATGCATCCTTGAATAGTTTCGAATGAAGTGTGATGTAAAAGGAAAAATGTGTTTGCTTGAAGGCTTGCTGTTTGTTGACTCCAGATCTCACTCTGGTACAAAATGGTCTCTAGTAAAGGCTATTCTATGCTGGGTTGCCTATTTGATTCTCCATGGTTCATAACAGGATGAACTACCCTGGCTTTCAAGCAAGATCACCCAAAGCTAATCAATCTGTTCATCAATTTCAATCCTGTACCTGAGAGAAAAATCTGAGTGCTTCCTGAAAGAGTCTTTGTTCTAATTATTTGGAAAAAAAGAAAGCTTTTATGGAGTGGTATCTGAATGGAGTTATCTATCCACTCTAGTTTTCTGGTTTTTTAAAAATTTCTTAGAATAGTAGACCTGACAGCATTTACTAATTTTATCTATAGTTCATCTGCAAAAATGGTTTTTCAATGGTCATCATACTTCAGACATGGATCTCTTGTGCTCCAGTCTCCTTTGTGGATCCATGTGTAGTGGATTCTTAATATTTCATTTCTTTCTGTTGGTTCTCTTTGTCAAGAGTTTGATTTGCTGATAAGTTTGTTATGTGATCTTGAGATCAACTATTGGGCTATTCAGATTTATCATTGTGTGTAATTTTTAGGAACTGAACTTTACTGGCATACAGGCACACAATGCTTGGAAAAAATGAACAAGTAACTGGTTTAACTCAAATTTAATAGGATCAGCTACATGCTTGTGTAATATTCTATTGAAATAAATAATGTTCTAACAAAAGAATTTTAATTTATTTTTATTCTCCAATTTGGTAGCTGTGGAAAATTAGAAAAAACACAAAGATAATTTATATGGATTAAATAATTATTTAAATGGATCTAGCCTTTGCATGAAGAGGCAGAGGTCTGAATATTTTCACTACTTTTCTTTTGCCTTCACAGTCATGTGTATCTCAATGCCTGATACCAGTTACACAAGTATGCCATCCTATTGGGGGCTTTCCCTTACATGGGTTTGTTATATGCATTTGGTTTTATTATTTCATTTTTCTTTAGTTTTTCTGCTGTATTGGAATAGTAAAACTTGTCATGAAGTTTGGATATATATACTTTTACTGTTCAGGTTTATGGTTTCATTTTGTTAAGTGACTTTAATGATTAAACTCTAGTGACATGTTTTCAATGGTCAAATTCTTGTGGTCTGTTGGCACTTTAATTCCTTCTGGCTAATTCATATGACTCCAAAATTCACTTTAATTTATTTGTTGTTTTAGGATTTTCATTTTTAGTGAGATATGGCTTATTTTTTACAGTTGCATAGTCGGATACTTCGAGACAAGCAATTTTCTTCCTATCTACCACATATGAGCATTTTGAACAGAACATGGGTCGTGTTGCTGCCTTTGTAATGTGGATGCTTCTTCCTTGCTGAGCTATTAGCTGTAGGCACCTATTTGTGCACAAATTCTTGTATACCATTACCTTAGTGTTTTTGAATGAAAAATCTTTTGTTCATCCAGTGGAACTTAAGATTATCCTGTCTTCCAAAATCTTATACCTGTTACTTTCATTGCCCCTAATGAAATTGTTTTTTTGTTAATAAAAACAAAATTTACTCATGGAATATTGGAAAAAAATGATAAACATTCTTGAACTTGACTAGGGTCTATTTTTGTCAAATTTTGTTGGAAGAAATGCATCTTTTTGACTTTTCTTTGATGGGCCAGCTTTATCCGTTTTATCAGATCCATTTTTGGTGTTTCATAGATTGAAATGGTCATGTCCTGATCTTTGCAATTCTATCTTTGGAAGAATGCACTAAGAAAATTGTATGGATGCATGCAAACATGCACATCCAATAAATATGGCCTTGCTGCTGGATTTTCTTCTTTTTCTTGGAGTATGGATAATGCCCCATGCTGACACCCCCATATGGCAGGTTGTATACCATGTTCATCACCTCAACTTTTAGCTTGTCTAACTTTAACTTGTATGTACACAGGCTGATTATAAATGAGCCACCTTGTTTCTTGCATTCATTATGAGATTTAGTCGATCTATTTCATGCATCCCTTGGTAATTAAAACTGGGTGGGCTTAGGGGGCTGTTCTGATTGGCAGTTTTACGAAAGCTGTTTCCATAGCATCTGAGTATTATTCAAAAAAGCAAAGGTTCAGAAAGTTTTATGTGGGAAAAGTTGTGTACTTTTTTTTTTGTTTGGCATGACTAATGAAACAAGTTTTAAGGACAGGTTACTGCAAGCAGATTGCATTGATTTACCTCTGATTCAGGAATGGCTCAAAAATAATGCAATTCAATCCAAAACCAAATGTATTTTAAATCAAGCTTGCATCAAAAAAATATGACCTGTTATGTGGATACTATATGAAATGCCAAGTAGCCTGATCCAAATTTGAACTAATCCAAACTGATCCAAGACCAATTTACTCTATTTGTTGAATCATATTTCTTGCATTTTGTTTAAGATATAAGTAACCAATTTATGCATGTTTTTATGGTTTATGCTTGGATGATCTTTTGATCTGATTTGGGTTGAAATGAATCAATAAATAAATATTAAAGATCACCCAACTTGATGTGAGCGGAAATAGTTTAGGCACTCAAATTGGGCTGGATTTTGGGCTTGCCAATCTCTGATAGAATCTACCTGCTAGCAGCCTACTTGGGGGTAGATTTTCTGAATACTGGACAAAGCCGATCAGGATCAGTTTACTTCCAATTTATATATCAAACCAGTTCAAATGATTTGGTTAATCTTGTGAAATCAGTTTACTAACTCAATATTTGTACTTAAATAACCTAGTTAACCATCTTAGTGGTAAACATTGGTAACATATTGTAAAAGAATCATTTTGTAAATCTTTTAAAATTCCGAAGCAATTTCAAGGACATGCCAAAAGAAACATTTTGAGATAATCAATTTCCCTTTCTTAAAGTAATAACTGGAAATCCTCTTGTAAAAATGGTTCTTGGTAGAATAACTAAGTGTCTTGCATAAGAGTAAGCGACCTGTTGCAAAGATCACCATATTTTTCAAAAAATGTTATTGGTTGGTTGGCAGACAGGTGGGCTGGTTTTGATGCTCAGGGTTGTGAGATATCTTGTGTATAAATCAATGATACATTATAATCAAAAGTTTATTGGGGCATTCAAGTGGCTGTTTGGTTGGATAAGTTCTTGACTGCATCTATCCATTCAAGGTTTTCTTTCCCTATGCGATTTATTGAGGTAATATATTTTAAAATTATGCAGGTGGGATTCATAATCAGGTTGTTATGGAATAATATCTTGGACACATTTAGTTATTTGAAAAAAAAATAGTCCGAACATATGTCAAAACAATTTAACAAACACCTGATTATGACCCAGTTGTTGATTAACTTTGTGTCCATTATTGAGTATGAACATAGGATTGTAAATTAGGTCTAGGTTTGAATTCAGATGCAGTATGTCCTTTCGGTTTGGCCATGGATATAGCTACACCTGGCATGAAGCTGACCTCCTTGTAGATCGGATAGTCGCCCTTTATGTGGCTATCCAATCCCAGCACCATTCTTGTTTGCGTTGATGCATATGGATGGCTGGATCAGGATTGATGGAACTTAGGTCTGGTGTAGACCAGTCATGAAATGCATGTCATATCTTTGTCCTAAGCTCAGAACCTATAGGCAGCTTAAATATGTACTATGGCCAATAGCAAGTATATGACGTGGCTTCTTGTTGATTGTGTGCTTTCTTCAGCACACCAGCTACTAGTTTCATGCAACTTCAGTATACACCTATGTGAGCTTAGATTCAGTTTTGCTGGTGGCATTAGCTTCAACCATACTGCCAGTTTAATAGTTCACAGCAAATGTTTTCACCTGGAAATTCTCCAGCCATTATTTTCCCATTGTATTCTGATCAAGAATGACTTTTTTTGTGGAATTTTATGCCTTTGGATGTTACATCACCAGACCAAGTAGACTTTACTAGTTGTTCCTCATTCTTAGCATTCTGTTTCCAAATCTTAAGATCCAAATCAAAATAGTCCGAAATGATTCGGATTTCATTACTGGATCTGAAATGAAGAAGATCATAAGATCTATTTCTGCATTATGAATAATAGGATCTCTTTAAGTCATGAGAGCCAATTTGATCATACTATTGCATGTTAGAACAAGTTCAAGGTCCTTTTCACATTAAAAGAAAAAAACCATTCTTGATATTGTTGCAGTTATCCATCTTTCCCTCCTAAAATACCTCAAAGCATATCGAGTTTATATGTATGAAGCATGCTGTATAAATATCTTGGACAACTAGTATTTGTTTCATCATGTAAGCTATAAATAGGCATATGATGGTGGAAAGTAAATTTCTCATGTCCTTATATAATTAAAAAGTATTGGTAATCTTAAGGGTGAATATTTGAAATCTTAGGCCAATGGTATATGCATAATTGTCATTTTTTAAAGAGCATTCTTTGGAGATTATATGTGAAAAGTTCCTAGAAGGGTAAGTAAAATAATATGAAAAAAATAATTTTACTTGGAGATTTCATCAAGGGGTGCATGTGCAGCCCTCAGATTTTTTAGGCATGTGCAAATGTTGGATTTTTGAAGGGTATATACAAATTTTAGACCTTTTGGAGTGGTTTGCATGCATATGTCATTTTACAAGGGTTAAATAAGCAAGAAAGGTCTCCTTGACATGTATGCATGTAAAATTGCTTTTTCCTTCCATTATTATTTGTAATATTTTTAAATTTTGAACAAAGTGAAGAGAATACTGTGATCTGCAATGTGGTCCATTGTGACCCCCTCTACCATTTGTGGTGATGTTGATTTGACCAACATTGACTCTTGGATTCATTTACTTTCTGTGCTAGAAAACGTGGTTGCATGTTAAAGTCTTTAATCATATCGTGTCTGTGCATGGTCAATTTGAGATGACCCTTGTTGTTTTTCTTTATAATCAACAATTGATTAGAATACTAATAATTATGATGGATTTGTCGTACCAACTCGAACCATCTAGTACAGACCCATGCCGTATCATGCCACTAAGGCACCATTATAATCCCAAGATAAATATTGTTAAATATAAATTGTAGATTACTTATTTGCTGTATTTTTTCTCTGTTTTTAAATATTCAAAAATGCTTATAAGTTGGAGAGTTGGACATGATTTTTTTAAATATTTGATAAGGCTTATAAGTTTCTTCTATTTCTTACTCTTCCGTTTTCCCATTGTAGTTCTGTTTGTTTTCCTCATTTGCTTACCATATTATGTTGAGATGTTAGATAACTATATTGGATAAATTTGTTAGGGGTTGTTTTATCTAACCTTTGCAAGTGAAGAACAGAAGAAAAAGCTTGAGTTTTCTGTCAAAATTACTTTCTTTAAAAAAAAAAAATTCTCTTTTTGCCCCTTTTAAAATCTCTTAGTTTTACTCTATTTCCTTCTGACTTTGTGTTAAAGCATTTATAATAGTTGTTTTAGATTAAGTTTAGGTTCGGAGGCAACTGATGCACAATTTGGTGAACTGAATTAATGGGCTTTACTGTCTGCTATTTCAAATCTGTATCATTAAAAAGTAGACTTTTTGATTAAAATTTCTTCCTCTTAATTGCCTTCTAATTCTGCTAACGTTGTTGTATTTACTGGTGCATGATGTTAAAATATATACATGAGGTGTAAAATTCATTTTGATTTTGTCAGTGCATTATTTGGAGCAGAACCAAGGGTTGCTTTATTTCAGTTTGTAGGAGACTTTGGATGGTTCTTCCATGGGAGAGCCATCGGATTATAATTTGGATTTAGTTCCTGTAAGTGGATCATCCATTGCTGGAGAAGGGTGGGAGCCTCATGCTGAAAAAGTGCAGGAGCCCATTGTTGGAGGACAAAACTTCATTAATGAAGAAAGGCAGGAGTTCGTTGTCGGAGAAGGGCCGGAGCTTGTTGCCAAAGGAGGGCAGCAGCCCCTTGCTGTTGTTGCCAAAAGAGGGCAGCAGCCCCTTGCTGAAAATGCATCTGTTTGTGTAAGTGGATCGTCTATTGCCAAAGAAGGGTGGAAGCCTGATGCTGAGAAAGTGCAGGAGCCCATTGTTAGGGGAGGACAAGACTTCATTAATGAGAAAGGGAAGGATTGCATTGTTGGAGAAGGGCCAGAGCCTGTTGCTAAAAGAGGGCAGGAGCCCCTCACTAAAAATGCGCTGGAGCTTATCGCTGGAGAAGAGCAGGAGGCTATAACAGAGAATGAGCACGAGTTTGCTGCTGGAAATCAGGAGTCTGTTGCCGAAAAAGAGCAGGAAATTTCTCAAGAAACAATTTTAGGTGATGACAGCACTCCACGTGTGGGGATGACATTCAAATCTCCTGAAGAAGCCTTCAGATTTTATGACCAATATGCCCGTCGTACTGGATTTGGCATTAAAATACTACACTCAATGTACTACAAAGATGGACGATGTAGGTATCTTATGCTCTCGTGCAACAGAGATGGTAAAGTGAACTATAAATCTGAGAAAGTGGCACCTAAAACTAACTGCAACACAAGGTTCGGACTGGTATGCCATAAAGATGGATTGCTCCATGTTAAGAAAGCTATTAATGACCACAACCATCCCCTTACTCCGGGAACAGCTCACTCCCATCCATCCAAGAAGAGGAAACAATATCTTGGAGATATTGATGAAGACAGGATACTTTCAGACAAGTTGTGCCAAGAACATGGGTCTACGAAGTCACGGAAACAAGGAGCCGGAGATAACAAATGCAAGTTGAGACTTGTGGAAGGAGATGGTGAAGCTCTCCGTCAGTTCTTTGTTGGCATACAAATGAAGAATTCTTGCTTCTTCCACTCGACCTATCTGGATGAAGAAGGTTGTTTAAAGAATGTGTTTTGGGCTGATGGTAGGTCAAGAATAGCGTATCGGTATTTTGGTGATGTTGTTTTATTTGATTCGACATTTCTGATGAGTAAATTTTATTTGCCTCTTGTTTCAATTGTTGGCGTAAACCATCATGGCCGCTTGGTGTTGCTTGGTTGTGCTTTGCTTTCCGATGAAACCAGTGAGACATATGCTTGGCTATTTAAGACTTGGCTATCTTGCATGCTCGGACAAACTCCAACTGCGGTAATTACTGACAGAAATAGAGCCATACAGCAAGCAGTTGCCAAAGTATTTCCAAGAGCTCGTCACCGGCAATGCATGTGGCATATAATGAAAAGGCTTCCAGAAAACTTGCAAGGATGTGTACAATACAAAGAAATTAAGAAGGCTTTTAAGAGAGTAGTGTATGATTCTTTGACAGCTAATGAGTTTGAAGAAGACTGGAGAAAAATGGTTGAGAAGTATGGACTTGGTGATAATGAGTGGATCAAGGTGCTATATGAAGATCGACATTGCTGGGCTCCAGTTTTTGTGAAAGACACATTTTGGGCAGGAATGTCTATCACCTTACGTGGTGAGAGCATGAACTCCTTCTTTCATGAGTATGTTAATTGCAAGACCACCCTGCAACAATTCCTTAGCGAGTATGAGGTAATCATGCAAAGAAAACATGAAAAGGAAGTTCAGGCAAATCTTGAATCATGTCATCAAGCACTCAATTGATAACACAGATTTACATGGAACAGCAGCTATGTAGAGTCTACACAATTGACATGTTCAAAAAATTCCAAGAGGAGATCAAGGCTTTAGAATATTGTGTTTCTTCACTGATAAAGGTTGATGGTCGGATATCTATCTTTGAAGTACAAGAACATGTAAGAGCAAAAGATGGTAAAATCATGGAGCAGAAGAGCTATGAAGTTCGTTATAATGAAAATGAGTTGGAGATTTCATGTGTTTGTTGTTCTTTTCAGTTCAGAGGAATACTTTGTAGACATGCATTATCTGTGCTTCACTTTAATGGCGTGACTGAACTTTCGTCTAAGTATATTCTTCAGCGTTGGAGAAAAGACTTTAAGCAGATGCATTCTTTGAATTGCTTTCCTAATCAGGTTGTCGTTGATGGGACAATGGAATGTCATGAAATTTTTCGCAATCGTTGCCTTAAACTGGCTGAAATAGGAATGATGTTTGATGAAAAACATGAATTTGCTGAGAAGGTAGTCAATGAGGCAATACGGAAACTTCTTTCAGATGATAGCACATGTGAAGATACGCAACCTGAGACTCTTTCTCTTGAAGCTACAACAAATTGCCACATGGCTAGTTTTAGTGCCAATGGCGATAGGGATATGGGAAATGAAAATCATGGAATCCATGATCCCTTGCAAGTAAGCAGGCAGATTGGAAATCACCCGCATTTTCAATTTTTTCAAGAGAGGGTGGGGGTTTCTAATCTATACATTCATTTTTTTCTCATGCGTATTAGTCCATTTCATCCATTATCCCATATTGAGCAAGTTACATGTCGCAGGTTCAGGCTGACCAACAGTCAACTGGCTATAGATCGGGAGCAGAGTGGAGCATCCAGCAATATTTTCATGTAAATAAGCTATTAACGACCTTATCTTTTCTGTTTTTCTCATTTTTATATCAAATCTTAAACTGATGGTTGAAATATCTTCTGTAGTGATTTGGTTGATATACTTCAACCTGCAGGACACTCAGATACCAGAGGCATCTCCTTGCTCAAGGTCCTGGTAGAAGAGGAAGCTTCAGTTTGCTAAATAGTAGCCACAGGTATATCTAGAGTTCCTTGCCATGATCCATATTTTACAATTCCTTTCTCCTTTGGATTGGATAGAGTGAGTTGTCTTTGAAAGGAGAAAAATAGGTTGCTGGAGAAGTCTGTCAAATGGAAAACTTTTTCTAGTGGTGATTATTTTTATTACCGGTCTGGTATTTGATTCTCTCTGGTGCATGGTAAGTCCAACAGATTTCACGAATGACCACTGAACCAGCCAATCTGCTAAAATGGACTTTGCCATCCATGTTAGCTGGGGAAAACTCTGCACTTCCTGAAAGGGACCTGATTTGGATAGCTTCAGAACGACAAGAAAAGCTTTCATGAGCTGGTATCTGCATGGAGTTATATTTCTGCTTTGTAAGATATGTTTATTGATTTCTTAGAATGCCACAGCTGAAAACAGTTATTATACTATGTAAAGTTCATGTAAGAAAATAGTTGTTTAATGTTCCCTGGACTTCATGACACTGATATATGATCCTTTATTAGCTTTTCCTTTAATGGATCAATGTTTAAACTATTTTCTCCTTCTTTTCTTAGAAGGCTTCAATTTGCTTAAGAAATTGTCATTTAATTATGGAATTAAGTATTGGGCATGGATGTAACTATAACTCATGAACCTGACCCCTGCTTCCATAATTGTAAAGGATCGGATAGTCTCCCCTTATGTGACTATCCAATACCAGCACCATTCTTGTTCTTGTTGATACATATGGATGGCTGGATCAGGATTGGTGGAAACTAGGTCTGGTGGAGACCAATCATGCAATGCATGTCATTTCTTTGTCCTAAGCTCAGAACCCATAAGCAGCTTAAATATGTACTATAGCCAATAGCAGGTATATGACATTGCTTCTTGTTGATTGTGTGCTTTCTTCAGCACACCAGCTACTAGTTTCATGCAACTTCTGTGTACACCTATGTGAGCTTACATTCAATTTTGTTGGTGGCATCAGCTTCAACCATACTGCCAGTTTAATAGTTCACAGCAAACGTTTTCACCCTGGAAGTTCACCAGCCACTGTTTTCCCATTTTATTCTGATCAAGAATGACTCTTTTTTGTCGAATTTTATGCCTTTGGATGTTACATTACCAGACCAAGTAGACCTAACTAGTTATTCCTCATTCTTAGCATGCTGTTTAAAAATCTTAAGATCCAACTCAAAATAACCCGAAATGATTTGGATTTCATTATTGGATCTGAAATGAACAGGATCATAAGATTTAGTTCTACATTATGAATTATAGGATCTCTTTAAGTCATGAGAGCCAATTTGATCATACTATTGCATGTTAGAACAAGTTCAAGGTCCTTTTCACATGATCTATATGACCTTTTGACTTTCAGAAAATTTCACTTATTGCTGTTAAGTTTTGAGCACATGAAATTAGCAAGTTGGTCCTCGAGTTCAGGACATTAAAAGAAAAAACCGTTCTTGATATCGTTGCAATTATCCATGTGTCCCTCCTAAAATACCTCAAAGCATATTGAGTTTATATGTATAAAAACGTGCTGCGTAAATATCTTGGACAACTAGTATTTGTTTCATTAGATAAGCTATAAATAGGCATATGATGGTGGAAAGTACATTTCTCATGTCTTTATATAATTAAAAAGTATTGGTAATTTTAAGGGTGACTATTTGAACTCCTAGGCCAATGGTGTATGCATAATTTACATTTTTTAAAGGGCATTCTTTGGAGGTTATACATGAAAAGTCTCTGGAAGGGTAAGTAAAATAATATGAAAATTTAATTTTACTTGGAGATTTCATCAAGGGGGGCACGTGCAGGCCTGAGATTTTTTAGGCATGTGCAAATGTTGGATTTTTGAAGGATTTATACAAATTTTAGACCTTTTGGAGTGGTTTGCATGCATATGTCATTTTAAAAAGGTTATGTTATGGGGTTATACTACCTCGGCCTTTGTCCTTAAAAATTCACATCGGATAAACTCATCAGCCTCCACTCGATGAGTAGAAGTGGACCATGACAAGCATCATCTGGATGTTCTGCTCTTCCTACACAGATGTGAATCTTGATTGTGCGCATCATTTGAATGTCCTGCTCTTTCTGTGAGAGAGCATCCATTGCTGTAGCTCCGACTCAAATTCCTTAGAGTCGTGAGGAAGCGAATGATCCCATCAGACTTAATCCTCAGACAAATTCTTCGGTCAACTACTAACGATTACGTCATACTAATCCAGACCTTTTGGTCGGTGATAAGTATAATAAATATCCCAATAAAAGTATCAAAATATCAATTAATTTCTTTTTATTCCTTAAGAATTGATGCTTTTGCTTGTGTTTTGTAGGAAAGATGCTCACTAACATAAAGAGCCCGATTCGCAGGATACAATGACTCAAATTTAGAGCAAATCGGACTCAAAATGGATCCCGAATGAAGACTTAAATCTAAGCCAAAGCCAAATTCATAGTCAAATTGGGCTCAAAATTAAGCCAAATTGAACTCAAACCCAATCTAATTAAGCCCAAACGACCGCCTGGTGTATGGTGGATTGACCAATCGGTCTACAGCATTTGGGTCGTGGTCCATAGAAAAATTCATCCGATCTTTGTTGCGGTCCACAGGGGCGAGGCTGGTTTTTGCACTGATCGATGGCTGAGATCGGCTGAAACACACAATCGGACGGTCAGTAGAGCTCCATCCCATATCTAACGATGGTGGCCCACATCTATTGCATGATCCAACAGCTCCAAGTAATTCTTTGACTTGATTGCACAGTCCGTGTTCGTTGCCGGTGGGAGAACTAAATAGAAGGATTTTTTTTGGCACTATTCAATGGTCCAGAACACATCAATCGTGAGATTCAATGGCTGCCATTGATCCTGACCTAATTAAGGAGTGTTTGAGGCGTGATCTTGAGCGTTCAATCATGATCTGATGGCCTGAGACCTGGTTTCATATACAGATGCATTTTTGACACGATTTGAGAGATTTAAAGCGCCTAGGACTCCTGTTACGCGATGTATTCCGTGAGTAATTTAGAGATCTGAAACGAGGGGGCTATGAAGGCTATAAAAAGAGATCCAAGTATACAAGAAAAATCATCCAAGAGAGAGAGAGGCACAAGAGAAGGCAGCAAGCAAGCTTTAGATTGCAAGAAAGGTTCTAAGAAGGAGGTGCTTAGAAGAGAGCTCTGTTCCTATACTATCTCCATGCCTACACCATCTCGAAGATCAGATCCAAAGAGAAAGAAGAAGATGAAGCCCAGTTTGCTCTGACGAGTTTGAAGGAAGAAGGAGAGGTCATCAACCATTTTTTCGACGAGGCTGCGCCGATCGACTTTGAAATCTTTATTATAGTTTTATTTTATTTATTTATTATTTTAAATTTTTTATAATTAAATTTTATTTTTAATTAATATAAAATTTATTTTTTTATTTTTATCTTTTATTTTTATTGCAAGTAGATACTAAGATATAGTTAGTAGATTTTAGTACCAAATTTTTTTAATGCACTTTTAATTTTTACTTTTGATTGTTACGTTTCTTTAAAATTCTTGCAATAGGATTTAGATTTTAATTAACATAAGATTTAAATTTCTGTAAGTAGAAGCTAAGATCTAAATAGTAGATCTTAGTATCGAGTTTATCTTTCTATACAGTTTAATTTCTGTCTTCTATTTACAATGCTATTTTCAAAATCTTTTTTTTTATAAAAATCAAAGTTATCAAATTAAAGTACTATCTTCTCTGTGGATTCGACCTAACTCACTACTCTTTATATATTTTTATTTTTATTTTAAAAATCAGAATTAAACTGATAATCATGATGTTCTAACGACAACATCGCGATCTATCAATTTTTGACGTCATTGTCGGAGAAGGCACAATACTAAAGTTTTTGATTTCTTTAATTTTTTTTATAAATATAGCTTACTAACTTTTTTTGTTCTTTTTTTATAAAAAATAGAAAAAAATCAAAAAAAGGATAAAAAGTTGCCAATTTTGCTTGGTGAGATCAATCCTAACCCTAAATTTTTTTTTAGCATTATTTTTTTTCTTTTCAAATTCACTTAAAAATAACCCACTTAAACCTAATTAAAACTTCATGACAAGAATAGAAACCCTAATTACTTAGAGCATCCATCATTTAGATTTATTTATTTATTTTTTTAATGATTGCTAGAGACAAGGTAAGCCTCTCAAGTTTAATTATTTCATGCATCTAATTTAGTTGTATAGAACTCCTTGTTTGAAATTGGTTGTGCATATTCATCTCAAATCAATTTAGGGACAACATCCATTAACAAAATAAGATAAAAATTTCATCACCCTTCCTTAGTCCAAAAATAACCAACCAGCATCCTTCATTAACCCGTCTCTAAATTAAAATTAACTAGACATCAGCCTCTAAGGAATTCAAGCTCAATAAGACAAGTGACTTTGAAAGTTGAATCGGATCGGGCCTAGTTGATCAATTGGTGTCTAGAAAAATGGTTCAGGAACTACGTTCCAAAGAAAAGTAGTTATTTAATTAGTTCTGTTCACTTATCTGACCAACTTAATTGATGTTTAAGGAAATAAAGGAGGGACCCCTATCAATCTTACACTTACCTGGTCAATTGGTTAGTTAGGTTCGCACTTGGAGTGTTTGATGATGCACTTAGAACAGTTAGGAGCTGTCTAGATTTAAGATAACCTTAGGATAGAAAGTCCACTTTGTGCTAATTTGATTACAATTAACATCTAACTACAACTAATTCTTCTCATCTATTATCTCTAGGTCTCTCTTAGGATTCTCATCTTTAGAACTTTTCTCTTTCTTCCTCTTCTCTTCTTCTTCCTTTCTTCTTCTTTCTTTAAAAAAAAAATCTAAACCATACATATTAGGGTTTGCATTGGTACATGCACTGTAGGAGATCTCTTTTTTCTGACCTAGTTGAATCTAATTCTAAAATTGAACAGCTAATCTATATTAAACCTGACAATTAAATGGTTAGAAATCCTGAAGAACCACCTAGGTAGATGAAAAAATATTTCATTCCTTCCACCTATAATCCATCGACTTGTATCCACTTATCGATATTCCTGCAAGTCAATATGAGATCAAGTCAACCACAATCTTGATATTTTCATCTTTCTATGAAATCAAATAGTCAAACCCCAGTTCTAAGACCGACTTGAATTTGATAGCTCAAAAATTAGATAAAGTCAACTTGCTTGCCTAAAAGTTAGGTCAGTTCCTAGCCCTAGGTCAATAATCTTCTACATAATACACAACACCTTTTAATTATTAAAAGATTTGTTCTATTTATGCTAGCCTATTCTACTATGTGTGTGAATATCCACGACTGCACAATTTTCACCTTTCATCCAAGAGAGGGAGATGCATAGAGGGGGTAGCAGGCAAGGCTCGGATTGAAGGCTGCTTCGAGGCAAGAGGTACTGAGAAGAAGAGTTTTGTCTCCTACACCATCTCCATGCCAACATCGATCAGAGATCAGATCTAAAGAGAAAAAAGAAGAGGAAGCCCAGTTTGCTCTGAAGAGTTTGAAGGAAGAAGGAGAGGTCATCAACCATCTTTTCGATGAGGCTATACCAATCAACTTTCAATCTTTATTATAGTTTTATTTTATTTTATCATTTTTAAATTTTTTATAATTAAATTTTATTTTTAATTAATATAAATTTATTTTTATGTTCTTTAAATTTTTGTTATTTATTTTTATTGTAAGTAGATATTAAGATCTAAATAGTAGATTTTAGTACTAAGTTATTTTTATGCACTTTAAATTTTTATTTTTTATTTTTATTATAAGTAGAAGCTAAGATTTAGATAGTAGATCTTAGTATCAAATTTATTTTTTATACTATTTAATTTTTATTTTTCGACATAAATTATTTTTTAAAATTTTTTTTATAAAATCAAAATTTTTAAATCAAAGAACTGCTTTCTCTGTGGATTTGACCTGACTTACTACTCTTTACATATTTTTAATTTTTTTAAAAATCAAAATTAAACTGATAATTATGGTGTCATAATGACAACATCATGAAGTATCAGTCGGACCCAGGTCGACGATTTCAGAAAACCTTCAGACATTGAGCCATTATAAGGAGAACGTGGGGTTGTGGCATTATAAGGAGAACATGGGCCAACCCTATATCCCTGAAATATCAAATGGTTTGAACAAAGCTCCCAATGGTTACGACAAAATGCGGTGCATGACTTAATACCATTAATCACCCATAACTCATCATAGACTAGGATCCTCCTCTACATTTATCGATTATTGATGTAATGTATCTCTCTCCTCCCCTCTATAAAAGGAGACTACAAAGAATTCTTCGATAAACATTTTCTGGACTTAGAATCTACTCTCTTGCTAGAATTCTCCCTCGCTGTTCCCAGAGCCTCGACTAACTTAGGCATCAGAGAGTCCTCCATTAGAGAATCTTTGATGATTGGACTTTTCTTGTAGGTCCCAAGAGTACCCAATTCTCCTTTGAACACTACCGACCACTGAGTTTCTCCTTAGATCGACGTCGACTAAGCTACTCCTCCTTGGCTTAGAGCATTATGGCAATAGATTGATATTAGAAAAAGGACTAAGCCCAATAACACAGAGAAAATTATGGCAAGATGTAACAACTCCATCACTTCCTACGGATAGTCAACTCGATGGAGCGAGGGCAGAGCCATCAGTTGTCCACACCTGACAGGACTGTGCAACCCATGCAGCCACCAACGACAATAGACCTCCAATGATTTGATGATCTGGTCCAATAGGTTCAGATGTTGGCCACCACCATACACCATCTACAGCAAACTACAGAGTAGCGGCAACCACTGCAACCTACTGCCCAAGTTGTGCCTTCCTGGCACAGCCATAAGAACCACTACCTAGTTCTGGAGAATCTCCCTTGGGGTGCATGCCAATCTATCCTGTCCGATCAACGATCACCATCCCAATGGAGGTCTAGGCATGAAGAGCGACGCCAGCACTCCCTGCCTCCTCCGATGGAGATTCTACTTGAAACTATTAGCCGTGCCCCGAAAAGTCTCATTAGGAGAAAGACCTTGAGTAGATGGTCCAAAAACTTGAGCATTGACTGGGCGAGATCCAAAGGGATAGTAGAGGAATGATGAAGCCCTCAGCTTCAATTTTTGCCCACCTTTCACTCCTCCATTCTCCAGGAATCGATTTTAAGTCAGTTCAAGATGCTGCAGATAGAGCCATACAATGGCTCTACCAATCCTCTAGATCACCTTATAGGCTACAAGGTTCTCGTGATGCTCGAGGGCACCTTGAATGTCCCTCTCTGCCTCATCTTCCCTTCAACCTTAAAGAAGGTGGCACGAGTTTGGTACTTTGGCCTTCAGTCGAATTCAATTTCTTCCTTTGAGTAACTCGGACGTCAGTTCGTTATCCATTTTGGCAACAACTAAATTCAGTCTAGAAACTCGGACAGTCTCTTCTCCATCTATTAGGAGGAAGGTAAATCTCTGTGTGACTATGTGGTGCATTTTAATGTGGCCACGTTGGAAGTGCGCAATTTAGATGAAACCATCGCCATGTCAGCTTTAAAGTGAGATCTCTATAATAAGTGCCTTAGCTATTCCCTTGATAAGACGTATAAGAGGGCTTACGCCGACCTTCTGGCCTAAACCCATAAGTACATGCAAACTGAAGAGGGCCAGGTTGTATGTCGGTAAGAGGAAGGTCTGGCTTCCAACAAGATGAAGCATGCACGGAAGGACACATGCCTGAATCAATCTGCAGCAAGTCTCTCCTGACCAGCAAAAGTCCCTCAATCGAGGAGTCCATGTTGGCACTACAACAACTATGCTCCATTGACCGCCCTTCGAGCTTAAATCCTCATGAAAAATCGAGGGTTACGGATACCTTCACGATCACCACTGATGAAATCACTATCAACTCGATGGAACAAGTGAAAATATTGCCGCTTCCATCATAACCACGATCACGATATCCAAAAATACCTCCAGCTGAAGGATGAGATTGAGGCTCTCATCTGATGAAGCTACCATAGCAAATATGTCCGGGAGCAGTAGAACCAAGCACCCGAGGAAGCACTTCGGCACCAACTTGATGAGGAGAACAACAACAACCAATCAATGGCTAGTTGATCAATATGATCGCAGGCCTTCGAGGTGATAGGGGTGCAGAAGATCGAGCTGAAGGTCCGAAGAGACAGAGGACCAAAGGCATGATTTTATTTTCTGATGATGATGTCTGAGTAGTTCAAACTCCTTATGATGATGCTGTCATCATTTCTATAATGATTGCAAATTATGATGTAAAAAAAAATTTTATTGATAATGAAAGCTTTGTAGGTGTCTCATTTTATGATGCTTTCCAATGAATGAAACTGCCGACTGATTAGCTAAAAAGAGTAAATACTCACTTGGTCGAATTTTTAGAAGACTCTATAGTTGTAAAGGGGGAGATCACTTTATCGATAACTGTTGGAGAATCACCCCAACAACAGACCATGTAGTTTACTTTCCTCAT
>NC_025995.2:87656137-87718637 GCF_000442705.2 Elaeis guineensis
CATCCATGTACCCTTTGCCTATGGTGCAATCCTCAAATAACCTAAACTTAACACCCTCTAAGCAATCATCTCTACATATCACTTGTTTGTTAGATTTCTGATTCGAAGTAGAGTAGGTGAGATTCGAGGAGACCAGATGCTCGTCTGACAATGCTTCCTCACAACTATCAAAGGAAAGAAACTAATGAAGATCTTTTCAATCGAAGATCATAGGGAGGAGTTGGAAAGGTTCCGAGGAGAGTCAACCGAACAGTTCATCACTATCCCCTTCGAAGATGATCCAATCTGAACAATTATAATTAGTTCTCCACTAACGATTGACCATAAGGATCGATTAATGGCATTTTTTTAAGCCAACAAGGATGTCTTCGCCTGATCGATAACAGACATATCAGGTATGCCTTCTAACAGAATCGTTCATAAATTGAATGTGAATCTAGAATATCGACCAATGCGATAGTAGAAGAGAAGCTTCATCTCAGAGTGATAGTGAGTAATTGGTGAGGAGGTCAACAAACTTATGGTGGTGGACTTCATACGAGAAGTCCACTATCCCAAGTAGATCTCCAACATCATCATGGTTAAGAAAGTCAATGGTAAGTGACGGATTTGTATAGACTACACCGATCTCAATAAAGCTTATCCAAAAGATAGCTTTCCACTTTCAAAAATCGATTAGTTCATAGATGCTACTTTGGGACATCGATTACTGAGTTTCATGGATGCTTACTTGAGATACAACTAAATTTGGATGGCTCCTGAGGATAAGAAGACGGCATTCATAAATGATAAAAATTTGTATTATCACAAAATGATGCCTTTTGGTTTAAAGAATATAGTGCCACGTATCAGTGCCTCATCCATAAGGTGTTCAAATATCAAATCTGCTGCAACATGAAAGTCTACGTCGGTGACATGCTTGTCAAAAGTATAGGAGTAGATTGGCACATTACCAATCTGAAAAAAATATTTGATGAGCTGAGACGGTATCAGATGAAGCTAAACCCAAATAAGTTTGCCTTTGGAGTCACCTTAGATAAATTCTTGATGACTCATTGAGGGATTGAAGCCAACCTTGAGAAGATCTGAGCCCTCCTCGATGTGAAGCAGTCGAGTACTAAGAAGGATGTGCAAAGTCTATTTGGTTGGATAGCAGCCCTTAGTCGGTTCATCTCTAGGTTGGCTGAAAAGTGCCATCCCTTCTTCAAGGTGTTAAAGCAAGTGAAGGCCTTTGAGTGGATGGAAGAATGCCGAACTACTTTTGAAGACCTTAAGCGTTACCTTAGATCGTCTCCATGTCTCTCCAAGCCAGAAGAAGGTAAGCAGTTATTATTATATTTGGCTTTCTCACCTAATGCTATAAGCTAGGTATTGGTCCGAGAAGATGTAGAGACTCAGAAATTGATCTACTATATAAGCAAGATCCTTCGATATACAGAAACCATATACTGCAAGGTCGAAAAGATGATCTATGTGTTGATAACTTTCGTGCATCATCTCCAACCCTATTTTCAAATCCATTCAATGATCGTCTTGACTGATCAACCTTTGAAGGTGATTCTCCAAAGGATGGACAGCTCCAAGTGCATGATGAAGTGGGCAATCGAGCTCGGAGAATTCAACATCAATTTTCGGCCTAGCCCGCAATGGAAGTGTAAGCTTTGGCCGATTTCTTAGAGGAGTGGACTGTTTCGGATGAGGAGTTGTTCTTGGCACAATCCAAAAACAATAGAGAAACTCCACAATGGGTCCTACACATCGATAGAGCCTCAAATTTATAAGGCTACAGGGTCGGCTTCATTTTGACCAGTCTGTAAGGAGTTGTGATGGAGTCTGTCTTCCAGTTCAATTTCAAGGCTTCCAACAATGGGGCTAAATATGAAGCCTTTATCACTAGACTTTGGCTTGCAAAAGAGCTCGAAGTGAAAGATCTCGTAGTTTTTTTCAACTCGCAACTCATTGTCGGACAAGTTCGAGGTGAGTACGAAGATCAAGATCTAATATGGTGTGGTATCTACAAAAACTCAAGAAAATATCAACAACCTATCAAACCCTAGAAGTCCAACAGATACCCAGGTTGGAAAATACCCGAGCCGATGCCCTATCTCACCTCACCACCTTGGGCTGGACCGAACATAATAAATGAGTCTTCATAGAGCATCTATAGACTCGAAGTATTGAAGAGCCTGCAATATTATCAGTCAAGCACGAGCCGAGCTGGAAGGATCCCATTATTGACTACTTAGTCAAAGGAGAGCTATCGATCGAACCCATCCAAGCACATAAGAACAAATGACAAGCACCGTGGTATGTCATGGTATATCTCCATAGAGAGCAGACTTTATAATAAGTCCTTCTCACTATCCTTGCTGCATTATCTACATCCATCCGAGATAGATTAAGATTTTCAGAATGTGCATGAAGAAATCTACGGCAACCACTCGGAGGGCAGGTCACTAGTCTGTAAGATCATTGAGTAAGGATACTACTAGCCGATTCTAAAGAAAATATAGTCGAGCTTATCAAAGGATGCAAGCCATACCAAAAATATGCCAATATTAAAAAAAGACCAGTGGTCGACCTCACATCGATCGTCGCTCCTTGCCCTTTTACTATGTAGAAAATTGATATCCTCGGACCATTTCTCCAAGCTACTGGTTAAAAAAATCTTAATCATGATAATTAATTACTTTATCAAATAGGTCGAAGCTGAGCCCTTGGCATAAATCACTGAGGCAAAAGCTTAAGATTTTATATGAAAATCAATCATTTGTCGATTCAGACTCTCATGAGTTATCATCACCAACAATGTGCATCAATTCGATAATCAAAGATTCAAGTATTTCTATTTGAAACTTCACATCAACTACAGGCTCAACTCGGTAGGACATCCGTAATCCAATAGAGAAATTAAGGTAACGAATCACACAATTTTACAAGGGCTAAAGACCAGCTTAGCTAGACGAAAGGAATATGGGTAGAAAAGCTCTATGATATCCTATGAGCATATCGGACAACACCTTGGATAATGATCGAAGAGATATCCTTTAACTTCACCTTTGGAGCTGAAGTGGTTATTTCCATTGAAATGGGGATACCGTCAACCAGACTTGGGCATTACAATGAGCAAGACACTCCTGGTCAACTTCGAACAAATTTGGATCTACTTGATGAAACAAGAGAACAAAGAGTGGCTTGCTACTACAATACTTGGATCAAAATAAAAATTTTTGACCTGGAGACCTTGTCCTGAGATGCGTCGAAGTGTTTGAACCCATGGAATAGGGTAAATGACCCCCAAATTAGGAGGGACCATATCGGATCATGGAAGCCATCTGACCTGGAGCATATAAGTTGGAGACCCTCAATGATAAGCAAATTCCTCAAACATGGAGCTCCGAGAATCTCCAAATATACTACCAGTAAGGCATGTAATCATTCTTCAATTTCATTAATAAAATTATTCTTCTTCAAATTCATATAGATTTTATACAAATTAAAATGGTTGAATAATGACCGATAATATTCAAACTGTTGCCCAGCTATGCAACCCAAGAGGGGGGGGGGTGAATTGGGTTTCTAAAAATTTTAGGCTTAATTAATTACTTATGATGAACAAAACAAAGACTTTAATTCAATATTAATTACCAAAAGCAGGAATGCAAGGATATAATAAAGAAATAAAGTGAAGCGATAAAGCACACCACAAACACAAAGATTTATAGTGGTTCGGTGCCAACCTTGCACCTACATCCACTCTCCAAGCTCCTACTTGGGAATTTCAATCCACTATACTTGTATTCTACCCGAATACAAAATGTCGGAAACTCCGACACTAGCTATCCCAAGCTAGTCTACTTGTTTTCCGGATACAAGTAAACCCAAAACACTCCGATTTCAGATTCGGATCAACCTTTCTTTGTTTTGGAAATCCTCCAAAAACAAGAACAATTACTTACAAAAGTAAGAAAATTTAGAGCACAAATTAATACAATAACAGCTCCTTAAATGAGCGAATATAACAATGAAAATACTTTACTCAAATGAAGAAACCCTTTTTGGATTTTCTCAAGGTGGATGAACGCTTGAATGAATGCTTGAGAAGAGGATGATCATTGATTGAAGATCTCTTGAAAGCTTTGAAGGATCTCTAGATCAAGGTTGAAACAATAGGCGTGACAAATCCTCTCTTTGAAAGCTCTTGAATCTCTTTCACAATCTCTCGTGTGGATTTTGGATCCTCTTTTCTTTTTCTCTCAAATATCTCGGTGATCACTTTGCGTATATTTTTGGATCCTCTCAATGAATTTGATCTCTCGTTTGATCTGCCTATTGATCTGCAATTTCTTTCACCATTTGAAACATTTTATAGCATTAGAAGCAAGAGAAAACATATTAGGCAGAAAAAGAGCCGTTAGAGCAATTTTAGGAAGCATAAAAGGCAATTAAAACGGGCAAAAAAATAGCCGTTGCTGACATTTTCCGTCGCAGGGGTCGACTCATGAGTCGACTCATGCTTCAGGAGTCGACTCATGAGTCGACTTCTGTTGCAAAGACCAGAAACATGGATTTCTGGAAATTCTTGGCTCAAATCAGCAGGGGTCGACTCATGAGTCGACTCATGCCTTGTGGGTCGACTCATGAGTCGACTCACAGGTCATGCCAAGCCAGAAAACTAGCGTGCCAAGGGGAATTTTTGCATGCCAATCAGCTCATAGTGCCATGAGTTGACTCATGAGTCGACTCATGCACTTCAAACCTTCATAACTTCAAAAATATAAGTCCAAAAATAATGAAATTTTCACCAATAGTTTACAAATCATTTGTTCTATCAAATGATACTATCAGATCAGGATTTTAGTAAAATTATGATTTTGCCCTTGAAGAGCATAAGGACTTTTTCAATTTAAAATTTTTGTATCCCTTCAATCTGCTTTGTAATCATCAAAATCAATCTAGGAGCAACACAAACATCAGCCTTTAGCCGCTTACAATATCAATACAAGGATATATTCAAAAATCAGTTTGAACACTGATGATTAGATCAGAGTGGACTGATCCCTCAGAGATATTTTGGCTCCAACTGAGACTTCTAAAATTTTGTTTGGCTAAGCACCGACCATGAGGGGATATCCTAACTCAAGTTAGGACTTCCATAAATGAGTTCTTCACAAAAGATTCGAGGATATAACCAAAGTCATTGACTTGGCAAAAAATTCTGATCAATGTTCAAGTTAGAATCGACTTCAATAATCTACATCGGCTGTGACATAACTTTGGGATTAGATCCTCCTCAAGGAGATTAACTTTTGATACTTTGATCTCCGAAAGATTGAACTTTAAAATAGAACTGACCACATAAAACAAGATTGGATGTCGGATGATGCTCACGACTTGGCAAAATTTATGTCTAAAAGTAACTTTAGATCGACTTCAAAAAAACTACTTCGGTACACAAATGACTTGGACATCGGATTCTATTTGAGAGCTTCAATTTCAATGTCGGCTCAATGAGTAAGCATTCACATTGGAAATTTGACAAAGGGAAATTCATTTCATTACTTTAAAAAGTTTCAATACAAAAATACTGAAGATAAATAATAGTAGAAGAGTATTTTTACCAATCTTCGACTTCGACTAGAGCTTCGGCTAGGACCTTGGCCACCACTTTGGTTGTGACTTTGTCCTTGGTGATTGGCTCAGTTGCAGCTAGCTTAGCAGTTAGCTTAGGAACTTCAGCAATGGGCTCAGTCGGCATTTTGGTGTCAGCTTGGGTGTGGTCTTCTTTTGTAGTACCATCCAGAATAATATCAGGATCCAAATGGTCAAGGTCAACTTTGAGAAACCACCGAGCAACTTGGGTTGTGCATGAGTGAAAGCCATACCTGAAGGCAACTATCGACCCCTCCATGATCTTAGCCTCGAAGTTAGATGTAGCCTGAAACTCATCGATCGCCTTCATCTTGGCCTTCGCGATTGCCTTCCCCTTCTCCACCTCTGCCCGAGCCTCCACCAGTTTGATTTTTTCCTCAGCAACTCGGACCGTCGCCATCTGTTGCCCAGCTATGCAACCCAAGAGGGGGGGGTGAATTGGGTTTCTAAAAATTTTAGGCTTAATTAATTACTTATGATGAACAAAACAAAGACTTTAATTCAATATTAATTACCAAAAGTAGGAATGCAAGGATATAATAAAGAAATAAAGAGAAACAATAAAGCACACCACAAACACAAGGATTTATAGTGGTTCGGTGCCAACCTTGCACCTACATCCACTCCCCAAGCTCCTACTTAGAAATTTCAATCCACTATACTTGTATTCAACCCGAATACAAAATGTCGGAAACTCCGACACTAGCTATCCCAAGCTAGTCTACTTGTTTCCCGGGTACAAGCTAACCCAAAATACTCCGATTTCAGGTTTGGATCAACCTTTTCTTATTTTGGAAATCCTCCAAAAATAAGAACAATTACTCACAAAGAGTAAGAAAATTTAGAGCACAAATTAATACAATAACAGCTCCTTAAATGAGCGAATATAACAATAAAAATACTTTACTCAAATGAAGAAACCCTTTTTGGATTTTCTCAAGGTGGATGAACGCTTGAATGAATGCTTGAGAAGAGGATGATCTTTGATTGAAGACTTCTTGAAGGCTTTGAAAGATCTCTTGATCAAGGTTGAAACAATAGGCTTGAAAGATCCTCTCTTTGAATGCTCTTGCTTTTCTCTTTCACAATCTTTCTTGTATATTGTGGATCCTCTCTCCTTTTCTTTTGGGTATTTCGTTGATCTCAGGTTTTTTCGTGTAGATTTTGGATCCTTTTGTATATAGGTTTGATCTCTCCTTTTTGATCTGCAATTTCTTTCACCATTTGAAACATTTTATAGCAATAAGAAACAAGAGAAAACAATTTAGGCAGATAAAGAGCCGTTAGAGCAATTGTAGGAAGCATAAAAGGCAATTAAAACGGGCAAAAAACTAGCCGTTGCTGACATTTTCCGCCGCAGGGGTCGACTCATGAGTCGACTCATGCTTCAGGAGTCGACTCATGAGTCGACTTCTGTTGCAAAGACCAGAGAATGAGTTTCTGGAAATTCTTGGCTCAAATCAGCAGGGGTCGACTCATGAGTCGACTCACAGGTCGTGCCAAGCCAGAAAACTAGCGTGCCAAGGAGAATTTTTGCGTGCCAATCAGCTCATAGTGCCATGAGTTGACTCATGAGTCGACTCATGCACTTCAAACCTTCATAACTTCAAAAATATAAGTCCAAACACAATGAAATTTTCACCAATAGATTACTAATCATTTGTTCTACCAAATGATACTGTCAAATTAGGATTTTAGTGAAATTATGATTTTATCCCTGAAGAGCATAAGGACTTTTTTAATTTAAAATTATTTGTATCCCTTCAATCTGCTTTGTAATCATCAAAATCAATCTAGGAGCAACAATCTCCCCCTTTTTGATGATGACAAAATATTTGAACAAAAAGCATTTATGTGAATCAATAATTTCAAAAGAATGCATTATACATTTATATGCTTGAAAAGAGTAAGATTCTTTTGGCATGTAATATAAATGATCACATACAAAAATAGTTTGTCCATTTTTTCAAAAATTTGAAGATATGCTCATTGGAATATGTGATTTTGGTGTTAGAGCAGAAAACTTGTTTTTGTTATCAGAGCAAGTTGTATTTTGAAAATTTGCTCATTTTCATTTGATTTTAGTTTTAGCATCAGAGCAAAAATTAATTATGTGCTTTAATTGCTTTTGATATAAAAAATAATTATGTGTGCCAAAGCATGTTTAAGAGTTGATTTTGAAAGTGTATTAGCTCATTTTGAGTTTAAGATATATCAGAGCAAGAGAAAAATAAATTTTGCAATGTATCGGAGTAAGGATAATAATTTTACAATGTATCAGAGAAAATTTTATAATGTATCAAAACAAATTTTATGATGTATCAGAGCAAGTTAAAAAAAATTTTAAGATGTATCAGAGTAAGTTGGAATTTTGAAGTATATCAGAGCATATTTAAATTTTTAAAGTAAATCAGAGCATATGTAAAGAAGTAATTTAAAAGTTACATAATTGCATTGTACTTAGCATTGTACTTTTGATATTATTCTTTAAATTCTTCAATTAATTTTTCATAATTTGTAGTTTTGCTTTTGATGGGTTGCTTTTTCTTTAATTGCTCATAATTGAATTGCTTTTTGTTTAATTTCTCCCCCTTTTTCTCATAATTTAGGGTTTTGCTTTTAATGAGTTAATTTCTCGTTTAATTTCTCCCCCTTTTTCTCATAATTTAGGGTTTTGCTTTTAATGAGTTACTTTTTGTTTAATTTCTCCCCCTTTTTGACATCATCAGACATGGTTAACTTCTCCTTTTTCTGAAACATTCTTTAATTTCTCCCCCTTTAGAGTTTATCACAGATGTTTGCTCCCCCTTAATATAGCAATTATCAACAGCAAACAACAACAAAGAGAAGACAATATTTCAACAAGGAGAATATATATATAACCAAAATATGATCAACATCATTACAAAAGGTAGAAATATAAGTAAAAGATGATTCCATAAAACCATAATTGTTTCATTACATAGTTCATATTATAATAATCAACCAGCTAATTGTCAATACATGGCCCCAAAATACAGATCCTAAAATAAGACACTAACACCTAGGATCTAGTAATGATCAAGACAAGTCAAGGATCAGAGTCATCAGATATGGTATGAGAAGCTGATGGATCAGAAGTGCGTCATCTACCCCATCTGCCTCTGGCATGAGCAGGAGAACGAGATGAACTGGGAGGCTGAGTACGCTGAGATGCTAAGGACTGAACAGAAAGGGTGAGTCTGATAGAATCAAGTACGTTCAGTGCTCTGAAAACAGATTGAAGTAGAGCAGTGAACTGAGTGGTTGCATGCTCACTCGATCCTCGGATCTCTTTCCTCAGTAATTCATATCCACCTTCTAGTACTCCTCTGAGCCTGCCAGCCTCTACAGTGAGATCTGTGACCTCAATAGTTGACTCCTGTGGCTTGGGATGGGCCAAAGCAAGGACTTGCCCCTGCAAGTCTAGAACTCTGCCAGTCAGTCTCCAGATTGTGTCCTCAAGCTGCTGAATCCGGACGGACTGATCTGATATCATCTGAAACACAGTGGAGATGTGGGGAGTAATGGTCTGATCAGAAGAGGTGGCTCCAGGTGCAAAAGAAGTACTACTCCACTGGCTAGACAGCAAAGAAGTCACACGCTGTGATATATGCTCGATCTGATCGTCAGCCAGTCTGAACTCTGAATGAGGTGCTCTGCTCTCTGGCTGATACACTGGTGTGGATATCCTAGTAAACTCTGAAGGGCCAGCCTCTGTATCAGGAATGAACTGGATATTTGGTGATGCTGCCCTGAAGTCATGTACAGGAGAAGATGGACCTTCTTCTTCTACTCTGCCTTCAGTTCTGTCTTCAGCTCTTGTTTCAGCTCTATCCTCAGCTCTTTCTTCAGAGCCCTTGATCCAACCACCATCAGTCTTTGTAAATCCCATTCGGTGCAGGCTGTGTTGGTTGAAAGTATCCACATGAGATAGCTTGGTAGGTGCCTCCCCCTCACAGCTAACTCCAAACCTCCTAAATACTCTAGTAAGGGCCATACCATAAGGCAAGTGTGCCTTGGATCTGTTCAAAGTTTCTCTCATGGCCTCTATCATAAGTGCAGGGAGGTTCAGGGGGGTCTGAGTGATGACATGAAACATGATACATACATCTCTGCCAGACAGTAGATCATGCCTACCACTCCTAGAAAAGAAGAGCTTTGTTACCATCTGATGCAGGATCCTCATCTCAATAGACAAAATCTTTGCTTCCAATTTGTTTAAACTTTCTGAATAAGTTTCTCCTAAAATAATTCTGATCCCCTCTTCTTTTACTGGGAGTTCCATATAAGAATAACCTTCACTAGGCAAATGTAATATTTCTCCCAATATACTAGAATCCAAGCAGATATCAATTCCCTTGACTGTTGAAGTCACTGACCCATTTCCATAATGTAGGTTCTGGTAGAATTCTCTAACTAGGTCAACATAGGTGACTTCCTTAAGGGAGCAGTAGAATTCCCATTCTTGGTTTTTAATTTTGGTAGCAAAAGTAAAGCCCTCATCTTCAAAGAACCGAAAATCTATATTTTTTCCGGTTTCTACTTTTCTATCAGAAAGAGGATTCACACTGGGGCTTATGGAGGATTGAGAGGGACCTTGAGCAGATACTGAAGTGGGAGCAGTGGAAGACTGAGCATGCCTTTTCTTTCGGACAATTTCTTCAGGCTCACGGATTGACTTTCTTCTTTGAGGAAGTTTCATCTTCGGAGCCATATTCAATATAGTAGCAGACAAGAAGACTTGGAGGAACACGTGAATGAGTGGAGGAGGGATCACAAGAGTAAAGAGGAATTTTGGTGGAGAAAAGAAGTGGATTTGTGAAGATCGGTGAAGTGCTAGGGCACGTTCCAACCGCGCCAAACAATGCGAGAAAGCACAAAAAATCCCTTTCTAAGGTGGCGATTTTTGGTGGAGAGGAGGGAGAATTGCTTCGAATTGGATCCTTGGATTTGGAGCAAAAGAATTGGAGAAGTCGGCTTTTGGAAGGAGGACGATGAGAAGATGAGTCGTCTCACAAACAGGGTCCCTTATAAAAACAATGAACCCGATGGAAGTTGGTGGGATTTATAAGTTTGCCATTGAGTCGACTCATGGGGGTTGACTCATGAAGTTCAGAAAATCAGAAAAAATATGAATAAATTCCAGAAAAATTTGAAATTTTGGGAGAAGGAGTTTTGCTCAAAGATAAGTTTTTAGAATGATAAACTTGAGCTTTTGGGACCAGGGTAGATGTTGGAAATTGAGCTCTGATAGTTTTTGACATCAATTCTTTGAAAATTGAGAAAAATTCAGGCATATGGATCTAGAATTCCTAGATTTCTCCTAATTTCACAGAATCTATCCTCACTAAGGACCTTTGTAAAGATATCAGCTAATTGATTTTCAGTGCAAACATATTCAAGAATTACATTTTTGTTTTGAACATGTTCTCTTATAAATGATGTCTTATTTCAATATGTTTGGATCTTGAGTGTTGAATTAGATTTTTAGATAGATTTATGGCACTTGTGTTATCACATCTTACTGGTGTTTCATTAAGTTTGATTCCAAAGTCTTCGAGTTGTTGCTTAATCTACAAGATTTGAGCACAACAACTTCCGGCTGCAATGTATTCGGCCTCAGCCGTAGACAGTGCCACCAAATTTTGTTTCTTGCTAAACCATGAGATTAGGTTAACTCCAAGAAATTGGCAAGTTCTACTTGTGCTTTTTCTATCTAATTTACATCCAGCAAAATCAGCATCTGAATATCCTAATAAATTAATTTGTGAGTCCTTAGAGTACCATAACCCTAGAGTTTGTGTACCATTTAAGTATCTAAGGATTCTTTTAATAATATTCAAATGAGATTCTTTAGGATTAGATTGATATCTAGCACATAAACAAACACTAAACATGATATCAGGCCTACTTGCAGTTAAATATAATAATGAGCCAATCATACCTCTATAGTATTTTAAGTCTACACATTTACCTTCATCATCCTTGTCAAGCTTACTTGAGGGATTCATTGGTGTGCCAATTGGTTTGCAGTTCTCCATTTCAAATCTTTTGAGTAGTTCCTTGGTGTACTTGCTTTGGGTGATGGAGATTCCCTCTTTTGATTGTTTGATTTGGAGTCCGAGGAAGAAGGTGAGTTCTCCCATCATTCTCATCTCGAACTCCCCCTGCATAAGCTTAGCAAAGTCTTGACAAAGGATTCATTAGTAGACCCAAAAATTATGTCATCAACATAAATTTGTATAACTAGCATATCATTTTGATTTCTTTTAATAAAGAGGGTTGTATCTACATTACCTCTTGAAAAACCATTATTTAGTAGAAATTTGCTTAGCCTTTCATACCATGCTCTAGGTGCTTGTTTTAATCCATATAAAGCTTTATTTAATCTAAAGACATGATTAGGAAAAGCATGACTTTCAAATCCAGGGGTTGTTCTACATATACTTCTTCAGTAATATATCCATTTAAAAATACACTTTTAACATCCATTTGAAATAATTTGAATTTCATAAAGCAAGCATATGCAAGTAGAAGTCTAATAGCTTCTAATCTAGCAACAGGTGCAAAGGTTTCATCAAAATCAATTCCTTCTTCTTGATTATATCCCTTAGCAACCAGTCTTGCTTTATTTCTAATTACATTTCCATGCTCATCTAATTTATTTCTAAAGATCCATTTTGTGCCAATTATTGAATAATTTTTAGGTCTAGATACTAAGGTCCAGACATTATTTCTTTCAAATTGATTAAGTTCCTCTTGCATAGCATTAATCCAATTATGATCATTTTCAGCTTCTTCAAAAGTTTTAGGTTCAAGATGAGATACAAAAGCACAATGATTAACTACATCTCTAAGTGAAGAACGGGTTTTTACCCCATGCATAGGATCACCAATAATTAACTCCTTAGGATGATTGTGAACATACCTCCATTCCTTGGGTAGGTTATCTGTACCTTGAGGTTGTTCTTGAATTTCTTCACCTCTCTCATTTTATTCATCTTCTTGATCCTTGTCTTTTGGAGTTGCTGAATCTTTCAGAGTGATCTCCTTCATACCTTCTATTAGTGGATCTGCATCATCAACACCCTCATTCTTCATTGAAGGAAGATCGTTAGATTCATCAAAGACAACATGTATGGACTCCTCAACTATTAAAGTTCTTTTGTTGAAAACTCTAAATGTTTTACTAGTGGAGGAGTAACCTAGAAAGATTGTTTCATCTGATTTTGCATCAAATTTACCAGGTTTTTCTTTGCCATTATTTAATACAAAACATCGGCAACCAAAGACATGAAAATATGCAATATTTAGTTTTTTCCTTTCCAAAGTTCATAGGGGGTTTTCTTTAAAAATTGTCTAATTAAAGCACGATTTAAAATGTAACATGCTGTGTTAATTGCTTCCGCCCAAAAATATCTTGGAAGGTTGCTTTCACAAAGCATGGTACGGGCCATTTCTTCTAAGGTTCTGTTTTTCCTTTCAACTACCCCATTCTGTTGGGGTGTCCTAGGAGCAGAGAAGTTATGGTCAATTCTATTTTCATCACAAAAATTTTCAAAATCTTGATTTTCAAATTCAGTTCCATGATCACTTCTAATATTTTGAATTGAAAAATCTTTTTCATTAGTGACTTTTCGATGAAATTTAGTGAAAATATGAAAAGCTTCACTTTTGTGTGCCAAAAAGAAAACCCAAGTAAAACGAGAGTAATCATCTATAATTACAAAGCCATATCATTTTCCTCCTAGACTAGTGGTTCTAGTTGGTCCAAATAAGTCCATGTGTAAGAGCTCTAAAGGTCTAGAAGTTGAAACAGTATTTTTGGATTTAAATGAAACTCTAGTTTGTTTACCTAATTGGCATGCATCACAAATTCTATCCTTTTCAAAATTCAGTTTTGGCAAACCAAGAACTAAATCTTTCTTAATTAATTTTGAAAGAGAATGCATGCTAATATGTGCAAGTCTACGATGCCACAGCCAACTAGTCTCATTAATTTTAGCATTTAAGGATACTAGGCATTGCATGTCTAATTTGGCTAAATCATTCAAATCTACCATATAAACATTGCCATGCCTATATCCTATAAATTTAATGCCATCGTTAATAGGACTAGTCACAATGCAAACAGATGATTCAAAAACTACTTTATACCCTTTATCACAGAATTGACTAATGCTAAGTAAGTTATGCTTTAAACCTTTAACTAATAAAATATTCTCAATGTATTTGGAGGGAGTGATACCAATGTTACCTATCCCGATAATCTTTCCTTTGCCATTATCTCCAAAGGTGACCATCCCTCCATCCTTAGCATCAAGCGTGATGAATTGTGATTCATCACCAGTCATGTGTCTCGAGCATCCACTGTCAAGATACCATTTTCTGTTTCCTTCTTGGGATGCTAGACACACCTGCAAGCAAAGGTCAAGTTTCTGTCTTAGGTACCCAAGCTTTCTTGGGTCCTTTTAGGTTAGTCAAAATGGTTCCTTTTGGAACCCATATTTTCTTTGTGTTTGCATATTTGTTAATAAGACATGTGTATGATTTATGTCCTATTCTTCACATTTGAAACAAGTAATATTTGTAGACTTGTTACTTGAATAATTTACATAAATATCCTTCAGAAATTTTTGTTTCTTCAGAGGTTTATAGCCAAGTCCAGCCTTATCATATATAGCTTTCTGATTATCAAGGATCATATTTAGTTTGTTTGAACTTAAGGTGAACTTATCTACTATAGGTTTCAGCTTGTTAATTTCATTCTTTAAGTTTTGATTTTCTTGAATCAAGGTGGATTTTTCAATTGAAAGATTTTCAGCTTGTTTCATTAAGGACTGATTTTCCAATTTCAGTTCTTTGTTTTTCTTCCCTAGTTTCTTTAATTCATCAATTGAATCATAGAATGCTTCATGCAATTCTTCAAAAGTAAATTCACTAGTGGATTCAGAAGTTACCTCATTTTTGTGTGCCATCAGGCACAGGTTGGCTTGTTCTGTTGAGGTTTCCTCGTCGGAGCTTGAGTCATCACTCGCACTCCAAGTCGCCATCATTGCTTTCTTTTTGAACTTTTTGAGACCTCTCTTCAGTTGCGGACATTCGGATCTGAAATGTCCCGGCTTCTTGCACTCGTAGCATATAAGGGGTTGATCTTTCTCTTTCTCTTTGCTTTGTTCCTCTTTTGTGAACTTCTTTCTCATCCCCTGTTTCCTTTTTCTTAGAAACTTCTTAAATTTTCGGGTGATGAGTGCCATCTCTTCATCCTGTTCTTCATCTTCAGTGTCATCCGTTTCATAATCAGGCGAAGTTGTGGATTTGAGGGCAATGGTTCTTTTCTTTTTGACTTCATCCTCTTGATGTTGCTTCATGCTAAGTTCATGAGTCATCAAGGATCCAAGAAGCTCTTCCAGAGGTAGAGTGTTCAAGTCCTTTGCTTCTTGGATGGCAGTCACCTTGGCTTCCCAAGTTCTTGGCAGTGATCTGAGAATCTTCCTTACAAGCTCACTGTTAGTATAAGATTTGCCAAGACTCTTCAAACTATTAATTATATCAGTAAAATGAGTAAACATAGCAGTTATGGACTCATCATGCTCTATTTTGAACAATTCATATTTATGCACTAGCATGTTTATTTTAGTCTCTTTTACTTGATTTGTTCCCTCATGGGTTACTTCTAACCTATCCCATATTTCTTTAGCAGATGCACAAGTAGAAATGCGATTAAATTCACTTGCATCTAGTGCACAATAAAGAACATTCATGGCTTTGGTATTTAATTGTGCCGATTTCTTATCAACCTCATCCCATTCTTTCTCGGGTTTGGTTGACTCCTCACCATCTATAATCTTGGTGGGTGTGTGAGGACCGTTCATTATGATACTCCACATATCATAGTCGAGTACTTGTATGAATATCTTCATCCGAGCTTTCCAATAGGTGTAGTTAGACCCATTGAAAAGTGGAGGTCGGTTTGTAGATTGCCCCTCGGCTAGAGAAGTGCCGACAAGGGTTGCCATAGATCTTTGGCTCTTTGATTGTTAGATCAAAGAAGGGCTAGAGCACCGGGCTCTGATACCACTTGTTGCCCAGCTATGCAACCCAAGAGGGGAGGTGAATTGGGTTTCTAAAAATTTTAGGCTTAATTAATTACTTATGATGAACAAAACAAAGACTTTAATTCAATATTAATTACCAAAAGCAGGAATGCAAGGATATAATAAAGAAATAAAGAGAAACAATAAAGCACACCACAAACACAAGGATTTATAGTGGTTCGGTGCCAACCTTGCACCTACATCCACTCCCCAAGCTCCTACTTGGGAATTTCAATCCACTATACTTGTATTCAACCCGAATACAAAACGTCGGAAACTCCGACACTAGCTATCCCAAGCTAGTCTACTTATTTTCCGGGTACAAGCTAACCCAAAACACTCCGATTTCAGGTTCGGATCAACCTTTCTTTGTTTTGGAAATCCTCCAAAAATAAGAACAATTACTCACAAAGAGTAAAAAAATTTAGAGCACAAATTAATACAATAACAGCTCCTTAAATGAGCGAATATAATAATAAAAATACTTTACTCAAATGAAGAAACCCTTTTTGGATTTTCTCAAGGTGGATGAACGCTTGAATGAATGCTTGAGAAGAGGATGATCTTTGATTGAAGACTTCTTGAAGGCTTTGAAAGATCTCTTGATCAAGGTTGAAACAATAGGCTTGAAAGATCCTCTCTTTGAATGCTCTTGCTTTTCTCTTTCACAATCTCTCTTGTATATTGTGGATCCTCTCTCCTTTTTTTTTGGGTATTTCGTTGATCTCAGACTTTTTCATGTAGTTTTGGATCCTTTTGTATATAGGTTTGATCTCTCCTTTTTGATCTGCAATTTCTTTCACCATTTGAAATATTTTATAGCAATAAGAAATAAGAGAAAATAATTTAGACAGATAAAGAGCCGTTAGAGCAATTTTAGGAAGCATAAAAGGCAATTAAAACGGACAAAAAACTAGCCGTTGCTGATATTTTCCGCCGCAGGGGTCGACTCATGAGTCGACTCATGCTTCAGGAGTCGACTCATGAGTCGACTTCTGTTGCAAAGACCAGAGAATGAGTTTCTGAAAATTCTTGGCTCAAATCAGCAGGGGTCGACTCGTGAGTCGACTCATGCCTTGTGGGTCGACTCATGAGTCGACTCACAGGTCGTGCCAAGCAGAAAACTAGCGTGCCAAGAGGAATTTTTGCGTGCCAATCAGCTCATAGTGCCTTGAGTTGACTCATGAGTCGACTCATGCACTTCAAACCTTCATAACTTCAAAAATATAAGTCCGAACATAATAAATTTTCACCAATAGATTACTAATCATTTGTTCTACCAAATGATACTGTCAAATTAGGATTTTAGTAAAATTATGATTTTGCCCCTGAAGAGCATAAGGACTTTTTCAATTTAAAATTATTTGTATCCCTTCAATCTGCTTTGTAATCATCAAAATCAATCTAGGAGCAACACCATCACTGAGCTCCAGAGCCTTCTCCAACTCGATGATTTTCTGTTGTCGAGTGTCGATAATGCCGTGCTCCATGGCCAGACAACCTTCAAGCTACCCGACCCTTTCCTAAGCAGCTAGAAGCTCGGACCTCACTCGAGAAGTCTCCTCTTCGGCTTTCATCCTGGCCTATTCTACGGCCTTCTTTTGGGCCTTGACCTCACATAAGTACCTCTGAAGCATTTGTTTGATGAGGTTGAAACTGACGAGTCCCTCGTCGAGGTGGGCGACGTCATGAATCACCTACGAAGAGAAATTGAAGTAAAAAATCTCACAAGTATCGAAAAAAGAGTCTAAGTAGAGAGCTTATTTTGAAAAGATTATTGAATGAGGCAGACAGGGCCTTGTCTAGTGGTTGGGACTTGGTCTTGGACTAGTCCAATGACAGCAGTAGCATCTCCAATAGCTCCTGTGCAAGCTGCTGGTTTTGAAAGGTTGAGTCATCCCTCCAAACCTCTTAGCAAGGGTCACAAAATCTTCCTCGTATGCGGATGAGGCAGGCCCCACTTCATGCTAAGCTATCATAGATGGCACGATGGGGGAGAGAGAAACCAACCCCAACCTTGTTGGCAATGGGGTCTAGCAAATTGGAGGTGGACTCAGAGCTCCGATCAACTTTGAGGTAGTAGGAAGGGCCACACCCAATGGCTGATCGATGACTACTTTTGGGGTGTCATCAACCTCGACGAGATTGGCGCTCAAGTTCTCCATCGATCAAGAGGTCGGTGGCATCGGAAGGATCGAGAAAGTCGAAGGAGTCAGAGTCAAAGTCATCGATCTTGACTTCTTCCTTACTGAAGACTCCTCCCTCGAAGTAGCCAACTTTTTCTTCTATAGGGCCGCTCTGAGGAGTCAAGAGTTGTTGTGCTCTAATACCATTTATTGAGGGAGGAAGAAAGAAAAAAGAGAGAAAAAAATACTACAAACAAATCAAGATAACGTGGATTGACCTCAAGCCTACCTCCACGGGCATGCAAACTTCATTATAAGAGAAAAAAATTAAACAAATGCAAGAGAAATTTACCACTTAACCCTCATACAAAGATTTCTCCGAAACTTCTCTTGAAGTATCTGTGCACGATCAGAACGTCACTAGCTACCTGATGCAATAAATGGCTTATCAATTGGAGTTATATAGGCTTCAAAATCATCAAATCAGTGTTTGACTGGAATACTGGGCTCAAATCAAACGTAGAATCCTTCTAGACCGTCTGATTGTGATCGGCTCATGCATATCAGCCTCTTTGAGTCTTGATCAAATCCAAAAATCACCAAGACCATTCGATCGCGATCGACTGTGTCGTCAGCTATCTAACCGCACATTCGCATCTCAGTCGTTAGATGTGATCGGTCCACATGCGGTCGGTGAGTCGTGATAGAGCCTGTGGTCCACGATGGACCACGACACCTAGGCGGGCCTGGGCACCCGCGCATGCGGGCCATGTGCTCCGGGCCTGGCCCGCACTACCGCCAGCTTGTGCTGGCCCATGTCCCCTCTGATGGCTCATGGGCCATACCATCTCCTTTCAGACATTTTTCGTGTGTATCTTCACCATCCGAACTTCGTTTGGGCTGTTCTTGGGCTCGTTGGATTTCGTTCGTCATACTGGATCTCGTTCTAAGCTTAATATAGATTGAATCTCGAGATATTTTTTTCAATAATCTTCATCTCAACTCAATATTCGGCTTTCATCTGTCTCTGAGAGCCTGTGATTTATTTTGCCACCACATCCTGGGGCATGCCTGCTATCTCATAGATGGGCATATGTGGGAGTTGAGCTAGGCCAGTCGATCCCACCTCCATCATGGACTGTATCCACTCTAACCAAAGATCTACTTAGAGAAGTCTCCTGTGATAATAGGAATTTCACTCTGCGACGTCGCTGTTGGGTTCTAGTGATACAGCGAAATATGATTTTTAAAATTTTTACATGCATTCAACTATTAAAAATAAGTTTAACAATTAAACATGACTATTGAAATACAAAATTTTAGAAACTCCTTGATGATTACAATCAAACAATTTAAGCATGCATATTAACGAGGGATCAGAAGTCATATACCAAATATGAAGATAAGATCTGGTAATAAAAAAATCTCCACAAGACTTCAAAGTAGAAGCCCTCCAATGGTGATCTATACAGGACAGATCAAAGTCCTTCCCAATTTGATATAGTGCTGCAGCCATCTTCACAGGTTCACTGCCCATCATTTTTTGCTAGAATAGATTGCATCACTGCTTGTATGCCTTCGAATCCTCCACTAGGATCACTCTAGGAACCTTCCTTATAAGAACTCACCATCCAAATTAAATTTAGGTGTTCAACACTTGAACAATCTGAACCTTAGGACAAGCATCACATGCTTTCTAATTTTCTCTTGTCTTCCTTTCTATTTTTCTCTCCCTTTTCATATCTTTTTTTCAGATTTTTTCTATCTTTTCTTCTCATTCTCACGCCTAATCTCAGCCTAAAATGAGATGTCCCAACCTGATGTAGCACCCCCTTTAAATAGGAAATAAAGGGGCGCTACCAACTTTCAATGGACGCCAACCTTTGGCGTCTCATATTCCTCATGCGGTGATTTCAATAAATCATCACAAATAATTAGTGTGTGGGGAAGTTAAGGAGTAGAATGACTCTTCCTTCTCATAGTCCCATAATTTTAAGCATGTAAGAATTAAGAGATATGAGAGGAAAAATAAGATTGGTGCATTTACATCCCATGCGATGTCCATAGTTTCCCACAAAGAATTAATTCTTCATATAGAAGTAATTAGGTGTGGAAGAGCCTTCAGTAGAAGGACTCCTCACTTCTGTGTCAACATATCCCCAAGAGCTATCTGATGGTGCATAAAAATAAAGAAATACATGAAAAATAAAAAGAAGTTAAGAGGAGTAGATGAGAAGGACTCTTCCTTCTCACCGCTATTTATTTTGGGCATCCTATAATTTTTGCATGTGGTTTGGCATGGAGGAATTCAAGTTAGGTGAAACACTATCAAAATAAATTAGTTAATCCATCTCATGACTTATGGATTGAACTTAATCTCATTGGGTTAAGGCAATAAGTCAAGGGTTAGCACAAACATCTTCGCACTGAACCCAATTTGGAAACTTGGGTTAATTCATATGCTAGCAATTTAATTAACCCATAGGATTCATAATAAATCCAAGTAGATTAGACTAAGATCAAATTTTTATGGTGTGTGATCCATTGGGTTCCATATCTAGCCAGCAGTAAACTCAAACTCATGATCTAATCTGATTAGGTCGGCTCAAAACATCAATTAATCAGACTACTTTCTAATTAATTTTTAAATTAATTTTTTTTAATTTTTGTAAGTCTACAAGTCAAGATTGACGTCTAGCAATGTGTTATACTACCCAGAAGATATGAAATTTAGTAAAAATATCAACATTACCTTTCCATGGTGAGTTATCATGTAATTCAATCCTTCGATCACACAACATCCCAGATAGACCTTGGCATGGAATCATGTTAAGTCCAAATACCTATCTATATATATCTCGATTCGTTGATGATGACTCAGTTGATGAATCAGTAAAATTTTTTCTACTGTTCATTCCTGCTCTGACCAGTGACTCTCAGAGTCATCATCCTATGAGATCACATAGGATATTCTCTCTTCCTACAAGAAGTGACCGATTCCATATTGACTACTCATAATTTTTATGCACACTTCATCAAACTCAAAATATCCTACACACATCTCAAAATGGCTTGCTAGAAAATAAATCAAAATAAAGATCTATATACATAAGGTACCATGGTGATCTCAGATCAAAGGATCACTTGCACCACTTCCACTGGAGAACTATCTGTCGACATGCTATAAAGCTCCATCAGATGTTCTTTCTGTGAGTCAGTTCAGTGAACTCATTTTTTAATGAGCACCTACATCCTTATATTAGTGTCACTACATAAGTGATTGTGAGATCAATCACCCTCTCCATTGAGTATACATAGGATGTACCAGTCTTACCAGTATCATTGATCTCCGACTCGATGATCTAATGATTAAAAATATTTTAGATTGAGACTATCAAGATTTTAGGTCTTACTGACATGATCTCATCATGGCCTAAAATCATTGTCCTAATTTATGGAGTTTATCATAATCATAAAAATATGATATAGCTAATGATAAAACATAATATCTCATGAATAAAATAATCAATATCATGCAAATAAGCAAGAAGATAATACAAGAAAGTCTCTATCGCGTCACTCATGCGATTGACTTATAGGGTACTATTCTTTCAATCTTCACTTGCACTAAAGCCAATCGTCTTTGTACCTGATGCTCATGCAATCAAGGTGGCGAACACACTACTGCTGTAAAAAATTTAGTGAACTGATCCATTATACTGTTCTTTATATGAACTCATTTACGATCAAATCATGAATGAGGTAAAAGTGCCATAGGATGTGCGTGGGTTCCTGATGAGACCACATCCAACTCATTGATGAATCCTTTCATCAGGCGACTTGCCTTAGCAATCTTTACTCACAGTAAAAAAAATATAATTTGCTATTTAAAACTCTTCCAATTTACTGCTCCTCTAGTACTTCTCAAGTACTTTGAGAATATTTTTCATAGTTTTTAAAAGATCCTATCATGGATTTGTCTGAAATCAATGATTGTGCATAAGACATAAACCACATCAGATTTGATACTTTGAATATATGAGTAAGTAAACTTTTTTACATCTTTTCATGTTGAACCTCTTCAATATAGAATTTATGTACCTAAACTGAGACAAGCCTAACATCCACTTAGATCTATCTCTATAGATATCAAGTATATTGGATGCTACACCTATATCTTTTTCAAGAAATCTTCTATGATAAGTATGTCATTGATCGAGTGCAATATCGGGACTAGCTTCCCAATATGCTGTATGTCATCTACATACATAACCAAGAAATTAATAGGACTCTTATTTGTCTTTCTGCACACACTTGGTTCATCCATATATTGATAAAGTCAAGTATTTTGACTATCTCAAAAAATAAAAGTACTAACTCCTCGATGCCTGTTTTAATATATAAATGGATTTGCCCTCCCATTAGAGATAAATTTTCTAGATGATATGTGGTTATAGCAAGCAGAAATTTGGATAGATATTCCTGTTAGTAATCTATTGAGTCATACCCATAGGTGCTTCAACCAAAGTCCACACTTGGTTGATGTATAAGGAGTCCATTTCAGATTTCATAACTTCAAGCCATATGTCAGAGTCTCTACTCATGACTATTTCTGAATAGGTCAAGGAAACATCATTCTCAATGATGTATGGTATATTGTCATTCTCAATGACAAATCCATATCTTGAGTGGTACATTACACACTCTTACTGACCTTCGGAGAGGTGTGTGTCACGATAGTGCCTTATCAATGGGTACATCTGATCGAGGATTAACTTGTGGACACTCCACAGGTTATGATAGGATAGTTCATAGATTTTAAATTTCTCAAGTTCAATTATCCTCCTACTGTCCCCTTCTTAGATAATTTTTTTTTTTCAAAAAATGGTATATCTACTGATAAAATACCTTTTGTCCAGTAGGATGGTAGAAGTAGTATCACATACTACTCTTAGGATAATCTATAAATGCATATAAATCTGATCTAGCACAAAACTTATGTATATTAACTCTTTTCACATAAACTGGGCAACCTACCTCTTTTCTTTTCTATATCTCATATAGAGTGCTAGTAACAGATTTTGACGGTACCAAATTCAGATCATATAAAGTAATTTCTAGGGTATATCTCCAGAATGAGATAACATCTGTGAAGTATATAAAGAAATATACCATATCTTATATGGGGTGTCTATCTCTGGATCAAGATATTATTAGTCTTCGAACATCCATACGTATAAGGCCTAATAGCTCACTTGCCCCTTTTTTCATGTCCAGTAAATGAGATCTTGGTCATCTTTCTCATGAGATAAGATTTATAAGTTTTATATGATTCAAAAATTCATACAGAACAAAAAACTCTTCTTTATATTATTTGTTTATTTTTGACTTACAAAAATGGCCAAGTTGGTAATGCCAGAGATATGTGACTATCATATAATTTTTTTTTCCACATCAACATGAAGAACAATATCATTGAGTGATAGAAATATGAGACCATTATCATAAATCTATAGTCATAAAATTTATCAGAAGGAAAGTAATTTTTTCTCCATACATTAATTTCAAAATCATGCTACAATAACAAAAGAATTGAAATAATATTTCTGATAAATTTAGGCATATAACAGCAGTCTATTAGTTTCTAAACCTTGATAGAATGTTACATATATAAGTAGATTCCTTCAGCCTTAGCTTGAATGGACTATCCATCAGAGACAAAGGCATGAAGTCACCTCTTTTCAGCTTTATAGGCCCAGCAACGCTTTGCATAAGTGGGACTTATATGAGGTATCGCATATCCAGAAATCTAAAGCTGAAACACTCAATGATAAATTAGTTTGTATCATATACAAACCATTAGCAGATGCAACTTTGGTATTCTGCTACTGCTTCACACTTGCAAGATAACTTTTATAATTTTTTTTCAATACTCATCATTGCTGTAATGAAAATTGATACCCTTAGTGAAGACATTCTTTGCCTTTCTTCTCTTGGGAGATGCTAAAGAAGGAATCCAAGAGAGTTAGCAAGATCAAATCCTGGATTAACTCACCATCCATGATAATAACTTAATCGCATGATTAAGTTAATCAGGATACACTTAATAGTCATACTGTCACTCCCATCATATCTCATATGTGGTTTTTTTTCTTTATAGTATCATCTCTGATCAAATCAGAATCAGGAGAATAGGAGACTATCTTTTAAGTGAAAACTATTCTTAAGTTCTTCAACCAGTCCATAAAGTTCGATCAATTTAGAAAACATCAAATATATCATGCAGTGATAGTGAAGATGTAGATGAATATATAAAAATATAAAAGGACTACTCATGATGACATGCACAATTTAGACGAGATCTTTTATTTAATTGTGTCTTCCACTATTTTAGCGAATTTCATAACCCTTAAGTATGAAAAATGAGAAAACCTATCATCTAATTTTTTAGTGGGGTTGTGATCTCAATTTTTTATAAAAATCTTATGGATAGCACAAGAAGCTCCTATGAGTTCAAAGATAGGTAACTCTTTACCAATTGCATCTCATACAACTCTCAACATAGCTTTTGCTTCTAAAATACTTATAGCTTTGTGGATAGCACAACAAACTATAGTATTTTAGTTAAGTCATATCCTTTAATCCTATGTGGTCATATTTGAATAATACTATCCTTGAGAATAGCATAATAAGGCAGTATTACCAAAATATGCCATAAGCATCACTTAATCAACATCATATCAATCCCTATAACAAATCTTGTGGATAGCACAACAAATTCACTACAGTTTTTGACATACTCTATTGACTTAGTATGAGCTAAACACCATTAGCTTCATTATGCACCAAGATGGTATCGAATCAGTCTCCACAGCAAGCCTTGTGAATAGTACAACAAGCTTACTATGGTTCTTGATATAATACGGGCTTGGCATGAAGGAAGGTATGGGTAGTGTTCTTAACACATCACCATTATGATTAATAGAATTTAAATGAAGGACTTAGATCTCATGCACATCCAAAATATATACAAATGCATCATATGCAATTATATTTAATTCTAACTACCAGCATGTAAAAGCATATAAAGAAAATCCAATGATTATGGACTTTTGAGTAAAATCATCCGAGCCACAGGATGATAAATGGATCAAACTATAGAGTGCATCATAGATTGAACCATCTCATGGTCAATCTTAATACGCCTCTGCTCTAAATACTTGGTAGTCCAATCTTCATCTTCACGAAGACTTTTACATATGCTCCACCTTTATAAAAAATAGAAAGAAATAATTTCTATCTATTTTCAAATAAAAATTTTTTCTATAATTTTATATCAATATGCAAAAGTCCCAATCAATAGTTAGGAATATACAAAAGAAAGATACAGTTGATAATATAATATATCAGGGGCACCCAGCCCTTATTGCAATTATTGCAGATATATTTATATAATCAGCCAATATGAAATTATGCATGCATACATCCATGACATAGATGTATCATAGTCCATAATCACTCATCATATATTTTATAATAATTATAAAATATGATAACAAACTTCTCATATTATTTTAGTTATGATATCATTCATAAACATGTCAATGAAGATGTTTAAATATATGGGCATAGGATCCATTTAGGATTTTTAATTCGAATTCAACTCTTGATCCAATTTTAATTTTAAGTCAATCATTTGTCATCCTTTTGAGTTGAGTTGATCAATTCTTAGATTGATCCTAATCTAATTAGGTTAGCTAAGATCCGATCAATCATGACTCATGTCCTAATCAAGTTAGGTTAATGATAATTTGATCAAACTTAATTAAATATAATTTCTAATCAAATTAAAAATATGAATTTGATTTAATCTATAATCATAAATTTTAATCACATTAGATCAATAAATTATAGTTAAAATAAATCCATCGACAAAAAACCTAATCCATGTCTTGGAACATCCTTTTCATGATCAAAATTTTTGACTCCACACATACCTAGGGCAATAATCATAATGGAAGATTGATAATGATGAATACCCAATTACATGGTGGTCGGCCCTCGAAACTTGGGTGAATGCATCATATGCAAGAATCTTAAGTCTTGACAATGTACATCCAATATATCATTTCAAGGCTTTACACATCACATACACTGGATCTACTATTTCATAGAAATTCAGATCATAGGATCTAACTTAAACTTATCTCACAAGTCTAAAGACCACGAAATCTCATATCCAAGTTTGATCATGGACTGATAACATTTATCCTTAACAAAGAATACATCAAAAATATCAATTAAACATCATTCAAAAAATCTGATTTTGACATAATATAAACTAGATCTAATTCATATCACAATAATAACATGATGTTTGATTGAATCAATCAAGGATGGCTCTGATACTACTGTTGGATTTCGATGACGTAGCGGAATATGATTTTCAAAATTTTTACATGCATTCAACTATTGAAAATAAATTTAACAATTAAACATGACTACCAGAATATAAAACCCTATAAACTCCTTGATGATTACAATCAAATAATTTAAGCATGCATATTAACGAGGGATATATCAGAAGTCATATACCAAATATGAAGATGAGGATCTGGTAATAAAAGGATCTCCATAAGACTCCAAAGTAGAAGCCCTCAAATGGTAATCCACACAGGATAGATCAGGATACTTTCCAATTTAATGTAGTGCTGCAGCCATCTTCACAAGTTTACTGCCGATCGTTCTTCGCAAGAACAGATTACACCATACTTGTATATTTTCGAATCATTCACTAGGATCACTCTAGTTAAAATCATTCCTTACAAGACCTCACCACCCAAATCAGATTTAGATGTTCAACACTTGAACAACCTAAACTTTAGGACAAGCATCACATGCTTTTCAATTTCCTCTTGCCTTCCATTCTATTTTTATCTTCCTTTTTCATATCTTTTTTATAGATTTTTTCTATCTTTTTTCTCTCATTCTCATGCCTAATCTCAGCCTAAAATGGGATGTCCCAACCTGATATAGCACTCTCTTTAAATAGAAAATAAAGGGGCGCTACCTACTTCCAATGGATGCCAACTTTGGCGTCCCATATTCCTCATGCAGTGATTTCCATAAATCACCACAAATAATTAACGTGTGGAGAAGTTAAGGAGCAGAAGGACTCTTCCTTGTCATAGTTTCATAATTTTAGGCATGTAAGAATTAAGAGGTATGGAAGGAAAAATAAGATTGGCGCATTTACATTCCACGTGATGTCCCATAGTTTTCCATAAAGAATTAATTCTTCATATGGAAGTAATTGGGTATGGAAGAGCCTTCATGTAGAAGAACTCCTTCACTTCTATGCCAATATATCCTCAAGAGCCATCTGATGGTGCGTGAAAATAAAGGAATGCATAAAAAATAAAAAGGAGTTAAGAGGAGTGGATGAGAAGGACTCTTCCTTCTCACTGCTATTTATTTTGGGCGTCCCATAATTTTTGCATGTGGTTTGGTATGGAGGATTTCAAGATTAGGTGAAACACTATCAAAATAAATTAGTTAAGCCATCTCATGACTTAAGGATTGAACCTAATTTTATTGGGTTAAGACAACAAGTCAAGAGTTAGCATAAATACCTTTACATTGAACCCAATTTAGGAACTTAGATTAATTTATGTGCTAGCAATTTAATTAACCTATAAGATTTACAATAAATCTAAGTAGATTAGATCAAGATCAAATTCTTATTGTGTATGACTCATTGGGTTCCATATCTAGCCAGCAGTAGACTCAAACTCATGACCTAATCCGATTAGGTTAACCAAAAGGCATCAATTAATCAGAACACTTTCTAATTAATTTTTAAATTAAACTCTTTTAATTTTGTAAGTCTACAAGTAAAGATTGATATGTAGCAATGTGTCATGACTACCCAGAAGACATAAAATTTGATGAAAATATCAAAATTATCCTTCCGTGGTGAGTTACTGTGTAATTCAATCCTTCGATTACACAACATCCCATACAGGCCATGGACATAGAGTCATGTCAAGCTCAGATACCTATCCATATGTATCTCGATCCGTTGATGATGACTTAATTGATGAATCAGTAGAAATTTTTTTTACTATTCATCTCTGTTCTGATCAGAGACTCTCAGAGTCATCATCCTATAAGATCATATAGGATATTTTCTCCTTCTACAAAGAGTGACCGATTCCATATTGATCACTCACAACCTTCATGCACACTTCACTAAATTTAGAATATCTCACACACATCTCAAAATGGCATGTTAGGTAATAAACCAAAGTAAGGATCCATATACACAAGATACTATGATGATCTCAGATCAAAGGATCACTTACACCACTCTCACTGAAGAACCATCTATCGACATGCTGTAAGGCTCCATCAGATATTCTCTCTGTGGATCAGTTTAGTGAACTCATTCTCTAATGAGCACCTACATCCTTGTATTAGTGTCACTACACAAGTGATGTGAGATCAATCCTCCTCTCCATTGAGCATACATAGGATGTACTAGTCTTACCGGTATCATCAATCTCTGACTCGATGATTCAATGATTGAGAATATTTTAGATTGGAGCTATCAAGATTTTAGATCTCACTGACATGATCTTATCATAGTCCTAAAATTATTGACCTAATCTATGAGGTTTATTATAATCATAAAAATATGATGCAGCAAATCATAAAATATAATATCTCATGAATAAAATAACTAATGTCATACAAATAAGCAGGAAGATAACACAAGAAAGTTCCTATCGTATTATCCATGCGATTGGCTTGTAGGATACTATTCTTTCAGTCGCCTCTCGTCCTCCTGAGTCTCCCATCTCGTATCCACTGGAGCTCCACCTCGTACTGGGCTCCCCTTGGCTCCTAAAGCTTCACCTCATACCGGACTCCCCTTGGCTCCTAAAGCTTCACCTCATATCGGGCTCTCCATCAGGTAGTAATATCCTCTCATTCTCTTTTTTCTTTCCAAAATTATCCTATCGTCATGCATAATCTTCAGGATTCCATCGTCAGGTACCCACCTGTAGCAGTTTGAATCCAGTCTACTTAGTAAGATAAGATTTTATCTGAAATTGGGTATGTATCAGACTTCATCCAATCTTCTCACTGCATCATCATATGTTCTCCAGCTGACCATCTCGATGCCTCTGATCGTATAGCTCGATCCATCCGATAGATGAACAGTATCCTCATTGTTCTCTAGGGGAGTAATATCCTCTCATCCTCTTTTTTCTTTCCAAAATTATCCTATCGTCGTGCATAATCTTCAGGATTCCATCGTCAGCTACCCACCTGTAGCAGTTTGAATCCAGTCTGCTCAGTAAGATAAGATTTTATCTGAAATTGGATATGTATCAGACCTCATCCAATCTTCTCACTGCATCATCATATGTTCTTCAGCTAACCATCTCGATGCCTCTGATCGCATAGCTCGATCCATCCGATAGATGAATAGTACCCTCATTATTCTCTAGGGAGTCAAATAGATCCTTTCTACAACATACATGATGGGTGCATACAAAATCTAAAATTCACTATTAAAAAGAAGTGGATATCTCATCAGATATCAACAGGACATCATTCTCTGACTCACTACTAGCCGTTGCTATAGTAGTTCTCGTTCGATTCCTAAGTTGAAAAAAATTTCTGACACAATGTCCTAACTCATCACATCGATAGCACCTGGTCTTGCTGGGGTCCTTCATCTTAGATCTGAATCATCCTCCTCATGATCCTCTGCCACTTCGTCTGCTGCCACCTGCTCCTCCAAAAACCACCAAAACGGAGCTACTGTCATCTGAGCTTGAAGCCTGGTTCTCCTGCCTGAGAACCTTATTTTGATGAATCATCACAGTGACCTTGTCCATCTTGATGGTGCTCTTTTTCACTAAAAGAGCAGTTATCAAGGACTCAAACGAAGAAAAAAGCAACACTAGTAAGACCAACGTCCTGGTCTTCTCCTCAACCTTCTCATCTATACTGAGAAGATCGATGAAAATCTATTGAAAGTAGCTGAGATGCTCCTGTATACTCTATTCTTCGTCCATCCATAGTTAGTAGGACTACCTTCAGAGTAAGAGAGTATTGGTGAGGGACTTCGTCATGTACAACTTCTCGAGCTTCAACCACAGTACTGTCGGAGAAGTCTCATCAAGTACATGAATCACTATCTCATCTATCAGGTACAGATGGATGGTACTCACCATCTATATTCATAGCCGCTCCCAGATTTTTTTTCTATGATGGTCGGCTTCTTCTCATACAAAAGAGCATTGATCAACTCATCTTGGATGAGTAGGTCCTTCACCCTCGCTTATCATAAGGAGAAATTACTCTTTCTATCAAATTGATTGATCTTCATCTTGATTATGCTTGTCTTCTTCATCTTCAATCTCGATCACCACTATCTCTGTCTGGATCATCTGGTACCACTTGCTCACAGTAACTAGACTCTGATACCAATTATTGTGCTCTAATATCACTTGTTGAGGGAGGAAAAAAAGAAAAAGAGAGAAAAACATCACAAATAAATTAAAATAATATGGATTGACTTCAAACCTACCTCCACAGTGTGTGCAAGCTTCACTATAAGAGAAAGAAAATCAAACAAATACAAAAAAAACTTACCACTCAACCTTGTACAAAGATCTCTCAATAAGAAGTTCCAAAATTCTTAAAAAAGCTCTCTGAAATATCTTTTGAAGTCTCTCTGCACGATCAGAACGTCACCAGCTATCTGATGCAATAAACGACTCATCAATCGGAGCTATATAAGCTCTAAAATCATCAAAACAATATTTGATTAGGATACTGGGCTCAAATCAAATCCTAGAATCTTTCTGGACTGTCCAATCGCGATCGACTCACTCCAGAGCCATCGGATCACACATATCAGCCTCACTGAGTCCTGATTAAATCTTAACATCTTTTAGATCATTCGATTGCGACCAGCTACATTGCCAGCTGTCTGATTGCGCATTCACATCTCAGTCGTCGGATGTGATCAGTTCATGTGCGGTTGTGAGCTGCGATAGAGCACGCGGTCAATAGTGGACCGTGACACCCAAGCGGGCTTGGGCGCCCGTGCGTGCGGGCCACGTGCATGCCTGGGCCGGCCCATGGCGCTGTTGGGCTGGCCCACATCGCCGTCGGCCTGTGTCGGCCCGTGGGCCGTACCATCTCCTCTAGTATTTTTTTCGCACATGTCTTCGCCATCCGGACTCCGTTTGGGGTGTTCGTGGGTTAGTTGGATTTTGTTCATCATCCTGAACCTCATTCTGGACTTAATATTGATCGAATCTCGAGATATTTTTTTCAACAAGAGTGGCCTCATTGTCGCAAGATCGAAAAGAAAGTTTAGTGCAAAGGTTAGATAAAATCATGAAATCTATAAAGTAAAGGACTCGGACATATCCTGACGAAGATCCGAACTAAGATCGATGTCGTAAAGCATCTGCTCAATCACAAGTTCACTCAGCTTCAGCACCTCGACATCTAGTAGCTTATTATAGTCCTCCTCATCCTAGGAAGAACCAACTTCTCCTTATTAGGAGAAAGCTGAGGATCACCTTAGATCCAGCTAAAGCCTTAGGGCTGATCTGATGAAACAAAAAAAAATGACTTTTCCAGCTATGGACAGAAGAAGGGAGACTGGTAATAAACTTATATCCATACTGAGGACTGAGATACCACCATCCTTTTTTATAAGGGTGCTTCTTTAGAGCAAACAATGCTTTAAAGAGTAAAGTCCTCGATTGGATGTCGAGCCAGTCGTACAAGACAATGAAAATGACGATCATTCGAATAGAGTTTGGAGTAATCTGGATCGGAAGGACTTCAAAGAAATCAAAAATGTTAAAAGCAAAAGAATAGATCGAAGGAGAGATGAAGTCCAGCTCGAAAAGTCTCCTCATAAATTATGACTTGACCCTCTGGAGCATTGGAGATGCGATCTTCTTGGCTCGAGATTCAAGTCAGAAAGAGGAAGGAATGGAATATAAAGACCAAAACCTTCCAAAATTGGCCTAGGTGATGGATGACTCTTCACTCTCAGGATCAAAGAAGTCCCTGAATCCCTGCACGAGACTTTCCAATCCACATGATTTGGAACTTCGATGCTCGGGCAAGGAGGCGGCCTTGGTAGTGGTCCGAGGATTGTCCTCAAATTTGGTTTAGGGAGGAGGCAGCCGAGAACCCCGGCCACCTCGATGACTTTCATCCCTACCCTCTCTTCCAAAAGACATGTTTAAAGTAGTTGAAAGACTGAAAGAAGATTAACGAAAGGAAAAAATTGACCAAACAACTAAAATTGGAGAGGAAAGGGAGGGAGGGATCAATCGAAAAAGGAAGGAGACTCGACTGAAAAATCCCTATTGGAGCCAGAAAAGATGATGACGTGGGCGGGAGCGAAGATCCTCCAGCGAACTGAGAGCATGAGTGATGAAAAGAACTGATGGCTGAAGCAATAAAAATGGAGGAAGAACATGCCTATTTATACTATATGCCAATGGTTCATATTGGAGCTCCAGCCCATTAGATTTTGGCCACAGCGCAGATTAGGGTCATCTGAATAGATGACTCTTCATTGCACCACCGTCTTGATCTGGCCACGTTGATCAATTCGAATGAAACAGCATCAGACCAATCAATATCAAGCATGTGGCGACTTGTGATTGGCTAGTCCGTAACCGCCGGTTCCTACCTTTCAAAGATGAAATAATACTCTGCCTCAAGCCACCCATCTCTTATAAAAGTGATGGGACATACGAAGCATTGAATCTCCCCAATAATTAAGGCATGATTCACGAAGTGACACATCAAATTGGTGCTGAAATTCATGAAATGATCCATCGATTTGGTTGCAGAAACTATGAGGTATTGTGATGATTCACTTGAAATTCTTACAACTCGGACTCATTAGATTGGACAAGAATGAGGAAGCTTTCTAGGACTACTACTTTCTTCGTCCGAAGTAAATATCTCGAGCTTAGAAGTGGGGGCAAATATTATGGGGTTATACCATCTTGATCTTTATCCTCAAAAATCTACATCAGACATGCTCATCAACCACCACCCGATGAGTAGAAGTGAACCATGACAAGCATCACCAGATGTCTTGCTCTTCCTACATAGATATGAATTTAGATGCTGTGTGTATCGTCTGGATGTCCTGCTCTTTCTGTGAGAGATCTCCGATCGTTGTAGTCTTAACTTAGATTCCCTGGAGTCGGGAGAAAGCGAATGATCCCATCAGATTCAATCCCTAGACAAAGTCTTCGGCCAACCACTGACAACTACATAGTACTACTCTTGACCCTTTGGTCAGACTTAAGTCGACAACTTTAGAAAACCTTTGGACGTTGAGCTATTATAAGGAGAACGTAGGCCAACCCTATGCCCTTAAATATCAGACGGTTTTAACAAAGCTCTTGATGGTTACGACAAAGCGTGGTGCATGATTTAATACCATTAATCACCTATGACTCATCGCAAACTAGGATTCTTTGCTACAATTACCGATTATTGAGGTAATATATCTCTCATCTCCTATATAAAAAGGGACTATAGAGGATCCTTCGGCAAGCTTTTCTAGACTCAGAGTCTACTCTTTTACTAGAATTCTCTCTCGTTGTTCTCAAAGCTCCGATTAATTTAAGCATCAGATAATCTTCTATCGAAAAATTTTCGATGATCAAATTTTTCTTACAGATCTCAAGAATGTCCGATCTTTCTCGGATCACTACTGACCATTGAGTTCCTCCTTGGGTCGAAATATTGTGGTAATAAGTTAAGTAAAACAGCTTTCCTTGGCAGGTATATATGCACGTAAAATTGCTTTTTCCTTCTATCATTATTTGTTATATTTTTAAATTTTGGAAGAAAGTGAGAGAATACCGTGATATGTAATGTGGTCCATTCCGACTTCCTCTACCTTTGTGGTGACGTTGATTTGAGCAACATTGACTTTTGGATTCATTAATTTACTGTGTGCTAGAAAATGTGGTTGCGTGCAGGCCTCATCCCATGAGGGTTAAAAAAGCAAAAAAGTACTCCTTAACGGGCATGCATGTAATTTTATTTTTTTGTTCTATTATTATTTGTTATACTTTTAACATTCTGGAAGAAAGTGGAGATGATATTGTGATCTGCACTTTGCTCCATTCAAACCTCCTCTATCATTTATGATGATGTTGATTTGAGAAATATATACCCTTGAATTCATTTACTTTATGTGCCACAATAAACGGCTGCATGTCAAAATCTTTAATTATATTGCCGATCAACTTTGAGATAACTCTTGTTGCTTGCAATTAATTAGAACATTAAAAATTATGATGGATCTATTGTACCTATTCAAACCATCCCTATCACATCGTATGAGGAAGGCATCATTCCGAAATAAATATTATCAAATATAAATTATAGATTACTTATTTATGGTTTTTTTTCTTTTGTTTAATATTTATGCTTATAAGTTTGAGAGTTACGATGTGATTTTTTTTTTAATTATTTTTGTTACCATTGACTGTGATTTTTTTTGCTGCTCGGTTTAGATTTATTGTGTGAATTCTAGCATAATTTTAACTAAATTTGTACGTATCATCTTTCAAAAAAAAATATCATAAATTCTTTGATCTATGAATCATAGGCTCTAGGATCATGCTGGTGATCTATGCAATAGATTCCTCAGGCTGAGTAGGGCATGCATTTCCAAATAGCTGGATCCTAATCAAGCTTGAACTCAGAGCCATGTATTTGTCTCATTGAGTTCAAATTTGAAAATTTCAATAAGCAAAATTAGCCCATGGTTGGCACCATATTTTTTTAATATTTAATATTATTTTTAAAATTTTAAATTATTTTTCATAATTTATAAAAAGATTGAGATCTTGATTTTTTTATTTTTTTATTTAAAGAAATATAAAATTTGATTTGTTAATACACACCACCGTCGCTGTAGCCATCAAATATTGCTATCATCATCTCTATCTACCGTCGCTACTATTTTAATTTTGTACAAAAAAAATTGACTATACTAAATAAATATGCACTTTTATAATTATAAACAATAAATAGAAAAAATATTTTTTATTTTTATAATAAGAAAAAAAGAAATTGGTGACAAAATCAACTTTGGCAGCTTGTGGCATATTTCATACATCAATCTGAACCACATGGCGCTCTTGTAGCTGATGTTGTTGGAATCTGGACCCATGTTTCCTGAAAAATTTATTACTTATACTGTGCACATGTCATGACTGTTGGATTCGAATTTTATCTTTCACACGAAAGAATAATTTATTTATTTTTATAATATGTATCATTGGATCGTATAATAATTATGCACGTGCAGATAAATGAAAGAGAGCATTTGAAGTGCGAGGTGTCTAATCTATCGGTTGATGTAAAAAGATCAGGCATTCTTTAATGTGAAAGTTATGATCCTAAGCTTGACTACGAATCCATGCACGCGGCCAACCATAATTGATGATTTTCCACACGTGATGCAGTGTAGACAATAAATTCTCCCGAGAAATGGATGGTTAGTGTTGCGCCACCTTTGTTAAAGGCACGTAGGATCCCAACGTACCTTCAGTGCGAAAGCATGTGCGCGCCTCGCTGCCCGTCAAATATAATTGGTGCAGTTAGTACGCAAAGTAATCACGGATCTGTGGCCCGTAGCATTTCTTCATGAGGTCTCTTTGAACCAATAGTAGCCAAACTAGGAACATTTCTATCTATATTATTTAGATTTCCCACACGGATACTAACCAACTACCAGTCTGCTTTCTTCTCTTATTTCTTCTCTAGTTCCTCACGATGATTTGCAGTTATTTAGTAAATGGGGCATGGCAAAATTTTATCTCCTATGATTTATGAAATGAGAGCTGTTGAACCAAAAAGAGACAAGAACATGCCCTTGAGATTTATGCATATATTTTTTTTTCTTTTTTGAGAACTATGGTTAATGTGGAAATTGTTATTCTTTTGATGGTTTGTTTCTAATGTCTATATACAACATTCTAATGAAAAAATAATTATTAATTTAAGTGAGAGCTTCTAATGCTCTTCTCAACAGTCAAGAAAAGAAGGATCTTTGTTTCGAAAGCCAACTTTACATGAGATATATATCTTCTTTCATCTTCTCATCTTTTTTTTTTTTTTAAAAATTAATAATTAAAATAAAATATTATTTTTTTAAATAAAAAAAAGAATAGATATGTACTTAAGATTTTTATTATTATATGATCTGAGACAGAAAAGATGTTCGCAATCTTATCCTGCACGTATTGAGTCAATCCATGATTTTCGGACGGCAATAAAGCAATCTTATTATTATTCAAAAATTTATCAATAATTTTTTAAAAAAAATCAATAAGATCATGCATCATTTAGTATATATTTTTTAAAAAAAATTAAAACCACTGAAGTTCACCTTGCTCCTTTTCATGTGCATACATCAAATGTTAGTCTAAAAGACCAAGACGTAGGTTCCTTCGACACTGGGTCGAAGTTAGAAGAAAAAACGAGTAAGGGACGGAAAAAAAAAAAAAAAAAGAGGATGATTGGACAAGGAGTACAATTGGATTATTCTAATAATAATATCTGTACGCTGAAGCAGTAAACTGGGAATCTTTGGAAGCTCCACTTGAGTCGTTAAAACACGGGGATACTTGCAATTATTGGACTCATTGGAAATCCACGTGCCATCGATTTCACTGCAGTAAACTTCTCTCGATTTTTACAAATACAAAAAGAAAAAACTTCTCCCGATCAAATATACTTGGACGGAAGTATCCAAACAAACAAATTTTTGGATTCCAATCTGACAAGTTCACAAAATTCTATTCAAAGTGGTCCCCAGGTTTTTTTTTTTTTTTTTTTTTTTTTTCTTGGGCGGCTAAATTACGCTATCTCTGAACAAATGTAGCCAGCGAAGTTAATATATAAAAAGTTCAGGAAAATATGCTGGTGAGATGAACTGAAGTCCAAGGTACTCCAACCAATCATTATTTTGAAATCTCTTTCTAAATTTATATTGGCAGTCCTCGATCTTGTGGTAGCGCATATGAGAGGTTCCCGAGCCTCTCTGAGTTGTCATGAGGAGGAACCATCCGGTTTTTATACAACCCAAATTTGCAACAAATTGTTGCAATTGGCATTTGTGAGAGGTTCTGATAAAAATGATTGAAGGTCAGCATCACTTTGTTTAATAGTATGAATTAATCCTTTCTAAATTGGACATAGTTTAGAGTTGCTTGACCAAAAAGATTTGCAAAGAGATGTGAGCATTCAAAGTTGGTAAATCCCTTACTACTTGTGCTGAAAACTTGAGTCAAAATCTTGCTTGTGTTTTTGTTGAATGCAAAAATCTCACTTTTGTTATATTTGAAAGATTCATGATAATTGAGATGGAATTACTCTCTATTTTGTCCTAATTACCTATGAAATTTTCTTGCAAGAAAGAAATAATATATAATTGAAATTTTTAACCAGGTTATTTGGGACTCATTACATCCTTCAATTTTTTTGGTGAATCAGCTGCTTTTACAAAGCTCTTGTGCATTTGCATTTCCTTGCATCATTTATTACAATTTTCCTTAAATATCTTGGTAACACTACTTACACCGATTCCCTTAGCTACATAATTTGCCATATAGTCAGCGGCACTGTATGCCTCTTAATAGATATGCCTATTCACAAAATTGATATTCGATTGGAGTGTCTAAATATCCATCAATAAGAGGTACTAACATCCAAGCACTTTTTCCTATTGTCAATTAATGATATAATTTCTTAGAATCCCCCTGCATGATCAGATTGTTGACTGTAGAACAGCAATAGTATACACCAATCCTTCTCATGTGGTTTTCAATTCGACCACAGTACTATTGTATCATAAAGTACTATCCCACTTGTTGGCATAAAAAAAAATTTGATTCTAATGATAATCCTACTCCATCATGATCTCTTTTATTATACACACTGCTATCAAATTTAATCTTGAGAAAACTGATCAGTGGTGACTCCCAAATGAAGTTACCAAATAGGTCACATTGCAATACTAGAATCCTGGATTTCGCCGGCTAACAAAAATCCCTCTATATTCCAGGCCCTAGTGAATCTGAGGCTTGGAGTGAAGCTCTTATTATAGTGATCAGCGGACTACTCTTAACCTAATTCTCAATTAGTCTGAGACTGTGTTTGGTCCCACTCCTCCCCCCCCCCTCTCTCTCTCTCTCTTCTTTTTTTGTGGTGGGGGGAGGGGAGGGGGAAGGGAGGAGAGGATGGGAATACCTTTCTTAATTGGTGGGTCCAACTCCAGATTCATATACCCTTATTTCTACGTGACATCATCTCTTTGGACAGTGTCCTTTTGTCCTTTATCTCATCATGGCTTACAACAATATATGTAAATTAATGATATTTTATTAATATAAAGAATGATGGAAGGACCTTTCTTCCTCCAATTGTTGCTCAAAAAAAAGTCCAGTTTCATACAGTGAAGGCCAAATCAAATTAAATATGCAAATCATGGGCCCCATTTCACCTATAATCACTTGGTGGGTCATTATTATGATAGGATTGTGATAAAATCAGATCATGTTAAGACCATAAGATTAATAAGGTGCTTTGATAATTACATTAGTTGAGTTGTCTATTAAAGCAAACTCTGGTGTTTGGACTCCATAGTAGCTCAACTCTAATTTTTCAATTTTTTCTCAGCTTACATGGACTCTCTTACTTGAATGTGGCCCACCACAACACCTTGGCTTCTCCATCTTATGGAGAAAATTAAACAAAGGCCTCCCAATCCCATCAACTCCCAAATCTTGGCTCTACTTCTTTTCCCGTCTCTCTCATCCCTTTTCTTGGAATGCAGGTGCATGTGCTAATTAAGTACTAGTTTTGTTAAGTATAGCTTCTACATGGTAACATGATTTCCTATAGTTTATAATACGAACAACTACACCTCCAGTCTAGAAATACTATGCTATATATAGGAGGAGAATATAATATTTTTAGTTGGATTGTCTCTGATGCATACTAAAATATTTTTAGGAACACTGTTTGTCAAACGTTTTAAAAGATTGAATACGTTTGTTGCCAAAAGAAAAAAAAAAAAAAGATTGAATACCTTAGCTGAGCAGCTAAGGCCACCCTAGGCAGGTGTCAAAAACCAAAGATGGTCCATAAACAATGATTCCGAAAAATTAATAAGCATAGTAACAACTATAAAAATAATATATATATGTCCTATCAAATAAGAGATAGCAACTCATATGTTGTAACATCATATATTAATTTAAGAGCGATTCTCATCTTCCATAATCTAATGTGATGCACAATATTTTAGAGGCCACCTAAACTGTCAAGGTGGCAAGTTTTTTGCCTTTTTAAAATCATGATTTTTGCTTCCTGATGGATCTGGAATTACAAAAACATGATAGAATCCAGTGTACGTAATTTTAATAAATGCCTCATGTCGCCCTTGTTTACTATGACCTGTGAGTTTACTGATGGCTATGTTGGCCATGGTTTTGTTCCGAAAGGTCTACTTTTTTGGCCTCATGTGCATATGTACTTGCAGAAAAAAAAAACTATTAAAAATACTGACAGAAAGAGGCAACGGATCGGATACGATCATGTTGGTCAATATTCATATCTATCCTATAATTAAAATTTTTATATTATATCCATCAGTATCCATTTGAATCGGATGGATTATAAAATAATTGTAACTTTGAAAGATGAATTTAAATTAAGCTAATATGAATCAGATTCGACATAAGACATATCATTACCCATAATGAGCCGAACCCATTTCGGATATTGTTTCTAGAAACTATACTATCCTGGATATTAATTGGATCGGATAAAATCATCCATTTGAGCCTGATCAGGCCGAATATACTGTGATCGGCTAAATTTGTCATCTATAGACAGTGGTTATAATTACTATATAGATAGGGTTATAGCCCGGTGTTTCACTTTTTTCCTTTTTAATTTCTGTGAGGAGATTTTGAACCTTGGGAGGTGCCTTCTTAGTATTTGGAAAGGATACTTCTTTCATCACTTTCAGCCAGAAGAATAATTCTTTCATCATTTCTATGAAATAGTCGGTGTCATTCCCACCTATATTCTTTCTCTCTCTCTCTGTTTTTTTCTTGCTAAGGTATATTTTCTTTCTTGGTGGAAAAGAACTGAAAAAGACTATAGCTGACATTAATTCATTGAGATAATGATAGAAAAGTAAAACAATTAAATCTCTAATCATAGACAGCCTAGGTAACAATCTAGCAACACCTTGGTCCCCCTTGCACATGCTGTCAACACAATCCTGTTCTTGTTCTTAAACATATACAGTAGGGAGGCGAGAGAGAAGCAACGAGAAGCAGAAACGAATGGATGATATCGAGCATGATGGTTGTCACATTTCTACGTACTGCAACATGTACCTCATGTTCCTTTCTCCGGTATATGTACGTACATTACTGCATGCGAGTGAGGAAAAGCTAAACTGAACAATCTCCAACCTTGGAGGAAATTTCTCCAGCTGGAATATATCTCATGTCTACCGTGCAGTTTAGAATGGAACAAGGACTTTGCCCACTACTTCAGCTAACTTGTGACATTTATGCTGCATACTAAGAGGGCCATTTCTACATAAAAGATTTTATTTTTATGGTCAGAAACAACATTTGATAGCTTATTACACCCTTTTCATTGACCTTTCTAACACAGATGCTCTCCCCCCCATAAAACTCTCTCTCTCTCTCTCTCTCTCTCTCTCTCTCTCTAGGTCCATGGAAACCATTCTTCTGAATCAAGAAAAGGATCTGAAGACATGAGATGACTTGTGAAGTTGGGCTCAAAGCAATCCAGCCCTGTCCAATCCATTAGTGCATCATCAAAAGACATGGTCCAGCTAATGCTATCTCCTTCTTGCATTGTACTGTTACCACTTTGATTTCCATCGGCCATAGCATGGAAGAAACCATCACTCAAAGGACCGTTGAGAGAGTGATAGCTCTGAGGAGTATCAAGGAAACTTTGAGACTCCTTGGTTGCCAATTCAAGATGTGGTTGGTTGTTGGGAGGGGATGGCAAGCATTGGTCATGAAGAAAGAAGGCCTTGGTGCACCTCCTGGCCTTGGTTCGCACCACAGTTACACTGGTTGTGGCGTTTGGGTCCGTTAATGGTGGCTCAGGCATGGACTTGGTTTGCTTGTGCTTCGATTTGGATTTTTGATCGGTTGGCTGGCCGAGCACCTTCTTGTGTAATGTTGTGTTCCAGTAGTTCTTGATTTCATTATCTGTTCGCCCTGGCAATCTTCCTGCAATTAGAGACCATCTATGGCCCCCATTTAAACAAAAGAAAAAGATTCTTCAGAGGGAGGGGAAAAAAAGGAACAATCAAACCTTTTCAAAATACAATAAAATTAAAACACCATGCATCTTAGCGCAATTATGGTCATAGCTCCTCTCTTAACTTGGCTGTTCTGTAAATATCTTAGACTAACCAAAAAAAAAAAAAAAGTTGAGGCTAAGATGCTCTTTAGAGTTAGATGTTTGGTGGATAGAAATTTTCTATTTTAGGAGGAAGATGGGAAGGATCAGCAGATTCATTTCGTCAAAGTTGTGGACTGAGAGAGAACGTATAGGACTCGCAAACAAAAGGAAACTAAAATCAAAAGCACGGATATTGAAAGAAAACTCCAAATTTTCAAATTCCATAATGATTTTGAGGATGAAATAAATATTTAGAGAGAGATTCTTTCTTTTAAGCAAAGGATCGATCACTTTCTACCTGATATGACTATATCAAGTGGTGCAATGGTTTTTAAGTATTTCTCATGTCCTGTAAATTCTAGGAACTTTGAAGGTTTCCATGGTCCATGTAGAGGAGATTTTGAGGTAGGTGGTGGGAGACTATGACCTGTTTCCGAGGAGCTTATGGAGTATGATGATCAGCTTTTCCTCCTCCTCGGTTATGTTCCCCCGCTTAATGTTAGGCCTCAAATAGTTGAGCCATCGGAGGCGGCAACTCTTCCCGCATCTCTTCAAACCTGCAAACCGTTGTATCTGAATGTCATGAGATGCTTGCCATTGAAGAGAGAGGAAGCTTAGGCAGTAACATTTTTAGGTATCTCATAATGTGGGTGTTTGTTGGTATGTAAGGTTGGTCAGTATTTCACCAGCTCTTATGGGGAGGTTCCTCCAATTGCCTTCTCCATGAGCCTTGATGTACGACACAAGGATCTGGTCTTCAGAAGCAGTCCATGCCCCTTTGTTAAGCCCCTCCTTTATACAGCATGGCTTCCTCCCCATTCTCTCTCTCTCTCTCTCTCTCTCTCTCTCTAGCTAGCTATATGTGCATTATTCCTTGTGAAGGGAACATCGAATCCTTCATGGGAATTTATAGTAGCGGGGCCTTGCTTGGTTTGTTTGCTTTTGGTGTGAGGGGAGGGGGTGCTTGAACGTTAGATGGCAAGGAGATAGAAAAGAAAAGGGAAAAAAAAATCGCAAACGCCAAGAAGTTTATTATTTAATTATACTTTTGTTTTAATGAGCTGGTCCATATTAACTTGGGTTTAGCTTTAGCCTTAAGATACAAAGTTTTGTTTTCATATTGGTTTCCTACTAGCACAAGCAACATGATGCTCTTCTACTTGGGGCAGCATGTGGCTTGTATTTTTTTCTTCTCTTAGAGCGTGAGACGTCTTTTCTTTTCTTTGGGATATAATATTTTTTTAGTAAATTTGTTTTATTTTTTTCTAACTTTTTTTTCAATACTTTCTTCTTATTTTTTTGTGTTTATTCCAATATCTTAAACTAGTATGTTTGATTTACTCCAGCTAGCATACTGTTTTGTATAATATCAGAGAGAGAGAGATTTTGAGATTGATGTTTCATATTTTTATGGTTTTATCTAATTTTAGAGCCACAAGCCTTAAGATTGGTGGCTTGTATGAGCTCATAGCTCGGCATCGTTGAAAAGCTAGCTTTAGTAATTTGCTATGTGATGGTAGAAGCATGTGGATACTTATTTTGGTGATTCAAAGGTAAATCATCATAGCTCTATCATCTCCTTATTATGATCTATATGTCCGACTTTATTAATATCAATATGGTTGCTTTTACTACTACATTTGTCTCTATAAGTTGAACAACGTATGCTATTCAATTTAGAAGTCTATTATAAATTTTATTTGATGGAACAAGATTTATAGGATATCTTAGAAGAATCAGAAATAATATCAACAAAAAGATCTTAATGATGAGGTTGCAAGAACAAAGTTGATTATGAAATCTAAGAAGGTGATATGGATTCTCCAAGTTGCAATAGATAGGGAGAATTATTTCTATATTTAGAAAATTGAGGAGTCGAGAAAAGCATGGGACATTCTTGCACTATTTACCCAAGTTCCAGCAAGATGAGACATCTTAAATAAAAGTTATCTAAAGAATAGGTTTTGGTTTCAGGCTTCCTTGAAAATTCAAAAAAAAAAAAAAGGTTCCAGATGAAAATTTGAACTAAGAGGAGCTTAATTAATTACATACTAGATCAAATTTGGACCACTCGGAGCATGACAAAGTTGTTTACCTTAAGGATAGGCCTAGAAGAAAATTGGAGTAGGAACCTAATCATATAGATGTTGTATCAAGTTTAGAAGAGATTTTAAGCCATCTAAAATTGAAATTGTCCAAGAAGAGTTACAGGACTCTATAGTTGATCTAATTATAGAAATTCATACCGAGGATCTATCACTATATATAAGAAGTAAGATAAACAAGAAACTAGTTGATAGGTACAAAGATAGGGATTATTCTTCTTTGGTTCATTGTTATGTTCTTACTATTGTCCATCAGCTAGAGTCCAAAAGGCATTGGTGTTTGGGAGGATGCGATGAAACAAGAGATTTTATCTCTTAAGAAAAATGAGACATGGGATTTAATTCCTTTATGTAGTGGTATTTCTTCTCTTTCTTATAAGTGGGTTTATAAGGTGAAAAAGAAGAGCAGTGGCTGTATTGAATGCTGCAAAGGTAGGCTTGCAAAAAGGAAATTCTCTTATATGTATAAATTTGATTTTCATAAGACCTCTAACCTAATTGCAAGATTAATTACAATTAAAGTGCTTATTTCCTTAGCAGTTGGCAGTAGTTGGATTTTAAGGCCGATAGATGTAAAGAGTACATTTTTATATGTTGATCTTAATAAGAATATTTATATATTATATCTCTTGGCTTTGTTAACTCTTCTTATCCTAATTTTATTTATAAACTTAAGAAGGCTTTATATGGTCTGAAGCAAGTAACTAGAATATGGTATGATAAAATTACAAAGTATTCTTATTTTATGGCTATTCTCTTTTTTCTACAAATTCTAGTTTATTTGTAAGGCACATTAGCAAAAGTATAGTATTTGTTTGCCTTCATATTGATGATTTAATTGGTATTGGTGATAATGTTAATAAGGTCCACAGCATTCATGCACAACTATCTATATGGTTTGAGATAAAAGAATTTGGTGAATTAAGATATTTTTTTAGTAACTGATAAGTGGTATATTTTTACATTTATTGAAGGTATTTTTGATAATTTATGGTGCTAACATCTTCTTAAAAACTCTAATTTCATAAATTTATTGAATTTTTTTAAAAAATAAGTAATTTTGAAAAAAATATGAAATTAGATATATTTATAAAAAATAGATGTTAATTTAATTGAGCAATTTAAACACCAAAATGAAGAAAAATTTTTGAAGAATTTAATGTATATTTTTTTCAATTTTTCAGATAAAAATCGAAGCAAAAACGAAACTATAATACTCTAAAAAATAAAGAAAATAGCCTTCAATATACGGTGGACCGGTCGGTCGGTTTACAGAGCTAGGGCACGGTCTACAGAAAACTTCACGCGGTCCACAGGCACAGCTCACAGTGAGAGAAAGATTCTGGACGCGATCTAACGGTTGAAATTCTTCCCGACCCATATCCGACGGTCAGCATTCATTGTCGATTTATAAAAAGAGATTTTTGCGCGATCCAGTAGCTCAGAAGTGATCCATCAAGTGATCGGACGGTTGAGAATGCTTCCGACTGTGTTAAAGATTTAAATTATGCGATCCAACGGCCAAAACTTCATCAAAACCTAGATCCAATGGCTGACATTCGATGCGACTTTGATAAGGATTAAAACTATGATTTTTGATCAGATCTGAGCTATTCAAGCTCCATCCGACGGTCAGAAATATTTCTAAGGAGATTAATATGATTTCTAAGGGTTTTAGGACTCCTTTTCTTATCAAAAAATTATGAAAAATTCATCTATAAATAGGAGGTCTGGGAATAAGTTTTGTGAGCAGAAAAATTCAGTAGAAAGTGTAAAAAAAAATAAAAAAAAATAAAATAACTTTAGGGACCTAAAGAAAAGAAGGAGAGAAGTCAGTATATCTACGGAGTACGACGGAAGTGGAGAGATTATCAACCATCTTTCCGACGAGGCTTGGCTGATCAACTTCAGATCCTTGTTATAGTTTTATTTTTATTTTATTTTATTATTTTTTTTAAATTTTTTATACTTGAATTTCAATTTCAATTAATACAAAATTTAATTTTCTGCACTTTAAATTCCTGTCTTTTATTTTTTGCAGGTAGATGCTAGGATCTAATTAGGAGATCTTAATACCAATTTATTTTTATACTTTTTAAATTTTTATTATATATTTTTATTACAAGTAGATGCTAAATCTAGTTAGTAGATCTTAGTACCCGATTTATTTTTCGTACTTTTAATTTTTATTTTTTGACTTAAATTGCTTTCTCCAAAATTTTATTTTCTTTTTGTAAAATCAAAGATTTCAAATCAAAATCCTGCCTTCTCTGTGGATTCGACCCGATTCACTATTTTCTACATATTTTTAATTTTTATTGAAGTCAAAATTTGATTGATAATCACGGTGTCCTAACGACAGCATCTTGACCCTATCAATTTTTTGCACCGTTGCCGGGGAAGGCATCAATTTTAATGTTAGATTTTTTTGATTTTCTTGTAAATTTAACTTACTAACTTTTTTATTTTTTTTAATCCTTGTGTAGAAAAAAAAATCAAAAATTCAAAAAAAAAGAAAAATAGAAAGCTTCCAAGTTGGTGAGATCAATCCTAACCCTAGCCTTAACTTTTTTTTAGTATTAATTATTATTTTTTTTAATTAACCTAAAATTTATCTACATAAACCTAATAAAAATTGCATGACAAGAGTAGAAACTTAATTTTTAGGAGCATTCATCATTGTAGATTTATTTTTGGTGATCGCTGGAGATAAGGTAAGCTTTCAAGTTTTATTAGTTTCATGCATCTAATTTAGTTGCATAGAACCTCTTGTTTGAAATTGATTGTGCATATTCATCTCAAATCAATTTAAGGGCAACACCCATAATAAGATAAGATGGAGATTTCATCACCCTTCCTTGGCCCAAAAACAACCAACCAGCATCCCACATTAACCCTAGCCTAACTAAAATCAAGTAGACATGGGCCCCTAGTATTAATCGAGTTCAGTTCTGAGTATTGTGGTCAAGTCAAGTACAAAGTAAGTCCGGACTCACTCCTGAAATCGATGTCTAAGACTAGAGATTATAAAGGCTCAGCCTAAGTGGATTTATGGTTATTTAATTGGTTCCATTAGCTTATCTGGCCAATTTAATTGGTGTTTAAGGCAAGCAACAGGGGGACCCCCACGATCCCACCTCTTACCTGGTTAGTTGAAGAAAGTGAAAATAAACCCAATTTGTATCTAGACTAAGCCACTCTACATCGAACTGTTAGGTCCAAGAAATCCATAGGTGTCTAGGTTTAATTGTTTGCTAACTTGATTGTAATTAACACTAAACCACAACTAATTCTTTCCACCTTACGTATCTAGGTCTTGGACTTTTTCTTTCTTCTCTCTCCTTTTTCTCTTAAAAAAAAAATATGAAATAAAAATAAAACTTGAATCATACATTAGGATTTGCACTGGTATTTGCAAGGTAGAAGATCTCTCTATCCTGACCTAGTTAAATCCAATCCTGAGATTGAACGGTTGATTCATATTAAACCTGAAAATCAGATGGCTGGAGATCCTAGAGAACTACCTAGGCAGATGAAGAAATATTTTATTCCTTCCACCTATAACCCATCGACTTGTATCCACTTACCTGATATCCCTGCAAGCCACTATGAGATCAAGTCGACCACAATCCAGATGCTTTCGTCTTTCTATGGGAATACTAATGAAGATCCTTATAAGCATCTGGATGAATTCTTAGAAATTTATTCTACGGTGAAAATTCAAAATTTTACTGATGATGCACTTAGATTGACCTTATTCTCCTTCTCACTTAAAGACAAAGCCAAGTACTGGCTTAGTACAATAGGGAGACCAATCCAAATTTGGGCTGAAATGCAGCACAAGTTTCTTAAGAAATTCTATCCCATAGGACGAACCAACACTATGAGGTGAGCCATCACTGGATTTGCTCAGCTTCTAGGAGAACAAATTCATGAATCATGGGAGAGACTTAAGGAACTTCTTAAAAAATGCCATACCATGGTCTATTTAAGTGGCAAATTATTCAAGTTTTTTATGAGGGTTTAGGTGACCAATACAGACAGATGGTAGATGCATCTTGTGGGGGTGCATTCATGGATAAAATGAGGATGAAGCCTACACTTTATTTGAAACTTTGAGTAAAATTCAATCAATCATGCTTTATTATCCTCCTACGAAAGATCAATCCCTCACCAAAAGCGGGCAAGAATTTTTGAGATAAAGCAAATAGACTCTAGTTCTAAGGCCGATCTGAACCTAATAGCCCAAAGATTAGATAAAGTCGACCTTCTTGCTCAGAAATTTGATCAGTTCCTAGATTAGATCAACAATCTCCTGCACAATACACACCACCACCTAATTATCAGGAGATTTGTTCTATCTGTGCTAGTCCGGCCCATCATGTGAGTGAATGTCCAATGACTGCACAGTTTTCATCTTTCATCCAAGAACAAGTTCAAGCTGCTCAAAGTTACTCTAATTCTGTCAATGACCCATTCTTAAATGCATATAACCAAGATTGGAGAAACCATCCTAATTTTTCTTAGAGACCCCAACAGACTCAGACCTAAATTCTTCATTTGTAAAATTTTCAAAGTAGGCCCCAATATCAAAACTATGCTTGTAATAGTGGTCAGCCTAGTCAGCTTACTCAGTCATCTTATTACAATCAACCATTGTACCTACCTTCTCAATAGACCAATCTAGCCAACGATAGATTTAGCCAACTTCAACAAATGATCATGACCCAACAGCAATCCCTCATCAAGTTAGAAGCACAAATAGATCAATTAACTGAGTCTACTATGAGGAGAGAACTAGGTCAATTGCCAAACGAACCAATATCGAATTTTAAAAATGATCCACCCATCCACCAACTATCTGAACCAAGTCATCAATCCAATATCCCACTTAAGAATCCTCAATTTGAAATTGATATAGTAATCTCTGAGCTTACAAGAGATAAAATTCTTAAGGACTCATACCAAGATCAGGTGAGTGAGGCTAGTACTGATGCTAGCCGAAATGTAAAAGAACATGTTAGTATTAAGACTAATCCGATAGAAGAACCTGAGCTCAAAATTGATACTGAGAAGATAGCAGATGAGTTACCTGAGATATATTCACCAAAAGTTTCATTTGCTTTAGCTTTAGAAATCGATTCTTCTTCTTTAGAATCACCATCCCTTCCAGAATTGAAATTGTCCTTGATCACATCTGAATATATATGTTTAAAATTAAGTGACATCCTTCCAATATCCATTGTGTCGAACTCAACTCCTAACCTAAAAACTCAATTCATTAGCATTTTAGAAGAACAAATAGAAGAAATTCTTGATAAACAAAGGTCTGTGAATGAGTTTGTGAATTATCTTACTACAATTAAAAATGAAGATGTGAAATACTTTTTAAAAATTGATAATAAAATATTAAAATTTATCAAAGGCCATCTTCTTGAGATTGGCAATCTAAAATCATTGGAATTTATCAATCCAATATTCGACACGGGATAGGTGAGAGAATTAGCATGGTCTGGCTGAAGACGGTAAACTTAGCGCTTCCTGGGAGGCAATCCAGTTTTCAAGTTTTCAATTTTTACTTTTGCCTTTGCTTTCTTTTGTATTTTGTTTAGGATAATCTGGTCTTGCTTTGTGTCTTTTATAGGGATTTGAAAATAATCTTGACTAAGTTGGGGGGAGAATCAGCTTTGAAAAGACTTATGGATCAGATAATATCTCTCCTTTTCTTTCTCTTTACATGCACCCTTCATTTTTTCTGCTCTATTGAGGACAATATCGATTAAGTTAGAGAGGGAGAATAAAAAAAATTTTAAGTCCTCAAGTAAGTTAGTATTTAGTATTTAAGCATTTGATTATACTTAAGAATCAAGTTAAACCAAGCATTTTTAAAAAGAAAATTGATGTACAGATCAGAGAGTTTGTGAGATATTGAGGGATCAAGTATTAAAAAAACTCAATAAAGAGTTAAGTTTAGAACTTAAATAATTTTTTTTGAGTATTTCTAAATCTTTCTATCAGCATCAAAGAAGAGTTTACTTCTTATGGGCTTGTGTAAAGTAACTATATATTTCTTCATATATTTAAATTTTTTTTTTAAGTACTTCATGCTGAGTAACCGGGCCTCTTTACCTAAGCAAGCATTGAGTTTCACATCAAAATGTATGAAGAGCAAAGAAGCTTTGTTGTAAAGCTAGTTTTAACTCGTAGCTTGTTTGATTCGGGCAAATAGGTTCGAGGAATATTTTATACCTAGTGCCTTAAAGCCATCTGGTTTGGGAGTCATTGACTGAAAACTGGCTACATGGGTCAAACAGAAAGCTTAAGGGGTTAAGACACTCAATAGCAGTACAATGTTTAAAAAAAAAGTTAATTAATAAATGAAGGACAAAAGTAACAATATACTTGTCCATGCGAAGGTGAATGATTTGGAGATAAAGGTAGTGATAATTTAAAAAAGTTCAGAAAATATTTAGTGTTCTTAGTTTAACTCTCATATTGACTAGTATTAATACCTCAATGACATATCTCATTTACACTCTACTGAATATCAGTGGCCCTTTTGAAAAATTATTTGATAAAATTTGAGATTTTAAGTTAAAAGGTACTTGATTCTAAATTTTTTCTTTACTCGAGGACGAGTAAAGTTCAAGTTGGAGAGTGTGATAAGTGGTATATTTTTATATTTATTGAAGATATTTTTGATAATTTATAGTGCTAACATCTTCTTAAAAACTCTAATTTCATGAATTTATTGAATTTTTTAAAAAATAAGTAATTTAAAAAAAAATATGAAATTAGATATATTTATAAAAAAATAGATGTTAATTTAATTGAGCAATTTAAACACCAAAATAATTTTTTTTAAAGAAATTTAATGTATATTTTTTTTAATTTTTCAGATAAAAATCAGAGCGAAAACAGAACTAAAATATCTTAAAAAATAAAGAAAATAGCCTTCGATGTACGGTGGACCGATCGGTCGATCCACAGAGCCAGGGTGCGATCCATAGAAAACTTCACGCGGTCCACAGGCGTGGCTCATAGCGAAAAAAAAATTCTGGGTGTGATCCAACGGTTGAAATTCATCCCAACCCATATCCGATGGTCAGCATCCATTGTCGGTTTATAAAGAGAAATTTTTGCACGATCCGACGGCCCAGAAGCGATCCATCAAATTATCGGATGGTTGAGAACGCTCCCGACTATGTTAAGAATTTAAATTATGTGATCCGACGGTCAGAACTTCATCAGAACCCAGATCCAACGGCTGACATTCGATCTGACTTTGATAAGGATTAAAACTATGATTTTTGATCAGATCTGAGCTATTCAAGCTCCATCCGACGGCCAGAAATATTCTTAAGGGGATTAATATAATTTCTAAGGATTTTAGGACTCCTTTTCCTACCAAAAAATTATGAAAAATTTATCTATAAATAGAAAATCCGAGAATAAACTTTGTGAGCAAAAAAATTCAATAGAAAGTGTAGAAAAAAATAAAAAAAATAAAATAACTTTAGAGATCCAAGAAAAAGAAGGAGAGAAGTCGGTTCGCTCTACGGAGTATGATAGAAGATGGAGAGGTCATTAACCATCTTTCCGACGAGACTTGGTTGATCAACTTCAGATCTTTATTACAGTTTTATTTTTATTTTATTTTATTATTCTTTTTAAATTTTTTATACTTGAATTTTAATTTCAATTAATACAAAATTTATTTTTCTACACTTTAAATTGCTGTCTTTTATTTTTTGCATGTAGATGCTAGGATCTAATTAGTAGATCTTAGTACCAATTTATTTTTATACTTTTTAAATTTTTATTATTTATTTTTATTGCAAGTAGATGCTAGGATCTAGTTAGTAGATCTTAGTACCCGATTTATTTTTCATACTTTTAATTTTTATTTTTTGACTTAAATTATTTTCTCCAAAATTTTATTTTTTTTTATAAAATCAAAGATTTCAAATCAAAATCCTGCCTTCTCTGTGGATTCGATCCGACTCACTACTTTCTGCATATTTTTAATTTTTATTGAAGTCAAAATTTGATTGATAATCACGATGTCCTGACGACAGCATCGCGATCGTATCAGTAGCTAAGCTTAAGGATAGTTAATTCATTTGTCACATAAAATATGCTCTTGATTTATTGAATAAGTATGGATTGGTTAATTGCAAGCATATGTGGATGCAAATTGAATCAAATATAAAGTTGAGCAAGGAGCAAGGCAAATTTCTTGATGATTCTTCTATGTATAGATAGGTTGTGGACTATTTGATATATTTGATTATCATGATATTAGATATTTTTTATGCTATTCCTATTGTTAGTCGATATATGTAACATCCTCAGTGGCTACATCCTGATACAACTTTATGGATCTGGAGGTATATTGCTAATATTATTGATTATTATATTTTATGTGTGCATAATTAATTCTTCAGTCAAGTTAGTGGGTTCTAAAGATATTATGTTCATACCTAAAAAAAAAAATATAGATTATGTTGGTGATATGGACACATCTAAGTCTACCAGTTATTTCTTAGTACATTAAGAGACAACTTACTATTACATTATCTCCTACAGAGATAGAGCAACATGCCACCGTGATGGCAGTTCAAAATCAACTTAGAACATAAGGTTGCTTAGTGATTTAGATCAGGATATTGAGTTATTATTTTCTTTTATATTATGATAATGAGAGTGTTATCCGATTGGCAAGGAATTTTATGTTTCATAAAATTAAAGACAAAATACATCGAGGTTCATGATTACTTCATTAGGGAGGAAACTGTTGATGAAGAAGTTGATTTGTTTTCAATTTCTACAAGGGACTAATGCTTAGATAGCTTAAAGATTTTTATAGCAAGCTTGGCATTGTTTGCATGGAGTTTGCAACGAGAAGCATTGGAATTATCGTGGCCTCCAAAAAATATATTATTTAATTAAAAATTATTTAATTAATTTTTATGTGCTAATCAAATAAACTTAGATTGAGTCTTGGTGTCATAGCCCAAAACCAAGTCCAGTCCAGCAGACCCAAGCCCCCCCCCCAAAAAAAAAAAAAAAAACAGAGGAATCAAACCGGGAAGAAGACTCCCGATAGGAGTCTTCTTCTCCGACGAGACCCGAGTGAGATCGGAATCCTAGGACCCCTCGGAGTCCTAGGGTTCTCTATAAGAAGGCTTCCCCTTTCCCTTGAAGCCGATCATCGGTCCTTTTCCCCTCTTTTCCTCTCCGATTTTCTTGAATTAGAGCCGCGGATCCTTGCTTCGTTGTCACCGTAATTGCCCGCCGGTGGGGTCACCGGAGGCCGAGGTGAGTCTTCCTCTTCTTCCCCTCTTCCTTCCCCTTCCTCCCGTGCCCTTGTGCGCGGCTGCCGGCGACGGAAGTCACCGATTTTCGGTATGAAAAAGGGACCTCTGTTTTGGTCCCTTTTTTTCGTGAATTTTTCGGTGCCGACGATCGCAATCGATCGCCGGCCATGCTCCTCCGTGACCGGGGGAGTGGCCCCCCTCTGCCGCCGGCCTCCGCCGCGGCGGTCATGGCCTGAACGGCCCGACATAAGGAGGAGACTGTCGTCCCCTGTTCGGCCTGGAAGGAGCCGAGAGAAGAAGAAGAAAAGAGAAGAAGAAGAAAAAAAGAAAAGAAAAAGAAGAAAAAGAAAAGAGAAAGAAGAAAAAGAAAAAAAAAGAAAAGGAAAGAAAAAGAAGAAAAAGAAGAAAAAGAGAAAAAGAAAAGAAAAGAAAAGAAAAAAATAAAAATAAAAATAAAAATAAATAAATAAATAAATAAATAAATAAATAAAATAAATATATATAATATATATATATAGATGAATAAATAAATAAATGAAAAAAATGAATGAGAGAGAGTTTCTCTCTCTTCTCTCTCTTCTTTCAGTCTGAACCCTTATTTTCTCTCTCTAGAATTGGACTCTCTCTCTGTACTTTCTCTCTCTAGAATTTTCTCTCTCTAGATTGTTTCTCTCTCTGAATTTTTCTCTCTCTAAAGTTATTCCTCTAGGATTAGTGTAGTGGAAGGCTTCATCTGATGATTTTGATCGAGTTTAGGAAAGAGTCTGATTTTAAGTGAGGTTTTGATTTGGGATCTGTTTAGATTGAATTTTGAATTAAAATTAATGTAAAAATATAATTTTGAATAATAGGCACGGAAGAATCTCCTAGAAGTTAGTTGATCTGTTCATTCAGTGCTCCGTGAAAGGAAGTAATGAATCATCTTCTCGAGATATTCCATATTTAATCTGAAAATAAATAATTATTCTCTGAAATTATGCATGATTTATGAAATTATGTTTTGAAAGAAAAGTGCTTTTGAAATATTATGGTATGTCGATTTATGCACATGTTCAGTGAAAAATTATGATATATTATGGTACAAAGTGTTTTAATACAGATCGGATTTATGCTCTCAGCCTAACTATGTTTCAGTGAGCCCCGCCAATGGAGATTATACGTTGGTACTCAGTGGACCCTGCCAGTGGGGGTTGTGTGCTGGTGTTTGTGGACCCTGCCAGTGGGGGTTGTGCGCTGGTATTTGTGGACTCTGCCAGTGGGGGTTGTGCACTGGTATTCTGTGGACCCGGCCAATGGGGGTTAAACGTTGGTCATAGTCAAGGCTGCTGAGTTACGAGTATTTTTGAATCGAATCGGATTTATGATTATATTATATGTGAATATTTGAAAATATATGATTTGTATTAAATCAACATGAAATATACTCTTATGTTTATTTGCAACATTATTCTTGAAAATTTGATAATATCTGAATTATCTAGTTGAGATATTTGTTACTTACTGGGCTGTCTAGCTCATTATCTTTCTTTCTATTTTTCAGATTCAGATAATTAATTTCGAGCGTGGAAAAAAATATTGGGACAGAACTTTTAGCGGCGAGATTTAGCATTGTCAACTTCATTGAATTTAGATATATTATTTTATTTTTAGTAAAATTTTATTGGATGTAAGACATTTGATTTAAATTACTTGAATCAAAGTTGAATAATAATTATTTGAATTTATTCCGCTGTGATGCATTGATATCGTGATGAGATGTCTTGCATGCTTATGGAGAGAGTTCTTCATGAGTATGCGGTGGTTGTCGCAACCCTCGATTCACAATTTCAGATTGAAAGCGTGATATTTGGACTCAATATATAAAATTTTGTCTTTTAATAGATGTTGGTTTCCTTCATTTACGTGGGAATGGAACAAGGAGCATGAGACTTTTTTGGTTTTTCTGTTAGCATGAGGCACCTTTTGTTTTGAATGGGCGACGTCTTCATAGTGAGGCATCTTCGCGATGTACCCCCCCTTTTTTTTTTTTTCATTTTTAGTACGAGGCCTTTGTCATCGTTGATAGTCTGAGGCATTATTAAAGTTGAGATGCCAAATTTAAGGAGAGAGATTCTTGAGTCAATTTTTTTGGCTCATAATATTTTTTTGAAATAAATTTGTTTGACTGTTTATTTAAATTTTCTTCGGGTATCTTCTTATTTGCTTATATATATTCTAAATCTTGAGCCGATACATCCAATATATTGCAAATAACATACCATTCTATATGGCATCCTATTTTATACTAACACTAATTTTCACAGGGTATACATAGATAAATTGGAAAATAATTTTCATGGCAAAAAAATAGACTAGCTCCAAAGAGTCATGAGAATTAGCTTTGGTCACTCATGGCCTATATTTGATAATTTTCAATTGATTGAGATCTATTTTTAGCTATGCTCCTACAAGGTCAAACCTAGCAAGATATATCTTATGCCCATATATTTCAGTAAAATAGAAAATACTTCGGGACTAAGATAAAAATAGTTTGGATATTATCGGTCTGGTTCCATTTATATATTCAAATTAATATAAATATGAATAAAAATTAAAAGATTCGACTAATATTTATATCCACATATATATTCGTTAAAGAAAAATAGATATGGATAGATAATTATCTGATCCGTATTTAAATATCCGAATCAATATATAACCTTATATAATTTTATATAGTATTTATTAATTTTTTAAAAAAATATAACTATATAAAAATATTATTAATTTAATTTATCATTTATTTAATAATATTTTTGATTTTATAATTATAAAATTTAATTATTTAAGTTATATTTTTAATTATATCTATATTTTTAATATTTAAATTATATCTGTGATCATGTGAAACTGGACCACGATCATGATTTATTTAAAATTAATATAGATGTAAATTTTTATATTTGAATAATATTTATATTTATATTTATATTTATTTTTTAATAAATGTATGTTTGGATACGTGGGTATGGGGTCCGTGTCCAACTGGCTTCAGCCTGTGTTCAGGACACTAGTCGTGTGCACGAAGTTCTAAGATGAATTGTTTTGGTCCCCATCCTGTCAACTCAGCAATCAAAGCTACTACACCCGCCGTAAAGACCATCCCCATTAATGCCACGTAGAATTTAATATTTTGCATGTGCGCAAACAGGGGTGCAACAGCGGCGCGCTCCACCCCCTTAAGAAAAAAAAAGAAGGACGTTATGTAACGAGGAAAAAAAAAAAAAGGACGTTGCCCTATTAATGCCCTGCTACTTTGCCACGTGACTTTGTTCCAATTTTGAAAGACATGAATGTACCCATTCTTTACCCGTTCTTATTTTTTCTTTTTTTTTTTGACTTTTGATCGAAAAAAAAAAAAAAAAGACGTGACAGTCCGTCGGAGACTAAGATGTATCCACCGACTCTGTCAGATCTCTTAAATTTTAATTTTATAAACGTGTAGAATAGTATGAATATCCGTTTGTATCAAAAAAAAAAAAAAAAAAATCCACCCAATCTTACTTAGAGAATGAATGATGAATAAATTATTTTGAAAAAGATAAAGAGTATGCAAATAAAATTCAGAAAAAAAATGAGACCCAGAAATCATATTGCCTGCACAAAAATAATATAAATCCCTGTTTAGCATATCTTCTATCCGCCACCCATTTAACTAATAGCAGCTAAAGTTGTCTTATTTTTTTGTTTTTGGAGATACCAAGTATTTTGGACCACACGTCTCCATCACGTCTGCATTTAAGATCTTTACGATGCACAATATCTCACAGACCAATGGATAATTTTACGTTCCCATGTTTTAGAAAGTTCTATCGTCAGGAAAAGTCGGTGTGCAGGAGGTGGGGGCTGGAGGTGGCAGAAGGTGGGGAAGTAATCTGAGGATCAAAAAAAAAAAAAATTTTTTTTTTCAGCTTTTTGCTGTAAGTGTCAAAAATTTAAATTTTTTTATAGATAAATAATATAAAAAAATTGATTAATTTTTTTATTAATTAATTTATCTGTATTTCATATTTTTTTAGACAAATAAATTATTTTTTTATGAACAATATTTGAAAAAAAATTATCTTATCCATCCAGAAAGTAGATAAGTCATTTTTTCATTAATCAAAAAAATATTATTTTTATTTATTCTTAATATACCATTAATCCTATAATATAATATATAATACTATCTTATATATAATATAATAATATTTTATTATTTTAATATAATATATTATAATCGTAATATAATTTATAGTATAATATCTTATTTTATTATTATAATATAACATCATATATTATTATAATAAAATATAATATAGTGTAATAATATGTTATTTTAATATATATTAATATTATATACTATATTAAAAATATATTTTATTTTATATTATATATAATATAATTTATTATATTATATTATATTATATATATAATATATTAGTTATATTCATGAATATATATTATATAATATTATATATTATAACATACAAAATATAATATATTATAATATAATATATATATTATATTATTATATATTATAATATTTATATAATAAAGGATATTAAAAAAATATAGATAGATTTTAGCAACTTATTCAAGAAACTAATAATGCAAAAGAATATAGATAATATTTTTTGAGCTATTTTTAATATATAAAAAATATAAAAAATATTTTTCTATCTATATTTTGTTTGAAAAATATTTATCTAAAAAATATAAATTCATGAATAAATTTTTTATTTCGAAAGGATAGATCCTTAATGAAAGTATATTTAATGTCAAAGTGTATCGAAAAAAATTAAAAAGGACAAGTCAAACAAGCGAGGGCATTATGAAAATCGAATTAGTGAATAATCTTAGCACCACATAAGAAAAAAAAGAAAAAAAATAATCTTTAAGAATCTTAGAGAGCAAAACATCGATGTAAAAAAATATTGGAAGAACAAAGATATATATCCACTACTTTAAATCTCTTTTTTATTTTATCTTTTTAAAAAACTGTAAATTTAATAATTAGTATCAACTTAAAATAATTTTTGAAATACAAACACGTGCGCTTCCATGGATGGAAACTGTGATGTTGGAAGGGACCATCCTCTCCATGGATCAGAACTACGATTCGTCATCTTTTTGCGTAGGGAAGCTTTCAATGGCACTCAAATCCAAATGACGAATGCTGATCACATGCATGTTTCTTGGTTCTCAAGCCAAAATTCTGTGCTTCATATTGATCACCAATCCTTCCAATAAAAAAAGTATGAAAAGAAATTGCCTTTTTTAGATTTAGGAGGTTTGCTCACCTTCGGAAGGATAGCGTTTTCTAGTTTCCTCCATTAATAACTCTTTTTAAAAGTCTGACTATTTGGATGGTTGGCCACAGATTTAAATTATCAAACTATCATATGGTTCAATAACATCACTTTTGAATTTTATCTTGCAATAGTTACACGAGAAATTTTTTATGCATCGTAGGGGTATAAAAAATCCGACGTAGAGCGCATCATTTTACATTACAAGAAATTAAGATATTAGCGACGGTATTTTTACCATCGCTAATATATCTATTAGTGATGATATTACGACGACAATAATTCGTCGCTAATAATTATTTTACTGATGATTATTAGAAATGACATTTTTACTATCCTAATATTATTTTACGATGGCGTAAATGGTATTAGTGATGGCATCACCGTTGCTAATAATCATTAGCAACGGTATTATTAGAGACGACAATAGCTGTCGCAAAAAAAATTATTTATTAAAATTATTAGAGATGGTGAAAAAATATTAGCGATGGTAATTCCATCTCTAATAATAATTAGCGATGGCACAATTAGCGACTGCATTCGCCGTCGCAAAAAATATTTTTTTTTATTTATTAAAATTATTAGCGACGGTGAAAAGATATTACCGACGGAACTGCGTCTCTAATAATCATTACTACGCACTATTAGCGACGTATTCGCCATTGTCAAAAATAAAAGAATTTTTTTTATTATTAAAATTATTAGCGATGGTAGGAAGAGTATTAACGATGGGCTTGGTAGGAAGACGCCATCGCTAATACTCAATGCAGCATATAATTTTTTTTTATTTTTTTAATATATATAATTTTTAAATTTAAAATTCATCTTCATTATTATTATTAAATATTATTATTAGAGTATCGTCATAAAAAATATTTCGATTCAGTAGTCCTAGCTATATCGATCAATAAACTTTGATTGCGACGATCATGAACGATCGTATGATGATCTGATAGATATAGACAACTGATGGATCCGAAATCTTGCAAAGATGATCTTAGTAATATTTGTAACATAATATCAAAATTTTATTTCAATCGGATATCATTATCATTATCAATTTAGATGAGATGATTTGGACCGTTAAATAAAAAATAATGATCAAAAGGCTAAACAACATCCAATTATAAGATGATTTTTTAGATAAATGATCTTTGCTACTATTTTGATCATTTGTACGGTGGTGATCATAAAATTCAAAATACAAGTATATGAACAATCCAAAACTATATATCTCTTGATACTTATTTTTAAAATCTTTAAGTAATTATATTTGTACTTTTGTAAGATCTGTTTAACGTAGTGGTTCATGTATGTGCAGTTTAGATTTTATGATCACCACTATATAAACGATTAAAGTAGTAGCAAAGATCATTTATTTAAAAAATTACCTTAATAGGATGCCGTTTGACCTTTTGATCACTCATTTTTATTTAACGGTTGAAATTATTTCGTACTAAATTGACTATGATAATGATGTCTGATTAAAGTAAAATTTTGATAGTATGCTATAAATATCACCAAGATTATCTTTATAAATTTTTAGACCTATCGATGGTCTCTATCTATCAGATCATCATGCGGTCGTTCGTGACTGTTATAATCGAATTTTACTGATTGATATAGTTAGAGTTGTCGGATTGAGGCGATTTTTTATGATGATGCTCTAACGATAATTATTTAGATAATGAATGGTAAGATAAATTTTAAATTTAAAATTATACCATATTCGACATTTATGAAAGTGTGGAGAGGTTATTAGCGACGATTTTTTGACGGCAATGTTGCTATCACTAATACAGCTATTAGCGACCAAAAATCTTTTTAGCGACAGCTGATCCCATCACTAATAAAAAGCATTATTAGCAACGGCGTTAGTGACAGTATTAGCGACGGCTAAGTTATTAGCGACGGAGGTCATGTCGTCTCTAATAATTTTCAAAAAATTATTTTAAAAATTGATAAAAATATTAGTGATAGATTTTATTTTTAGTGATGAAAATTTTCGTCGCTAATACCGTCATCGACGGTATTAGCGACGATAAATTTACCATCGCTAATAATCTTTTATAAAATCAAATATTTTTCCCTCTCGCTCATTCTCTCTCATTTCCCCCTCTTCAGTGTCCTCACCCCCCCAACCCCCCTCTTCGACGTCCCACAGCCACACGGCCCTGCCGGCCCCATCCCCACACAAGCTCGACCTGAGCCGACTTTGCCGATTCTACGTCCCTGCACCGCTGCCCCCATGGCCCCACCTCGCCGCCCCAACGCCCTGCCGCCTCCAACCTGTGGCCCCGCCGCCACCCCCACGCCCCCATCTTGTGGCCCGGCTCTGTCGGCCCCGAGCCCACACCCCGACCCCATGGCTCCACCCCAATGTGGCAAAAAAAAAAAAAAAAAAAAAAAAGTCTATAGTGGTTGGAAAGTCTCCGCATGTGTCTCTTGACCATTGTTAAACAATAAAAAATTTAAAGCGGTAAAAATTAATAGTGCAACAAGAGCATCAAATTGGAGCTTCAATGAGGCTATAGTGTATATAGATGTCTGCAATGAGTCCACCATTGTCATCTCCAAGTCAAGAGTCTCCATCCCATCACTCCAAACGTCTCTTTCACCCAATCAAGCATCCAAGAAATTTCCAAAGGAGAGAAGAAGTAGGTAATGGAAGAAAGGACAAGATCAGCTTCCACGAATGCACTTGCCATTTGAATATGTTCAAAGAATCCATCTGTCTTCCACAGTCCGTGCAGATGTTTTTTCGGTCCTACGTCAGTTGTATGCCAGAAAGATTTTGTACACATATAGAATTGAGACATCTAAATTATACCTTCCGACTAGTATTATTTTTCAGTGAGATTTTGGGTTGTTGCATGCTCTCTTTTTTCAAAGGATAGAGTTATTTCAACCATTCCTGAAGCCTACGTGAAAGTGCCTCCCTTTGTCTTAAAACAACCACTGCCTCCATCTAGCTAGCATCCTCCCCTCTGACTAACATTCCTGACTGCCACGCACGAGTCATCAACTTCTTTATCAATTTATCTGTAGAATATGTTCTTGCTGTTGAAAGTGATATCATCTTGGAAGGAAAAGAGATCGAGTCATTAATTCATTGACAAGGGGAAAATGACAGCGGATCAATAATTATTATAATACGTACTTTTGCAAAGCTTGCGGCCAAGAAAGATATATAATGAACCGAAATAGCTTGCTTAATTAGTTTAGCTATGTACATAAGTTTTCTAAGTCAAATTGGTTCGCTATCTTGTTGTCAAATAGCTTGCTAAATAACATGCACTCGTTGTCAGTTTATAGTATCCTCGCTAAATTGTAAGCTTCTCGTATAATTTGAATATGTAAATACCTCTATTTTTTTTTTTTTGAGCAATTTGATTTTCCTTTCTATATTCTTTTTCTAGTGATGAACTTGGTATTTTTAAGAACTCATCCAATCATTGTTGCCATCCTGTGAATTATATTATTGTGAGGTGACAATGGTTTGTAAGTGTTTGCTATGATTGATTAGCATAGTTTGCTGTTCTTGCCACCAAGCTTTGTGATTAAATAAACGAAGAAATCACATGATACTCATTGTTATCCACATAATAATCTTCCTATTTGTACCTACACTGAGCTACATTTCAATTATTAGGTTTCTTGTAAGCATAATTAAGCCTTGAAACATAGCTCGATGAGCTTCAAGTCTTCAATCACAAGGATTGCTTTGATGCGATCCCTTTATAAGATTTGGATCCTGAGTTTAGACAATTGGCAAATATAGGATCCCTTAACTGCAGCATTGCAATCATCAAGAATGGTGGTGGACGATCATTGTCAAAGATGATGCACATATTTTAAATATGTGATGCATGTAAGATAAGATATTGATGCATACATATTGAATTGAAAGTTTTAATTTTATGGAGATATATATTTACTTTTATCAACAAATAGACTAAGATATATCTAGGTAAGATGGTATTTTAATCTCCACCATGACCATTGATGTTATCTACCATCAGATACTTATAATAATAATTTCCACCACCATCCGTAATCTTTGATTATCTCTATTGTCACTCACATGGTGATATCCATCACTATCCACCACGATGATAATCTTTACTACCACTTGCAACCATTGACGCAGGATGGTGGATGATCTTTATTGAAGATGACATATTTATTTAAAAAAAATGATGCAATACATTATAAACTTTTATGCATGCGTATTGAACTAAAATCTTTTCTAGATATTTATTTTTATGGAGAAATAGATAAATATCCAAC